>NC_051178.1:141638547-141706445 GCF_013339695.2 Rhipicephalus sanguineus
CTCCGGAATTTCGACCACCTCGGTTCTTTAACGTGCACCTAAATCTAAGTACACGGGTCTGTCCGAAGAGACAGAACAACAAAAAGAAAACGTATGCTTCAGCATTCGTGGCCGTAAAGCGCTCTTTCGCTGACAATGTATTCACCTGCGTTTTTAGGGCGCTGCATCTCCGTGCTTAAAAGATAAGTTAAAGGCCGCTTAGACCTCATTTGCACCACTTGCTCTAGCCAACCCCATTTTTACCTGGCGGGAGACCTTGTTACATTTTATGTACACTGAAATAGGCTGTAGAATTTCGCGTTTTCTTTTCTTTCTCTGTATATTTTTTCTTTTTTTTTTACTTTTTGGCTCCATTTGTCTCCTGCTACCAGTAAATAGTTGTCAGCCAGATCACATCTCAATTCTCTTGTTTGACGATCTCGCTTTAAAGTAAAGTCCACTTGTTTCGCCACCCCTGTTTTTTTTTTTTGTTTTTTTTTTGCTGCTCTCAAACTATGAAGCTTTCATGAAGCACATTGCACCGAACGTACGAAAGAATGCAAACGTATGCCCGCCGTTGTAGCTTAACAGGTAAGGCGTCACAATTCCAAGTTTCAAGGGTGCGGGTTCCAATGCGGGCCACTGAGGCCTCATCACTTCAATGAGAGCAAGATGCAAAGAACACCCATGCGCTTAGATTTAAGTGCCCGTTAAAGAACCCCAGGCGGTCAAAATCGATCCGAAGTCCCACCCTACGGCTTGCCTCATATTCATATCGTGGTTATGGCACGTGTAACTCCAGCGATTATTATTACTAAATGCAAGCGTACCGAATAAAGCAAGCAGAACGTGTAGGACTCTGCGAACGCAAGGACGCGTGGTTGTTGCTATTTCAGAAGCTCCCTAATGACGAGAGTGACGCTGGCTTCTTCTACTTCCTGCGAGCAGCTGACACCGCGGTCTCTATGTGTTCGTCATGCAGTTGCGTCCTTCAGAGATGCGCGATATATCGGTTGTTTTTTTCCTTCACGAAAGCGAAACGCGGCGCGCCCGTTTTCTGATTGCTTCCCCTTCGCTTAGACGGTTTTTTGTCCGTGCGTATGCGCTGCCACTTCATGCAACGAACGCCCCGCCACGGTGGTCTAGTGGTTATGGCGCTCGACTGCTGACCCGAAGGTCGCGGGATCGAATCCCGGCCGCGGCGGCTGCATTATCGATGGAGGCGATAATGTTTGAGGCCCGTGTACTTAGATTTAGGTGCACGTTAAAGAACCCCAGGTGGTCGAAATTTCCGGAGCCCTCCACTACGGCGTCTCTCATAATCATATCGTGGTTTTGGGACGTTAAACCCCATATATTATTATTATTATTCATGCAACGAACAGGTGCGGCTGTGATAGTCGACCTGTACAATTTCCGCTTCAGCCTGAATGGTGTTGGATAAGCGAGAGATTGAAATCCCATTTTTCAAAACAAATATCTAGTACAACATCAATGCGCCTTTGAATACCGTAAGAAAAGGTGTGGTAGCGACTTCGGATTCTTATGGAAATTTGTTCTGCTCGTAACGCATGACTGATTCTACGTCAGAAATTGTCGTTATTTCATCTATCTATCTATCTATCTATCTATCTATCTATCTATCTGTTTACTTATTTATTATATTCGGCCACGGTTACGCGTCTTCGTGAATTACAAAACGCACCTTCCTCGTATTAAGCAAGACCTCACGTACTTTGCACATCACATGCCGTGAAGCAAAAAAAAAAAAAAAACAAAAAAAAACACGCCACTGTGTCACTGGAATCAACACAACTAGGAAACAAATAGCACTTTATTTTTCCGTCACTTATTGCGTGGAAAATAAGAATTGTTGCTGCGGAGTATGAGCATCCTTTAACCGCTGATTCGATCTGAGATGAGCATGTGTTGTTGATGCTGTCGTCGTTGCTGTTGTTGCTGTTCCTTTACTTATTTCCAATCTAAGAAGAAAGGACAGCAGTGTCTATCTTTTATCGGCATACTACAATTAAGCGGCCCGCACCCTCACTTTAAAGAGATACTAGAGGCATACAGGGGGTTAGGTTGCGCAGGTAAGTTCGATGACTTTACGTCTTAATTCACTAACCCAATAAACGTTGACCACTCGAAAAAGAAAATTAAAGGTGAAAGATACTTTTTTTTTCTGATTTTACACCCTGGCAGAAGGTCCAATGCCGAATATGCGGTGTTGCTGTTTTCCAGGTGTTTTGAGTCTACTTAGGTGTGTGCGCGCGCACGCGTGTGTGTGTGTGTGTGTGTGTGTGTGTGTGTGTGTGTGTGTGTGTGTGTGTGTGTGTGTGTGTGTGTGTGTGTGTGTGTGTGTGTGTGTGTTTGTGTGTGTGTGTGTTTCGACGTATTGCCGATAAGGCAATACGTCGAAATACAATATGCGAAGTCAATTTGGCAATACGCGAAGTGCAGGGCGACACATTCGTGTTGGTGTCGCCACACGTCTTACACCCACCCCCCTTTTCTGGTTTGCTTGGCTATATGCCAAATATCACAACGTAAAGCTGACCCACCTATATGGTATTCATAAAGCGTTGCATACGCGAATATAACGTACGTAACTCCGCATTTCACGTTGTTATGCCTTAACTTGCTAGGGCGGGGACCCAGATAAGCAGATTTCTTTGTTCCTCATGGATTTCAGGTCCAGTGACAGCATAAAAGCGAGGCGCGGAAACTTAAAAGCCATCGTACATGTACTATCGTACACGTATCATACTTTTAGTAGGCGCGTGCAAACGAGCTCACATAGTTTTCGCTAATACCTTCTTTGCCCGACAAAAGCAGCTGTTCCTCTATACATCGCCTGCCAGTTGACGCATATCCGAATTATTTATGGGCGCAGGAAAGGCTTGTGCTGGCGTTGGCCTCGGTGATATGTCCGGCCTCTTCGGTACACAGGTACACACACGCGCAAGCGACACACACACACACACACACGCGCACGCACGCACGCACGCACGCACACACACACACACACACGCACGCACACAGACACACACGCACGCACGCACACACTAGGCTACGTTTCGAAAATAGAGGAAAAGAGGCACCTTTTTCGTTGCGCGGTCATCACGTCCATCCTTTATTCGCGGCGTGTTTATGTGACTCTTTCGTTAGGCACACTTCTCGTTGTGTGTGGTCGAGGAGAGCATAGACGTTCCGTAGACTTTAGCTGCCTTGTTAATTACCATGGGTGTGTCGACTTGCACCGCAATTGCGGCAAATTTCCGGCTCAAAGAAAAGCCGGATTTTTTTTTTTTTTATCGGGGCAGGACGATAGAGCTACATGTCGTGGACCATCGGAGGTATGCGGAGGAAACGTTGTGAAAAAGCATTTTTCGCGGTCAAGATAAGTGACATTGAGCAAGTCTGATACTTTCGTGCTGCTTCATTAGAACGAAGGATCTCCAACATTCTAATAGCTCCGCTATTTGTGTAAAAAAAAAAAAATCGGAAAGAGGAAGGATTCAAGGATGGTCGTACGCTTTCGTTTGCTGTTATTGGCCTATATGAGGTATATGCGGTTGGTTCCTAGAATACTTCAACGGAAGCGCGAAATGAAGCAACTAGATAGAAAGAGAGAGAGGAGAGGAGAGGAGAGGAGAGGAGAGGGAAAGAAAACGAGGATTTGGTTAACCAGAAGAGAGAATCCGGTTTACCACCTTACACTAAAATATAATTATGAACATATATCGAGAGAGACCGGGGTAAAGAATTAAGGCACAGACAACTGTACATGCGACAACACCATTGGACACAGATTGAATGCCGGCACTGTTGATGCTGTAATAGCGGCTTGCATACACCATGCTTAGCCATCCCTGGCCATCACTATCCAGGGCTAACGAGTACCGGCACTGTGCGAGTGAGTACGGTACGCCACGAAACCCCGGTTCACGAAACCGGGGACGCTTTCGCATAAAACAGGAAGCACGTGCATACAGCCACGGTCGGTCACTGTCAACGCGAACTGTCACAACAGAGTCAGTCTGTATTCCATATAAGACCGATTCAAGCTACACGCGCTCGTGCAGTTGTGTTGGGCTTAAACACAGTTGCATTGCCTTGAACGAACGAAGGAAGGGAATTTAAGGCCTCGTTCTTCTTTGTTAGAAACAACTTTGATGAAAACCAATAGACAATAAAGCCAAAGAAGGTATAAGGGACGTTATTTGTAGTCTTTTCAATGAATTGCAGTAATTATGATATAAATGTGAAGAAATTAAAGTGAACGAATTGACATCTTGCCGCCGGCAGGGACCGAACCTGCATATTTCCTCTAACGCGTCCGGTTCTCTACCGGCGCTTATACAACATCGGACGCGTTATCCGAAGGTTAAAGGGTTGGTCCCCGCCGGCAGCAAGTTGTATTTTTGTCCACTTTAGTTTCTTCACATTTATATCATAATTACTACAACTCAGGTAGAATACCGTCAGTAACGCCCCCTATACCTTCCTTGGTTTGATTGTCGGTTGGTTTTCATTAAGGTTGTATCATCCATTGCCTTGGTCGCACAGAGGTGCGTGGACCTACAGTGTCAGCACTATCATGTGATTGCGTCTGACAAATGGGTCTTTGATCTAGGCGCGCTCGCGAAATTGCGAGCATCTGAACGTGTACAGTGATTATGGATTGAAATGCGACAATTTGGTGATAAGTAATGCACATACTTTCGTCTCCACTTTCTTTAGTTCGTGCCTTATAGGCCAAATTTCAAGTCGAACTCTTACATCAGAGCCAACATAGCCTTTTGCGGCCAGTTTCGTAGCAATACAGCGAAGTTGTATACACACAAATTACGCATGCCATTTGTAATACTAAGTGTTTTGGTGTTCGCTGTCGAGCATTGTCGAGGGCAGATTAAGCGAGGAAGCTTTGAGCGCCCGCACGCAAGTGTATACGTCAGCCAAATGCGTTTCTTCGCAACATTAAAAGCGAGGCGGCGTGTTTCCTCCCCGGTTCTCGTCTAAACTTCCGCATTTGGCACAGCTTAACAAGACGGCACGTTACTCTCATTTGTCATCTATGTCTTGGACTTGCATTCGCGAACGGCTTTTTCCTTCATCGCCATGTAAATGAAAGTCTATAGCTGCAAGGAGATGGTGGCCTACGCCTGCTGTGTGTTTTCAGTGCATGGACAAGGAAAGCCGTTCCCCACAACGCTCCACAAACTTGCAACGTTCCCTTTGCTGAAAGAGTAAAGCTTATGCCATCTTTTTTTTTTTTAATTCGTAGTCCCCTTGCGGAAAACGATAATTTGACCGCGGCCACAGCCAACTGAAGTGCTAGCTCTTTCTTTTGGCGTTTTTTTTATACGCACCTGGAATGGATGAAAAATCGCAGTGGTAGTCAATCGCCTTCCTCGTGTTCGTGCGTGCATATCCCCTTCCTATCTTCTATTTATATTCTTCTAATTCTTTCTGACATTTTGCCGTACCGCCAGCGCACGTAGCTTTGCAGACCGGACGGTTATTGTGGTTAACCTCTCTGCCTTCCATTTCTCTCTTTCCTGCCTTGAGCTGTTCTTATCAACAGCTCTAGCTCACTGATGCATACTCGCTTCGTAGCCTGTATCGGCGATTCATGTCAATACCGTGAGCCAGTGGCAGGTGCATAATGTAACAGCGCAAGACAATGGCACACAAAGCTACAGGGGGCCCACGGGAGATGCTCCGTCTGTAACGCAATGAAGTTTCATTTATACAGAACAAGGTAATATATACACGCCCACAAAGTCAAATCAGCGTGCATAAAAACAAGCACGCGAATCGTTCAGTACTCCTCCTACAACAAGCTATCAAGGAACATCAGTTCCTTCTGAGGTGACGTATAATCTGAGGCGTATGCCTAATGTAGTGATCACTAATGCGTGCGATGCGAGCCGCTCCAACTATAGTAACGTCCTCTCCTGATGTTCTCTTGTGCCTAAACAGAATACAAGCTTCGGCGAACCGAGGCGAGCACTTTCAAACATGACAATGCGCGGACACATGCGCATGATAATTTCCTGAATTTTGCATGACTAAAGCTTAGTTGCGAGCCTGCCGTCTTTGCCGCGGCTTTTTTTTTCATCTCTGTGTGTCGTTTGTTTGTGCAACTACATTACGCAGGTGCGCCAAATATCGCAACCTTTCGTCTTATCGCAATGGCAGATAGTTCTTACTAATGTAATGGCGTGTCCCCCGTGTGTGTGCGTGCATGTGTGCGTGCGTATGTGCGTGCGTGTGTGCGCCTGTGTGCAATAACAATGGCACACGCTGACAACACACTGTGTCCCGAGAGTTATCTCGATACGTGTACTACCCTTCAGAAACGCTATCTCTTTGGCATGGACGGCTTGCTGGTGTACCTATATATCTTCTCATTTAGAAATGTTTTTTTATAAACTTTAAGCTTTCTTATGGTCAACCAACAGGCGCAAATTGCAACCTTGGTGGGCTACTTCCCGTTTAATAGTCGGGGTGTCTTTTTCTTTCGTTTTTGTTTAAACTTTTGTGGAGTTTTCGTTTGCTCTTTGTGCCTTTTATTTATTTATTTATTTATTTATTTATTTATTTATTTATTTATTTATTTATTTATTTATTTATTTATTTATTTATAGTTCTCACTGTAACAGCAGTTTTCTTTTTTTTAGCGGCATAGTTTTTCATGTTGAAGCACCTAATGGACAGCAATGACGCGGACGAGACGTTTTGCCACGACGCTTAGCTATAACGAGCGGTAGCGACAAGCGCGGTTTATGTCCGACTCGTCCAGCTTCTATAAGACACCCCTTTCGCTACTGTAGCACTGTACAAACATAACATATATACCTGCATCATTGCTTCTGCGGAAAGTGAACGAAAGGCAAAACAAGCTCATCAAATCGGCGAGCAGCTTGCATGAAACGTCGTTCCCTAGCTTCCTCTTTCCTCCTATCGTAATCAAGGTCTTCGTTTTTTTTTTGTTGTTGTTAAAACCTGCGTTTATTTTCTTCATGTTAGCCTCGTATTTTCGTTCTCGAGTCGTTACGGTGCTTTATGGTCCAAGACGCGGGCCTTGTATGCAGACGACCGCGCTTTGCGCCCTTGTTTGCGTATGGCAGCGCACTACTGTGATTTTACCTTGCGGCCCAGAACAGACGCTCGCAAAAAATTATAATAATAAATATGTCTGCTCCGATTGAAGCGGAACGTTCAAAGCAATCCCTCTCTGTCTCTCTCCTTTTTTTGTTGTAGCTCTCACAATCAACGACAAAGAAGGATTTATTTCTAAGTTTAAAAAAGAATGAAAACAAAGGGGGATCCCGCTGCATCGTTCGCAATTTAAAGGGACACGTAAAGGTCAGAGGATGCAGAGAAATTGAAAAACATTGGTGCGAAGGATGAGTGGATGAAGATGGAGAAAGGAGAGGGCAGAGGCGTAGACATTGGGCGGGAAGAGGAGGAAGGGTTGCGTAGATCTCCTGATATGATATGAGGTAGGTTTGCCACGAGGCGTTGATATGACTTTTTAATGAACAGCACTTGTCTACTGCGCTGCGGTTTAGGAACACAATACAGCGAATAGATGAAAAAACATGGTTGATCCCTCCGTCATAGGAATCGGTTATAACACGAAAGTGAAACGTGTCTTCACAGAAGTAGTGCTTATTGTGTAATGATATATCAGAGCTTGTACAACGTCAATTCCTGTTTGGCAGCTATAGCACCGTTTGACGTGGATGCACCCATGTTGACAGCATGTCTCTATCGCGACGACTAACGCCCATGATCATGATTAAACTGTTGTGGTAGCTGACGGTGTGAACATATATTTGGACACAGCGAATCGTGAATCCCGCGTAAGGATGATATCAACAAGCTCATAATCAACACTGTTACCCGGTATGCACTTCTTCAAAGCGTCGTCAATTAAGAAGAGAAACGGCACGGTGTGCGCTTTCTAGTAATGGGTAGCCGACGCCTGTGCTCATGCATACATAACACGCACTGCGCTTCAGCAACACGAGAGGTAGAGGTTTGTAGCCTGAGCCGCAAACGCGTGCGTGCCGCTGGCCTCTGTCTCGCAGGCGCTGCTCTCGCTCCACCAAAGCACGACATTCGCCCGTCGAAATCGTGTCCTTTCTGCAACGCATATTGCAGCAGTTTTGTTAGTCGGTGCTCTCGCAATTGAAGCAGTCGGCGGCGGAGAAATCCCGTTGGTGCACGTGGAAGATGCACTACTCCGATGAGCCGACGCACGCTAACACGAAGCCAAAAGCAAAGAACGTAACTACGTCAAGGGTGCCTCGGCGACGCCAGCGCGGCCACTCTACCTCTCTGGTATCGAGACGCTTTAACCATCACCTCAGATATCGCGTGCAATCTCGGAGTAAGCGCTAGTAAGTGTCGATCGTGAAGTATTACTTCTTTTGACCTCTCACAGACGGCGGCACCGCCCCGCTCCGCCCGCCGCGAAAGAGAATGTGTGAAAGATATAAGGCGCGTTCGCGCCGTGCCTAGCATCTCCCGAGATGGCTTAGTGGGTAGCGCGTCGGGCGCTTGCCGTCGCGGCCGCAACGTCGTGGGTTCGATTCCCAGCGGGGTATCTTTTTCTTGGTTTTTTCTTTCTCACCCGTTGGTGTCCATTTTATCAACGTCATATCCGTGACGGATGTACTTGGTGGACCCCGGCATAAAACACTTTCGTGTTAAAATATTCTCGAACACGGAGTGCCACTGGGGCCAACGTTTCGACAAGCAGACTTGTCTTCGTCAAGGCATCAACGTGCCTTGACAAAGACAAGTCTAAACGTTGGCTCCAGCGACACCACCTGTTCAAGATTTTTAGGCCGAAAGCCTTAGAAGCCTAATCAAACGCGAGAACTGACCATCGTGCGTCGGGTACGAGTGATGCAAAAATCATCACGTGATGACGTCACCATACGATGTAATAATGACGTCACGAATCGCCAAAATTTGCGACGTCACTATGACGTCATTTTGACGTTATAGTGACGTAACGTGACGAAACATCGCATGATGACGTCATCGCATGACGTCGTAGCTCGGTCAAAGGTGGGCCGATCACGGAGGCAGTTCAAAACCAGGTGAGCTGCCTCCGATCCTGAAGACAGTGCAAAACCACGGTAGCTGCAGAAAGCTTTCGGGGGGTGGCGGGGCAAGAACAATACATCGACTGAGAACAAAAGGAAGATGGCTTTCGCCATCGAGTCATCTTAGGTGAATTCATAAGGAACCCTCTGCGTTTTTTTTCCACGTGCGAGCATTCCACACAGCATGGAAAACATCAGTAGGTTACATTCACACCTCCAATAGCCAGAAAGGGGCATGGAAACTCGCCGCTTTAATGTTAGCATGAATACAGGCTTGGAAGTCTGCTGCAGATGCGCAGGATGACGGACGAAAAAAGAGAAAGTAGAGGGATGTGAGCACGGATACAGGAGCGACACTCACTAACGGCAGATTTCAATTTACGAACCCAAGTTTATTTTTGTCGCTATGTGTGACTCTATATTGAACAATGTTCTGCACAGGCCCCACACAGGACGTTGCCGAAAAACAGGTTCAGTCTTTTGACACGTGTGTGACAATGACTATGTGCAGAAGTAATGTGCCTCCGGATGCACATTACTGTTCTTATTGTTGCTGTTGTTGTTGTTGTGGTGGTGGTTGTTGTTGTTGTTGTCGTCGTCGTCGTCGTGATAGTAAAGAAGTTGTATATATAGTTACGACGAAAACAGAGTTTGAATCAAAGAGCCGGCCAGGTTTGCAAACAATCTGCTCTGTTGTTTTTTATTCTAGTTGGCTTGCTGTGGGGAGGTTGATATTTATGCCCCCCGTCTACTCCATTTCTATAAGTTCTACAGCGCAAAAAAAAAAGAAAAAAGAAATGGTTACCACAAAACAAAAAGTAACAAGTAAAGAAAAATATATATGAAACTGAAAGAAAGAACCATAATAGCATGGCAATGGGCAGCTCGCTTGCAGAAGTTCACTTTGTGATATAACGTTCACATGCACACATATCTGTCCAAGTTATACCCATAGTATAGGGAATAAAACATCACACAATCTTTCGGAAACTAATAAAGTGCCCGGGGCAACGTTCCTTTTGATGCCAGCAGAGACTTTGACCTAGGTGTTTGAACAAAAGCGGTCGTTTCCTGCGCACTCAATAACAATTTTTTATATATTTTTTGCCACGATGGCAGTGAACTTCGATTTCCTGTGTAGCGTTTTACGCATGTGGAAATTTTGGTCTGTGATTTACGAATACGCACGATTTGAGTTCAATGTCGTTGTTCAGCTCTTGTTTTCGCGGTACAGTTTTTTTTTTTCGGTACCCAAAGTACCAGACGATTCATCTTTGAAAGCGTAACTGTTTGGCAGGTGTCTTCATTTGTTATGGAATCTCGCAACTGAGGTGTGATCGACGTTTCACTCACTTCTCAGACGTGAGGCAAAGCAAATGTGGGCACAACGTGGGACATTATATAATCCTTAAAATAGGCCATGCATACGCTTCTCGTCCTAGCTGTATGCATAGTCTCGCTAACCCCATTAGAACTCTACCGCAGCTCTCGCATTCAAACCGCAGCTCTCGCAATGTAATCGGCCGAAGTTTGCAGCTGATGACATGTCCATGTATACTGGACGGCAACATCACGTCAACTATTGATGGCTGTCACGTGTTTGACGTCAAGGATGCGAGGAAACTGTTTTGCGACTCCTCACCGTTCCTGTTGATGTTTCTGCAGTGCCACGCCACGGTGGTCTAGTGGTTATGGCGCTCGACTGCTGACCCGAAGGTCGCGGGATCGAATCCCGGCCGCGGCGGCTGCATTTTCGATGGAGGCGAAAATGTTTGAGGCCCGTGAACTTTGATTTAGGTGCACGTTAAAGAACCCCAGGTGGCCGAAATTTCCGGAGCCCTCCACTACGGCGTCTCTCATAATCATATCGTGGTCCTGGGACGTTAAATCCCAGATAATAATAATATTATTATTATTATTATTATGTTTCTGCAGTCATCGCAACTGTATATCTTATAGACCAAGAACGATGAATGGTCAATGGTGTCTTGTCCTACCGTACTTATTCGCATACAACCAGCGCTTGTTAGGACTGGGTAATCATGTCTAGTGTTGGCAAAATGCTGACTGACGGATAATGTCGGCCAGTCTTGCCATACGTTGCCTGAATTATTATTTCCAAATAATTGATTCACGCACTGTCTACAATTTCCCCGGTAAAAGACGGTTCTGCTTGATTTATCTTTTTTTCCTCTGTACGCCCGCCATGACCGGGCAGAATTTCCTGTATTCCATACCTTAACAGCGCATGACTTAGGTAAATTATGTGTTTATCCTCTTGGCAGTTCCTGACAGCGACCATTAGACTATCATCTCGCGGACCCGTCCCTTCGTAAGTGGCAGAGTATGATATTAAATGCTATCTATGTTCGTTCATAGCCGGCACGTCTGAGACCACTGCTGTGAAGGTGCACAAGCATCATGCATGGCACGCACTTGTTTTCTAATACGTTTCGCTGTCTTTACTCTTTTTTTCACGGCGGAGCTCTTTAGGCCGGTTGTAAAAACTTTGGTTGGTTGTTTGAATGGTTGAAAAACTTCATGAGGGTCCTGCAAGGCGCGCGTTAGCGTGCAGCAGGCGACTCCCACGTCGGGACTGCAGAAAACCACAGGTGGGTATGCGCCACAGGAATTGGGCAAGCCCCACTGCCGAGTACAACAGCTGCGAGCGTTGCAGCGAAAACTCTGCTCGGCGAAATGGAGCACACGGAACACGTGAAAGAGAGAAAGAAAGAAAGAAAGAGGTAGAAAGAAAGAGAAAATAGAGAGAAAGAAAGAGAGACAGCGAAAGAAATGGATAGAAAGAAAGAGAAAGAAAAACTAAAATAGAGAGAAAGGGACTAAAGACATAAAAAGATAGAAAGACAGAGAAGTAGAAAGAAAGAAACGGACACGAAAAAGATATAAACAACAGAAAGCAACACCGAAAGAAAAAGAAAAAGAAACGAAGAAAGACAGAGAAAGAAGCAGATATAGATAGATAGATAGATAGATAGATAGATAGATAGATAGATAGATAGATAGATAGATAGATAGATAGATAGATAGATAGATAGATAGATAGATAGATAGATAGATAGATAGATAGATAGATAGATAGATAGATAGATAGATAGATAGATAGATAGATAGATGATAGATAGATAGATAGATAGATAGATAGATAGATAGATCTACAAGCAAAAGAACAAAGTACCGGTGGCAGAACAGTCAACCGTCATCCTACGATGGCCCGTTTTCAGGGCTACATCGTGTGATTCGGCTACTTCTTGAGCAAGAAGACAACGTGGCCCTCGTTTAAGCGCCGAATTTATTATTTGAAGCGCTGTTTTGCAGGCACAAAATATACTCCAGTTGCGAGGAGGCTGCTTCGATATATAACGAATTACCTCGCAGATGGCCACAATTTCTGCCGCCGTCGATGTTTTTCGGTGGTCTAGATGGAAGTGTTCGCAGGTCTTCAAACTTGGTATGACGAACGCCACTGTTGAAGCAAGTGGGTGACACAGACCCGTCTGTAAACGCATGTATAGAAGCGGCATATTCTGTAGATATGTACGATAACGTTAATTGTTTTAGGCCACGTGAGGGTATACGCGATTTTTTACCCCCTCCAGGAATGGGTAAGCGCACCTCAGGTCTAGTAAAGTCCATGCTGGTACTTCTGCAACTTTTGCCGGAGCGAAGCCTGAAGGAATGATGGATTCTGCAAAAGTACTGTCCGGTCGGTGGGTGTGATCGTCGATAGAGGATGACGATCATGACGGGTCAACAGTCGGAGATATACCCTTAAAGGTTCGCATGAAAAATAACTATCTATGGGAGTTATGCGTGCTTACGCAATAACCCCCATCGTTGAAGTACAGCGCGACAGCCCAAGACATGTTCTCAATGCCTGAGCTTGCAAGCTTTGCAATGTACGCAGGCAGGACGGGCGAAGGCTGGTCATAATAGGTAAGCTGTATCGCGGGTAGCCTATACGAAAAGTGCCTCATACAGTTAGAGCAATGACCTCTCTTATGGGCCCCATTTCATGCCTGCTATTCATCTAAGCATGTGTATAAAGCTGCTTAGTTTGGACCTAAGCATCGACACATCCTTCGACTATAGGGCAAGTTTCGGTCAATAATCACTCCTAGGAATCGGTGATGCGTTATGTATGGTACGGAAGCGCCATCAATTGTAATCTGGTAACAGTGCATCGCTTTTCGCGTAAATTCAAGCGCCGCACACTTCGCAGTCGCCAACTGTATACACCTCGCGAACGCAAATATACAGAGCGTGACCGACACTGCACGTTGTAGTCTTGCACGAAGCTGTGGCCGTGAAACGCCGGAAGCCCATATGGAGATATCGTTTGGTTACAGGCTCATCCTGGTGGTCTCTAGTACTATATCGGCGAGTCCCATTAGAGTTATGTTGAAGAGCGTCGGGATGAGAATGAATTCCGTGATGACCAGGCATGCAGACAAATGTCCGAGGTCAAAACATGTGTTCCTCCCCGCGCATTTGCTCTTCGTCTGAGTTGGACCAGCCACACGCCACAGATTCCGGCGCCGTGACGTCTGTGCTAACCGCCTTCACGGATTCAACCGCACTATCCTGCCTGGGCACGTGCGTAGTGTCATGACTCGCGACACACGACTGCGCCGCAAGGCTTACTCGAACTACCGTGAAGGAAGTCCTTATTTTGAATGAAAGCTTGCGCACCTGCGTGCTTTCAATGAGAGATACATGCTACAGGTGTCTGTTTTTGTTTGATTGTTTTTTCCTGGATGGCACCATTCGAGTCGGATGTCGCTTGAGTGTGTATGCATATTCCTTTGTAGCGTGACTCACTACTTAGTTGAAGGATCCTTGTGAGAACGCGAAGGCCAGACGACAAACGACGCAATTTGTTCAATCAAAACGTGTTTTTTTTTAATATTTACGCATTATATATACTGCACGTATGCATATGCTTGCTCCCCGTCACATTGTCGTCGGCATTCGCATGTGTGTGTGCATGCCTGGTGCGGCAAAAACGTTTGCAGCTGTGTTCATATCCAGCTGGTTTTCGAACAGCGTTACATGACGTCACAGTTATAATGCCGCATAATTTCGTGTCATAACTTGAGCATCAAAAGTACTGGGCGTCAGCTATTGGCCTCTCTTTGGTTCAAGTTTGACACAGTTGTGATTTAACGTCCCAAAACCACGGCATGATTATGAGGGACGCCGTAGCGGAGGGCTCCGGAAATTTCGACCGCCTGGCGTTCTTTAACGTGCACCTAAATCTAAGTACACGGGCCTCTAGCATTTGGCCTCCATCGAAGTGCGGCCGCTGCGGCCGGGATTCGATCCCGCGACCTTCGGGTCAGCAGACGAGCGCCATAACCACTAGACAACCACGGCGGGTGCTCTTAGGCTCCAAGCCTTTTCGAGTGTTGTGTATGCGTTTTATTATACGTAGCATATACTGAACCAGCTGGACGGTTTGTGAGGCACTCGCTTCCGGCTTCTTCATTGCCATTCTGAACGGACGCGCCAGTCTAACGGCTAAACTATTGAAACACATGACATTGCGTGACAAGGTAAGTGTTATCAATGTACAAGCAAAGAATGTGCGTAATAATAACAAAGAGTGAAAGAAACGAGTCATAAAGAAACAAAGTCTGGCCGAGGACGAATCCCGCCAAGGAATTCCTTGAGGATCGCAGTCCTCGCGTCTCTGACAGCGGCCGTTTCTTCGTGTGAACCCTTTCCTCTGACGTCGCTCCGTGCGATGAGTTTCGCGAGATTAAAATGAGATTGCGCGCACCGGAAGCGTGTGGCGGTGCAGTAACCCCACGAGGCTCGAGAAGCGAGAGGGTTGAGGACTCCGTAAAAATGCGAACAGGCATTATGCCTGTTTTCCTGTCCACATTCGGGCGAGGATTATCGTCTTTTAACTGAGCTTTACCTGCAGAGAGGATGCAGCTTTGCTACAAAACAAACAAAAGTCCATTGGCACCGGAAGGTGCCCCTTTTGACGTGCTTCGTCATTTCGGTGCCTGGAGGAAGGCACGTTTATTTAAAGCCTGTTGATTGGCCAATTCGGCGTCGTCACCACCTTTGCCGGTTGTAAGCACCGAACGCGATGCTATCTTTTGTATATAGTAAATGATGACAGAACAACGAAGCCAAGTTCAAGAGTAATATTTCGAAGTGGAAGTGATTTTGACGAAATGTTCTCTTTGTTTTCTTCCGCGCGACTATCTAGGCAGAGGGCACACAGAGGAACACTCACTCAAACAAAGTACTGTGGGTCGTATTCACAAGAACGTCTTACGCTCAAAATTTTCGTAAGAAAATATTTCACCCAATCACGATGCGGGACACGTCATTACCGAAGCCGTCTTACCAATGGGAAAACGCACTTACGAAAGAGAAGGGTTGTTAATTCTGTCCTACGTTCTTTAATAATTCTTTTCAATGGGCACTTCATCAACCGGCGAATGTGTTTTGCCAGCTACAATAATTTCTTGTACTACCAACTGGTATCTATTGAAATTGCAAATAATTCGGCTTTTCGGCTTCTTTGCAATTTTGTCCGTTGTTGAAAACTGGGCGAGTTCCTACAGCATACCCTGGCGATAAATAGCGCAGCAATTCGCACAACGCAAACGAAGAGGCACAGCTGGCGCTCTGTGTGTGTGTGTGGGGGGGGGGGGGGTGCTCTTATTTTGTGTTGTATGTATTACAGCGCTATATACGTTGGGAAATGTTTGTCTTTTCTTTTTCTTGTAGATCTCCTCTATTTGAGGAAATCTAAGTTTATCGTCACGCATCACTAGTATTTTCTACTTCCTAATATAATACTAAGTTTTACGTCCCAAAACCATGATATGATTATGAGAGACGCCGTAGAGCTCCGGAAATGTCGACTATGTAAGTCTAAGCACACGGGCCCTATAACCTTTTGCCTCTGTCGAAATGCAGCCGCCACGGCCTGGGTTCGATCCCGCGGCGTTCGGGTCAGCAATCGAGCGCCATAACAACTAGGCAACCGCGGTGTGTTTGTCTACTTTCTATAAAATATTCAATAAGACGTGCGTTCGTTACATTACATGTTTCTATGGGCCATCTTGTAGGTCGTTCGTAATGAGCACGCGACCTTCAGTGAGCTTTAGTGTGCGTGTTTTTCTATCGTGGCATAAAACGTCAACAACATCTGTAAAGAGAACTGGCGAGCCAATGCCTGCTGCGAGTGAGGAAAGCAGACGGTGCAGTCGCTATAGAAACACCCATGACACTAATAAAGGAATAAGAACGAGTGAACAGCAACGGTGACGTGTACGCAAAGGTTGTAAAGCCGCCTTTCATCGTAAATGACCTGAAATGGAGTATGCGATGAATAACACTTTACTCCTGTATTACTAACCTGAAAAAAAAAATGCATGTCGTGATGACAAATCCTCAGATAACGCTCAGCACTTTAAGATAAGTTGCACAGTTCTGACAAAAAAAAATGATAAGTAATTTATCACGCAGAAACCGTCGCGGGATGGTTTCTGTGAACGTCAATGTATTAAGTATTGAAGCAATGTGGCGGCACATCGTGTTGCCAACGCCGAAACTGATCATGTCTGATCAAGCCCGTAGCCAGGAATATTTTTCATGGTGTGGAGGGGGGGCACTTGCAGAAAACCTTGACTACTTGAGAAAACACCTATTTTCATTATTTATTTTTGGTAAAAACACCAACTTCACCAAAATTTGGGGGGGGGGGGGGCTCTAGACCCCCCCTCCCCCTCCGTGGCTACGGGCCTATGTCTGATACATATAGTGCAACCGGAATCCTCTCTTGCGCTTGGATGGAATGGGTGGATGCTATCAGCGTCCCCTTTATAACGGGGCGGTGACAAGTGTGCCCCCAGGCTCGATTAAAAAAAAGTGTTTCCATTTTCTCTTCTTTTTCTTAATGTTGGCCTAATGTCTCTACTTCAATTAAGTCTATCTTACTACAGCAAAAAAAGAACGTAAATTATCAGCCCACTTCTCTGCCCTTTACGGCAGAGTGTTCTTTTTTTTTCAATATTTATTTTTGTCCTTTCTCTCTAATTTTCTGCCACCAATACTCTAACCGTCTGTTACTTATTTCAATCGCGGGTGTGTTCAGCTTTCCATTGTTGTCCCTAAAACCCAAGGCTTCATGCAAGTTCGTGCCCAAACGTACACCTTGGTAGATATCTCCACATTCAATCAGAACATGCTCCGCCGTTTCCTTATCTTCCCCGCAGCACGTGCATTGTTCTTCTTCTTTACTGAATCTCGCTTTATAACTACCCGTTCTAAGGCAACCCGATCTGGCTTCAAACAGTAAAGCGCCTCCCCTTGAATTATCGTAAAATGCCTCCCTCCCTATTTCATTCTTGCCCTTTCGGTAATTACCGAAAGCCGGTTTTTTCTCCATAGCTGCCGTCCAGTAAATCCTCTCCGCCTCTCTGACTTTTCGCTTAACGCTCTTTGTTGGCATATTGTTTACACTACCAGCCGTATATTTACTAGTGAGCCTCCTAGTTCTCCTTCTCCACTGTGTGTCCACGCTCTTCCTATACAAGTAACGGAACACCTTCTCTGCCCATCTACTCTCCTTCATATTCCTTAGCCTTTCTTCGAACCTTATTTTGCTCTGAGCTTCCTTTGCCTCAAAACCTGCCCATCCCATATCGCCCTTTACAGCCTCATTTGTCGTCTTCCCGTGAGCACCCAACGCGAGGTTTCCCACAGTCCTTTGATTTGTATCCATTCCCGATTCCACCTCTGCCCTCATGCACACAAATGAGTTCCCAAAAGTAAGCCCCGGAACCAATACAGCTTTCCACAGACCTTGAAGCACCTCGTACTTATTGTATCCCCACAACGCTCTGTGCTTCATTATTGTAGCATTCATCTTTCCTTTTGCTGCCGAGGCCACTGTTCACGCTGCGCCATCTAGCGCCGCCGCCGCAATGTCCGTGTGTAGTGAGTGTATGAATATATAGACAGACGAAATTGCGTAAATATAAATAACACGAGTTCAATTCTGGCTAGCACAGGTGAAATGTTAAAGGATATTTTTTTTTGTCTTTGTAGAACGGCACGCGTACTCATCATCACGCATCTGGTAACGCCAAGTTGGTACGACGACTGGTTTTGAAACCGTTCCCTTTGCCCCGGAGCCCTTGAGTTTCCCAGAGTCCAAGTAAGCGTGAAATAGTTTACACACACACACACACACACACACACACACACACACACACACACACACACACACACACACACACACACACACACACACACACACACACACACACACACACACACACATGCACTCGATCACTCAAGCACTCGATATGAACGAGATACAAGCTGCACATTTTGACAATGAGAATTCCTCCCTAATGTTGCAACGTTAGAAGATTAACCGTTTTGACGCCTTAAGACTGTGCTGTAGTTTCGTTTCGAAAACTGACAAGTTTCGAAACTTCTGGCATGAATATATTCGAGTTGCGGGCAAACGAAAATGGAGGAAATTTACATGCCGCTTGAACCAGCCGAGTACGAAGACACGGATTTAAACACTGGAAGGCTCAACGCCGTGCTTCACAGCTTCACGAACAATGGCGTTGCTTGTTGAATGCATATCACTATCATAGCACAAATTCATTTTTGTAGCGTTAGCTACACTTGCCTAGCCGGAGCCCATTTCGCGTGGAGGGTCATGAGCCGTGCTGCGCATGCGCGAGGATTAGTGATGTCACACAGCTGGGTCACCGGAGACCGGAGCTGGCATCTCACGCGCTCTCCGACACCGCCGCGCGCGGCTCGCCGCTGCTGGTCTGCGCGTTCGCGAGGAGTGGCGTCGTTGGCGCGGCAGACACGCTGGCGCCAGCGCGCGCGTAGACTCCGCCACCGCCGCGCGCGGCTCGCCGCTGCTGGTCTGCGCCGCATTCGAGAGGAGTGACGTCGTAGCCATAGACACAGTGGCGCCGGCGCGCGCGCAGCTATTCGCCTTCGCTGTGCAGCCGCCGTCTGATACTGCGCTGGGGCCGCTTGATAGCGCCTCTGACTGGCGTTTGCAGGTGGTTAACGCCATGGAGAAGGAGAGCGCAAATGCTGCTCGACGGCGCAGAAGAGCCGAGAAGCTTATCTCATCGGATCCCGAAGTAGTTGCCTGGCAATTAGCGGTTCAGCGTACGAAGAATGAACAGAAGAAGGCTAATAATCCTAGACAATCTGGAAAGCTAAGAATAATCAACTGAACCTTTGCTAACGCTACGTATATCCTGGCATAGCCGAGCTAAGCCACTGCAAATTTTTAATTTACGAACACAAGACACGGTAACAGGGATTGTTTATTGCGCATTCTTACATGGTAAGTCACAAAACAAGAACAAAACATGTACTTTGTTTCGTCACTGCCAGGGCATTTGTCGTACGTGGACGATATAGATCTCCCTTCATAACAAGTGTAGCAACGATTATTTGTGAGCTGAAGGTATATACGTGTACGTTGGAAAACACAGCTCGCTGGAAGTGGTTTCCTGTCGTAGTTACGCCTGTTTGTGGAGTTGAGCCAGTATTGGAATGAATTCCTGCAAAGAGAAGTAAGCAAAACACAAATTCATCTGAGAGAAAAGTGTTTTAAAGGTATAACAATTTAACATATGAATGCAGAGGGCACGGGCTGCTTTTATGTCTGCGCATTCTTTCTTGTATCTAATGAATGAACCTGTTTATGCGATCCCCAACATATTACCATATCACTGAAATTTGTCTCTTTGTATCCTTCGCTTTTTTCAGTGTTTAATATTCATGGTGCTGATCGTTGTAATGAAATGACAAAAATCCGTCAAAATCTTCGTTGTGTATAACAGCACATCGTGAAAATATATGATTTGGTTTCTATTACAAAGAAGAAATTGTACCAATTGTACCACCTTACAGGTCGCCTGTACTGTTGATGAAGGCACCCCGCGATGTTCCATCTCATGTGGCAATAATATATCTTTTATATGAGTGGGGGAGATGACCGACGTGTAACCATTAATACACCTCACTGCTAAAATGCAAGACAAGGTGCGGAAGAAGAATAGCGTTATAGCATTTAGTAGGCCGCTTCACGGAATCCAGCTTCACATAGATTCAAACATATGGGTGTACTTAATTTGACTTATCTTGCTGCTTTGTACGAGTCTAACGATCAAAAGTTACCGCTTAAGACTGCCTAGATTTTGGTAGCACCTACCTTGTGGATCACGCCCTGTCGGCACGAAAGGCAGCGAACGTGCAGCGTGTGCGTATTGACGATGAGAAAATGCTGGTTCTTTAAGGCGTGCTCCACCAGAACATCGCTTTTGATTTCGCCTTCCAGCACCTGTGAAAATGAGTGTTCCAGTTCTTACCGTGGTATTTTTATTGTACCGGAAATGATATGTATGCGTGTGTCTGAGTGTACCGGAAGGAGACGTGTGGTGGAACATAAATGCTTGTGGAGACTCCTTTCGATGCAAACAAGGCTCTCATGTGTGGCAAGACCTTCCGAAAAGTGAGGACACAAGAATGTGCTTGTGACAACAACATCCCTGCAAGCACTTTGTGCGCAGCAAATTGATCGTTGCAATATGAGAGTCGTGCATACTTCGACTAAACGCGAGGGCTAAATAATTTATTAATTCGCCCTCGTTGTCAATCAATTCGACCTCGCGCTGCTGATTGCTAGCAACCTGGTTATCTCAATTCCCAGAGCGACCACCCCGGAAAGGTTTTGGTACCGGGTTCGAACCTCGCGCCAGGACGAAATTCTCGACAGCTAGGAAGCTCTTCTTTCCGAGAAATCCGTATGGGTTTCTTGTAGCTTTCTGCTGCAAACGGCTTAGGATGACCATATGTCACCCAGGCGACTAAACTTATCGTAATGACGAGGGTTCCAAGCGGGCTAGTCGGTTCATGAACATTATGGCAGAATAGCGCAACCTAACAGACAGGACACAGCGCCTTGTCCTGTCTATTTCACTGTCCCATAGGTTGCGCTGTTCTGCCGCAATATAATGACGACCTTATTTTATACTGTCGCGTGACAAATACGTGTGCTTCTCTTTACTTCTTAAAGCGTCTCCTACGGCTCACCTGAAAGCACGTGAGGCATATCCACTTGTTTACGTTGTCCAGGTTCCTCAGGTCTGAACTTAGACCCTGGTTCGGCAAGCGGCTGACCATGTTCCCATGTGGGCAATTCAGGACGGGAATCTGCCACTGATACCAAGCCCGCGTCAATGTGACAGCTTAGAGGTGAGCCAACATGACGATTAGAATAACAGAGAGCTGAGCCAGTTGGTAAGTATTCATTCTAAAAAGACAGGGCGTGCAAACACGGACACAAGAAAGAAGTCAGGACACCACAAACGCCTGACTTCTTTCTTGTGTCCGTGTTTCCACGCCCTGTCTTTTTAAAACAAACATGACGACGTAGATGACTTCCACACACGTATTAACTACCACAAGGTTTCATCGCAGCGCACCCTCTTCCCGAACCCCTCCCACTGAGGCTTTTACTATCAGGACACAGTGGTGCTAAGGCGACGTATTAGTGGGGGCGGCCACCTCTCCCTTGTGAGCACGCTTATGCTCTGAAGTGTCCTTGGCACGCAAATGAACCTCATATTTGTTCATAAAGCTTCATTTGCAATTTTTTAGGTGCACGTTAAAGAACCCCAGGTGGTCGAAATTTCCGGAGCCCTCCACTACGGCGTCCCTCATAATCATATCGTGATTTTGAGACGTTAAACCCCAATAATTATTATTAGATTATTATTGCGATGTCGGTGAACACTGCTTGATAACGCGAAGTCTAATAACAATAGTTTGTTATCGTTACGAGAAATTATGACTACTAGTCGATAAAAACCGTTTCATATCACTGTGTCATCTGTCAAAACGTCTGTTCATTATTGGAAAGCTATTGAAAAGGTGTTTTATAATCGACCTGATTCGTTTCGCTCCTCTTCGATTCACATTCGATTCGCTCTCAAAAATTTGATACTTGCACACTCCTCCAGTTGAACGTCTCGTACAGTTGAATTCTCCGCTAAAGCGTTACCGCGCAACTGTGCTATACGCGAAAATTAATTGCGAGCTGTACGTCACTTTTTAGGTTCATGCAGTAAGCAGCGTATGAGGTTAAACTTACAGTTTCAATGTCACGTTCGTCCTCCACAACGATAGGCGTAGCTGTCGCAGGAAAAGAAAACGAGCATTTAATTAATGCAAGTAAACTTTATTTACTGTGCAAGCGAAAATGAATTCACGAAGAAGCAGAATGTCACGGGTGTAAATCTATTAGGCGTTTCACAACGCTGTTGTGAGAAGGAACTTGGTCACCGGTGTTGTAGGTTTCCCATCTCAGTACAGTACAGTACAGTACAGTACAGTACAGTACAGTACAGTACAGTACAGTACAGTACAGTACAGTACAGTACAGTACAGACACTAAACCTACGTTTTTTGCTACTGTTGCGCTCGGGCTACGCTGTGCACCACGGGTTTTATGTACATTACTGCTCCGTATGACCGCTAGTGTTCGTGTGCAGAACGCTTTTGCAAGCAGTGGGAGGCATAATGGTGTTTTGGCTTTGCTGCCATGCATAATGAGCGGATCATTAGGGTGCGTTCACTTGACTTCCTTGTTTCAACGCACTACCCGCCTTTGGTGTCTCTAGAAACATTACAATGTAAACTTCCTGTTTGATTAGGACCCTCCGCGGACGTCGACACCCTGTCAGAACTATGCGACTTGCACAATGTCTTCATATTTACAGCAATGCCAGATCATATGGCCTGTAGCGAAGGGGAAAATTGTATGTTACAGGAAAAGGTACGCGTTCGCGATGCCCTCTAGTCATCGTCGATAGCGAAGCAAGCGCTTCCGCATTCTGCGCGTTATACGTTTACGCACGTGTAGGCAGTCTTCAAAGTCAACTTTTCCACCGTCAACTGTGCATTTCGATAAAACCAATACGCCAAGTCAACTTCTCTAAGCGCTTCACGCGTACACTGGTGAACACAATTCGCTCGAACAGATGGAGTCGTCACACACACAATTAAACACAAGCTTCTAAACTATAATTTTTTTTGATGTCGCAGTTATGGGATATGTTTTTATTTCAAACAAAAGAACAATCGTATTTAAAGACAACTTCACTGTGTTCGATTCTTGTGGTGCGCTCCTGTTCCGATATATTCATCGTAGAATTCGACACTCGGTCAACTTTTCGGGGGCGTGGATTTAGGCACAACGTTAAGTCTTACAAGTGCATTGCACTCTGCGAGAAAAAGAGAAAAAAAGAAGTGGTTGACAATCAATCATTCAATAACTGGTATTGAATGAAAAGCAATATTGTATAGGCGTGGATAGCCCACATTAGCCTTCATTAGTCAACAGCTAGCCAACAGCTAGCCAGCATAATCCACTACTGGTAATATACGAGCAAGTGCAGTAGCTGAATTCGGTCAGAATTTATTGTTCCGTTATCATACCGAGTTACAAAGCGCGGGCTGAATTGGATCAGGAAGGCATTGTATGCAGAATCAGTCGTCGCTTATTTGCTCCAGTCAGGAGTAGTACACCTTGACCCAGCGGTTACAAACGACAATCCACGCGCACCAAGCTAAGCCAAAATGAGGTCTTAATAATTCATGCGAAAATCAATACTCCTAAATGATCGAATAAGCTAGTTTAAGACGTAACAATGAATATCTCGAAAGAAAATGGCCCCTGGCGAATCAAAGTGAAGCTGTCTTCAAATACGGTTGTCAGCCTTTCAAAGGGTGTAACGTAGAGCGTCCTCTAGGGCAATGATCAGAAAACGCCAGGCCTGCGCGGAAAGCGCAGCACAGTCACAGCGAAAGATCGAAGAGCGGCATTTCTAGAGCTCGTTATAAACTCTCTTGTGGCTACTAATACAAGTACACTAGCAACGTACCCACTACGCCACAAATCATAATTTTTGTGAAGTTGGGAAGCACCCACCACGACATTACTCGTCATTCTGAGGAGAAGCGAGGTACCATCTGTAAGGCGTTATGAACTGTTTCTTGATGCGACGGCTGATGACGATGAAGAATTATGACTGAGCCTTTTGTAATGGGTTGGAAGCTTTAACTGACCCACTAGTTACTTAATGTTAGTGACGCCCGGTCGTGATGTCACTCTCCCACCATGCTTTATTACATAAACTAACGTGAGAAAGTGATAGAGAGAGGGAATTAACTTTTTGAGACCCTGAGGAAATGAATCGTGGGAGCCTCATGGGCTTCCTTGGCAACCAATAGAAGTGCACTTGCGAGGAAGCCACTACGCTATAAATCATACTTTTTGTGAAGTAGGGAAGCAGCCACCATGCAATTTTTCTTCATTCTGCGGACAACCCTAGTACCTGCTAAACACATGTAAGGCATTATGTGCACTTTGTTGATGCTGTGGCTGATGACGATGAAGAATTATGGCAGAGCCTTTTGTAATGGGTTCGAAGCATTCAACAACCCACTCGTTGCGCAATTCGCATTGTGTGACGCCTGGTTAATGTGGTTCCCTCCCGACATGAAGCCTGTATAGGGTCTTTTTGCAAAGCAGTTTCAAGCACCGGCATGGCTCGTAAAGGTCTTTTAGCTGAAAAGCCATTACGAGCCATGCCGGTGCTTGAAACTGCTTTGCAAAAAGACCCTATACAGGCTTCATGTCGGGAGGGAACCACATTAACCAGGCGTCACACAATGCCGGACTGGTATCCACTCTTCATGAAAGGTATAGCTTTAATACCCTTTTAGGGCTTCTGTGTATCGCTTGTACGCTGGTAGAGACCGCCTTGAATATTTTGTTCGCTATGTATGCTAGTTACACACATTTGTAATAAATACCATGAAAGAAAAAAAAAAAAAAAAAAAGCACCGGCATGGCTCGGAGGTAGAACACTGGGCTCCCACGAAGAGGGCCCAGGTTCGAACCTCGTTCCATCCTGGAAATTTTTTCTTATTTCGTTTTTTTTTTTTCTTATTTCGAGCGATAGTGGTTACGTACACCAGCGGCGGCGGCGGCGGACAACTACGGCGCCAAAAACGGCCCTTGTTGTGATCTCATAACAGCTTTCACTGTAAAAATGTTCGAACTTATTGTATAAAGTGTGGGTGCAACTAAAACAAGGATCACCTTTCCTTTAGGCTTAATATTTTTTCCGGATGGAAATAACCAAAGAACTATTAGAAGAGGTGAAAAGTATATATGTATACGTCAGTACAAGAGGATCGTGCTTTTAGAGATTGACAGAGCTGTGGAGAAGAAAACAGATGGTCCAGATCCGCCAAAGAAGTCGTAACGAGACACAAGATAACACCGATATAGGTGTAAAAGGATGACAAAAAAAAAATAAAGCTTTTGAGGGAATGGATGCTGTCAATATATTATTCGACTAATTGATTAATTTGGCCAAGAGGAATATAAACAATACAGGAACAGGGATCATTTGTAAGTGCATAATATTGAGCAAAAAGGAGGCATAAATGGATAATGAGTTCCCATCACCAAAGCAGGGCAACGAAGTCTTATGTATGAGCATAGTATGTGTATTTGTTCATTTGACTGAGAACAACAAAATTCTTACGTTCTTCAGTAAGGCATTTCCAGTATGGCGACACTGCAGCCTTAGCTCTCGCGATCGACTGCATGGCACTGAAAAGACAAGAAATTTCTATTGTGTTGTAATTTTTATGCATATTGTTCACTTTTATTGTGTCACTTCATTATTGCATTTACTGTTATTCTAATAATATAATGTGCACTACTTGTTTTGTAAGACCTACGGACGCTGTAACAATGTGTACATGACCCTCACATATAGGATACAGAGATTATATTTATTTTCGAAAATAAAAAGGGGGTGGGTATACATGCCATTGACGGGGAACTTATGTTTCGGTAGGGGAGTATTTTCTCACCTCATTTTGAGGTAGATATGACGGAAATTTCAGGGCGTATCGACTGCGTGGTCTTAGTTGATGCCACCTTACAACAGCGGCTACATACCCCATTTCCTCCTGCGATTACGTCATTCCACAAATGAGCAACAACCGAAGTTCACAAGCAAAAACGCCGTCTATAACACTTGCTCAGCGCAGAACATATCGCATTCACAACAAACAATGGAGCGGCTATGCTAAGTGGAAGATTGTTAAGAAACGGTGGCTGCGCTGTGTCCATGCGCATCGCCCTGCGTACGCCTTTGCCGCCTATAGCGGTCTCAATTTGCGTGTCTGTAGTTAACACCAACCTTGTGGAGGGTCGCATGTTCGTCACGGAGCCGCAGGGATCGCCCATCAGCGTCGCCATGCAGGCAGCCAGGGAGTCGGCCACTGCGTCCACGTTGTAGCCGCCCTGTTAAAGAGATATCAGTGAACCTTGGGAGCGTAGCCGGCGATGTTCGAAACACTAGTCCAGGGGTCTCAAACTCACATCAACTACCGCGCCGCAGTCACGAAATTTAGTTCCGCAAAGGCCCGGACAGTGAAAAGTTGGAAGCAAGGGCGTGTGTTTGTGTGTGTGGGGGGGGGGGGGGGGCAGGGTTAAGACAATGTCAGCTAACGTTGCCATTTTAAAGGCCTTTCCCGTATCTCATATATGGGTCCTTTCAGAAAGGGACTTGATGTCAGTATGCGAAAAACACATCGGTGCCAAACTCCAGAATGACTGAAATCTGGAAGCCGATCCCCAAGTATAGAGCTTTTGTTCCGCGGCTGTTACAACACCAGGTGACCGCATGGGGTGCCTCACGAAAAAAAAAAATGTTTAAGACCAGTCACGTCTGTGTAGCTTACCCGAAAAAAGCGTTATTAATCAAAATTATGGGACAAAGACTGTCATGTGCGGGCGGTGGGTCGCGGGCCGCTAACGGAAGGTCGTCGGGCCGCGTGTTTGAGGCCCCTAGCTGCACTAGTCTAACGTATTATTCACAACAAAGGATGATCCGATATGTGTAAAGCACGCAACGTTATCGACCGTCCTAACTAACTAACTAACTAACTAACTAACTAACTAACTAACTAACTAACTAACTAACTAACTAACTAACTAACTAACTAACTAACTAACTAACTAACTAACTAACTAACTAACTAACTAACTAAACTAACTAACTACTAACTAACTAACTAACTAACTAACTAACTAACTAACTAACTAACTAACTAACTAACTAACTAACTTTAAACGGGGTCTTTCGGAGCAGCACAATTATTTCCACCAGCAAAAAAAGCCACAGCAAATTACTCGAGAACGGCAGAGCCTTCGCAAGCCTTGAGGTGCTCAACCGTCTTGTTCCTGCATGAGTAGGGCAATCTGCCACTCCGAGTACCGCTGATCTTCGTGCACTGGATTAACTTTCCCTGCAGAAAATAGCCACCCTGTCCTTGCTACTTAAGGGCAGGAGAAGGCAACACGTATAGTGTTGTAGTAAAGCTTTAGCCGGTCTATGTGCAGACTTCCGTCCACTGCGTCTAATTCACTACACTCTAACGAGTTAATTAAAAAACAAACATAAGTCATTCTTCTCGCTTCGAAGTGTGTTGAAGGCAGGCCGATTCCCTTGTCAATACAGACGCTGCTGCAGACATTGAAGTCACCGGCGGGGTCACTATTGGTGTCAGTAGCATCCATGTTCACTAATGAAGCTCGAATTTTTCGCGAAAGGACAATTTCAGGATCGAAGTAGCGAAATTGTTAGCTCAGAAATGTATGCATGCCGGCTACGAACCTTCCATTACAGGGGATCCAATTATCCGAAGAGTTGCATTAACTGGAATGATATTAAGTCATGTTTATACGAAATACTCAGAGTAAGAACATCGTAGAGTTAGCACTAACATGTTTTGGACCTCGCGCGCTTCGCAAGATTAATGAAGGCGTATTGGTTTAGCCGCAGAAGTCGGCAGTAACTCGTGAACCTCCGATCCATACACCCGGAAGCGGTCTTGTTAGCATGGGGCAAAGAGTGCATTAGCCGCTATGCATAACGCATTCTGTAACGCGACATAACGATTGCATAACGTATGAAGTAAGGTAGGTGCGCCTGACATGAACCTTGCCGCCACTTTTAAGCGGTAAGATGACGTGCAATCATGTTATAGTAGACAGTGCTGCTACAAGCACAAATTTTTCAGTAAACAGAATTTACTAACCTTATGTACTGAATGTAATGGACAGTCTTTATGACAAAGCGCTTCATTATCACTTGAAATATTTTGCCTTACGCGGTAAAGGCTCATGAACATTATACACTTGCTCGGTCAAGGAGGGTTTGCCGAGTCCACATAAATTGAATAAAGCTCGACACCTGGCATTGGTATGAACGCCAATCCCTCAAAATTACTTTTCTGGCTCTTCCTTATTATTCAGAAGAAAAGAAAAGTGGAAACCCTTCGTATGCAGAAGGGGTCTCAAACACGCGGCCCGCGGGCCTCTCGCTCGCTCGCGGCCCGGCCCGCCTCCCAGGACTAGTCTTTGTCCCTGTTTTTTTTTTTTCTTAATAAGTATGCTCATGAGGTAGACAGACGTGACTGATCTCAAGCATTTTTTTTTTTCGTGAGACACCCCATCCGGTCACCATGTGGTAAAACATAAAGATGGAACAAAAGCTCCGTATTTCGGAATCGGCGCCCAGATTTCAGTGGTTCTGGAGATCCATATCGATACGCTTCTCGAAACCTGATGTCAAATCCTCTTCAGAAATGACCCATGCATGAGATGTGGGAAATTCCTTTTTTCAGCTTTGGCAACATTAGTTGAGCTGGGGAAACACAGCGCGAAAAAAGAGGAGGATGAAGGAACACAGTATACACTAGACGAGCGCTGTACTTACAACTGTAATTTTGCGCTGTGTTCCCCCAGGTAAGCATGTACCAACTAACCCAAATCAAAGTCTTGCTCGAGAACGTTAGTTGACATCTTGCGCAAACTGCACCCCCCCCCCTCCCGCCCCCCTTTGCTCTAAACTTCTTCACCATCCTGGCCCATTGGGAGACTAAATTTCGTGACTGCGGCTGGCTAGCTTAGGTGACTTTCAGAACACTGGTGTTTAATACTCGGTCTCCACATACACAAAAAAAGTCACAGTTTCGCCGCAAGGGCGAAGCAATGAATTCGATAGCACGAAAAGCGGCCCGTGATGGACGCGCTGCTACGCTGCAGTAAGATCTGGCCCCCGGCAGCAACTACCGCGCGAGAAGACAGCGGAAGGGCAAGGTTCTCCCTGTGCAAATATTAGAAGAAGCGAGCGAGCTGACCGCCGACTTTTAAATGCGCCCGTTGCGCTCCTCGTGCCATCTCGCTGGTAATGAAGAAACGCTTATAAGCGCCTGCCGTCTCTGAGTCCTGCCAGCGGTAAAGGGTGTGTATATAACGCTCACCGTTAGCTACCTGAAGGTTCTGCGTTTTGTGGCATAGTGGTTAGCGCTACGCGCGGCGGAGCGAGCGGTCGCTGGTTCGGTTCCGCGCTTCGGAAGCATTTTTCTGAATTATTTTTCTTTGGGACTTTTATTATATATATATATATACATATATATATATATATATATATATATATATATATATGGGTCATTCCATGCCAAATCACCCAGCGTTTTTCCGACCATCACAAATATGGCTGAAAAAATTTCCACGCTTTTCTTGAAGTTCAAAACTCGTTCTGCTCGTTTATTTCTGTTGCCAAAAATTTTCCCACCTGTTTGAGAGAGTCTGTGGTTTTGCGCCGACTGAGCTAAAGAGCATCAAACAACAATTTTTTTCAAAGGGCGTTTATAGGATGCACTCAATAAAATGGTATTTCCGGCAAGCTAATGAAGTGATGTAACTGTAAAAATAATGACTTATTTATGTATATTGATTCTTCGAGGGCTTTTCGCACGAGCAGAATTGAATAAAGTTGCAAAGTTTGATATTTTTTTCCAGGAACAAGGCACACTCAAAGGGTAGAAATTAATTATATACTGGAAGCCTGTTAGACATACTACAAAAGAAAAATAATTTAGTCGCTGAAGGTGTAGCAAATCGTCTGAAAAAAATTGCGAATTTCACTTTTTTTTAGAAAAGCTCTGTATTCATCGTCAAAAAACTTGCCTTGGTGGTCGGACTAAAAATATGCACGATACTTCATTTGAAAGCTCTATGTATTAGCTGAACATAGATAAAGTTACAAAAGGGTATTATTTTTTTAACTTGAGAAATATTTTTTTGAAATTTTGTATCTCCACCAGCTTTTCGCCGACGTAACTCAAGCGGCATGAAGCACTCGCAAAGGCAATCTTCAGCCCATGCCCACTGACCTGGGATGCAGACGTCAAACATGGTGCTGTCTATAAAGTAATGGAAAAGGAAATGGGGTTGCTTTATAGACAGCACCATGCTTGACGTCTGCATCCCAGGTGAGTGGGCATGGGCTGAAGATTGCCTTTGTGAGTGCTTCATGCCGCTTGAGTTACGTCGGCGAAAAGCTGGTGGAGATACAAAATTTCAAGAAAATATTTCTCAAGTTAAAAAAATAATACCCTTTTGTAACTTTGTCTATGTTCAGCTAATACATAGAGCTTTCAAATGAAGTATCGTGCATATTTTTAGTCCGACCACCAAGGCAAGTTTTTTGACGATGAATACAGAGGTTTTCTAAAAAAAAAAGTGATATTCGCAATTTTTTTTCAGACGACTTGCTACACCTTCAGCGACTAAATTATTTTTCTTTTGTAGTATGTCGAACAGGCTTCCAGTATATAATTAATTTCTACCCTTTGAGTTTGCCTTGTTCCTGGAAAAAAATATCACACTTTGCAACTTTATTCAATTCTGCTCGTGCGAAAAGCCCTCGAAGAATCGATATACATAAATAAGTCATTATTTTTACAGTTACATCACTTCATTAGCTTGCCGGAAATACCATTTTATTGAGTGCATCCTATAAACGCCCTTTGAAAAAAATTGTTGTTTGATGCCCTTTAGCTCAGTCGGCGCAAAACTACAGACTCTCACAAACAGGCGGGAAAGCCCCGCCATGGTGGTCTAGTGGTTATGGCGCTCGACTGCTGACCCAAAGGTCGCGGGATCGAATCCCGGCCGCGGCGGCTGCATTTTCGATGGAGGCGAAAATGTCTGAGGCCCGTGTACTTAGATTTAGGTGCACGTTAAAGAACCCCAGGTGGTCAAAATTTCCGGAGCCCTCCACTACGGCGTCTCTCATAATCATATCGTGGTTTTGGGACGTTAAACCCCAGATATTATTATATTATTATTAAACGGGCGGGAAAATTTTTGGCAACAGTAATAAACGAGCAGAACGAGTTTTGAACTTCAAGAAAAGCGTGGAAATTTTTTCAGCCATATTTGTGATGGCCGGAAAAACGCTGGGTGATTTGGCATGGAATGACCTATATATATATATATATATATATATATATATATATATATATATATATATATATATAAACATGTATATATAGATATACATACTTATACATATACGGTGCATGGCGACGGCAAAAACCAGCCGAGACTGTCCATATAATTGGCAATAAAACGGGCCAGGTGCAGACACGCTTCCCGAGTTACAATCGTCGCTAACGCGAGTGATAAACCTCACCGAAAGAGTTTCCAGCCACAGGTACGGAATCAAGGAGCAAGACATTGCGTAGTGTGCAAACGCTGTACACAGGCCGGATCGTTTATGACACTTCGTACTTAATACTTAAAAAAAAAGCTCCACTCAGAATCTCTTTACGAAGTTAATGAAGGGAGAGAATTTTCGAGGGCTCGTTTCTTTGCCACAGACTTAATGAAAACCAACCTTAACGAAATCCGAAGGTCGCAGGTTCGGTCCCTGCCAGCGGCAAGTTGCCTTTTCGTCCACTTTACTTTCTTCACATCTATGTCATAATTATTACAATACACTTAGAACAGTACAATTACCATTCCCTATAACCTTCCTTGGCTTCAATATCTGCTTGTCTTCATTAAGGTTTAGGAAGTTAAGTGATGCGTAAGTGCAGGGTTTTATTGTATACGAAACACTCTGATTGTGGCCTTCCCTAGAACGTTGTTATCGAGCGGCATCGGGACGGCATACTTCATCTTCATTCTATCGTTGGTCAGAATCTGGAATGGCTTATGACAGAAGGCGCATACCGTGACCACCGAAACGCTTGTTTGGCATTCGATTTTCGCAATGTCGGGATTTTCCTGACGCATACACCTCAACGTCGACTTGACATGCTGTCCTGGAGAGGGAGTTTATTCTACCAAAGAAGCCTTCGCAGGAAGTGTTCTTCTTTTACGTTTGTATTGTATCGGATGTCGATCGCGTTCATACGGTTCAGATGCATGCAACTTCTGCAAGCTCACTGGGTAAGACGCTCGGCTTCAGAGAGTGTGACCCTGTAGGTTCGAAACGCAGCACCAAGAGGAAAATTTATTTTGTTTTATAGATTTTATTTATTTCTTCATACTGATTCTTCTCACGTGACCGAGGAACGGACGGCGTGACACACATTTTTCCCGTGGAGTCGGCATAAAAATACCTACGCATTTCAAAGCCGAAATGGAGAATTTGTACGTAACGATTAGGAGAGCAATCACGACTGCGCTGGGTATCTCACAGAAGACATCAACGAACAAGTAATTACGCTCGGCGTATATACATCAAGTGGGCTGGTATGGTCGAAGCACACAAAACCAGCCTAATCGGGAGCCTGAAAATGACCGTCACCGGCTTCAGCGTCCTTGTTAAACTAAGCTATGACGTGGGCGTGACGTCAAGTCAAAGGTTCCACCCTTCATCACAAACAACATAACAGTCGCGCCAATGCCAAGAAACATGCACCTAACATACAACAAAGTAAGAAGATAGGGAAGAGCGAGGTCGCTTCACAAGGAATACGCAGAAGACGCCAACGCAAGGTACAAATGCGCCACTAAATACCCATGAACCCATGCGGGAGCCATCAGCGTGATAAACGCTAACGGAAAAGAAATAACTGCAACAACGGTGCAATCCAGAAACCCGGATACATCAGAACAAGTGACCAGCCTTGGCTATTGGCGACTATACCTGTGCGGAAAACGCCCACAAACTGTGATTCACAATTGACATGCCGCAAACTTCCCGCCATGAAAGTACTGTAAGAGCTGTGCAGGGAAAAAGCAGATTCCCGAAACCTACGTGGACTGGACCACAGGCCTCGAACAACGGGCAGGAAACGAAGCGGCAGGCGCCGAGGCCCTGGAACACACACTGCTGCCGGGCTTTCTTGCCGTTGAGGTCTACAAAGGCGGCGACGAGGTCAGAGGATATCCAAAATAAATACTCGGAAATCTTGCCACATTACTCTCCGGCAGCTAGAATCCTTGAGTTATCTCCTCCGCCTGGTCGCCTCATCACCCTCCTCTGGGTCCCTGCGCACAGTGGACACCCAGGCAGCACGGCCGCTCACACCCAAGCCCGAGCACTCATCAACCGGGCTCAAAGCGACCTGCCTTCGCTTCGCGGTGCCAGGGATGGACTCCTCAGCTACCACGACATAACACTCTTTTACCGAAATTCCCGCCTAACGTATCTCCCACCACATAAATCTCTCTCCAGAAGTGACCAGGTTTTGTGGCGCAGACTTCGAACGGCCACAGCCACGACTCCTTTCCTTCTCTCCCTTATTACGCATGGCGAAACTTCTCCTCATTGCAACTTGTGTCCGAGCACCAGAGCCGACTTCAATCACGTCTTTGTGAATTGCCCAAACAAACCCAAGCCCCCGTGGCAAGGGTCAGAACACCAGGAGCGATGGGAGGCTGCTCTGCGCAGCTCGCAACCGGAGTTACAGCTCCGGACAGTGGGCTGGGCCAGAGGGGTCGCCGAAGCACAGAAATGTCCGGCCACCTAGAGCGGCCCGAGGCCCCATCGTCGTCCTGCTTCCGCTCCCCCCCCCCTCACATGATTCCTTAACGAATCAATAAAGTTGTTTATCTACCTACCTACCGATTGGAAAGGAGGGTATACACGCATATAAAATTCAAACGTCTGCTATCAAATTCGTCTGTTAACGGCGCGATGTTGAACAGAATCTACCCGGCAGGATACAAGTACACATACAGGATCTACGAGAAACCGTACAGCCTTCGCCACATGCGTGGTAATGGGCTGTCCCGGACACAAAGGCCCCATCTGGACTCAGGCGGCCACCTGGCAAGGGTCAGGACAACATACAGGCTTTTGAACGTCTATTTATTCGTCCATGAACGTTAGAGGGTAATGCGAAGACTGTTGCTCCTGTGTGAACACACGCTGTTTAATTTGTTAATTTCGTTACAGACATAAAGGTTTTTTTTTTCTCTGCAAAGCGCCGTCACAAACAAGTAACGCTGCGAGTATTAGTGTCAACCTCCACGCCTTCCGTTTTTCTCACTCAGAATTTTGTTTTTGCTTTCTCTCTCTCTTTCGTGCAGTATTGCACAGGATTGCGCTTTTCTAATTCCTGCCTCTATATACTGAACTGCCACAACACGTTGGAGCACGCAAAATCACGTACCAAGCACTCACAATTCTCTCAGCGACATGAGGCTCTCACTACCGCTTCCGAAGCTACATATATTGCAAGTCTTTCCGCCAGCATATCAGCGAAGACGTAGGCGAGTGTGCCATAACCAAGCAGAACTACTTTGCTGCAACAGGAAACTCCCGTGCGCAGCTATAAGAAGCCACTGCGTTTTTCTGACGCTATTGTTTCACATCGCAACGCAAGGGCGGAATGCCGCTGGCTGCCGCGAACGTTGATCAAAATTCCGGCCGCGAAACTAGCTCCCTGTTCCCCGTGTCATTAGGCGCTAGGCAGGTACAGACAACGCCGACGCCGCGATCGATATGGCTTTAAGCTCAACTCTGAGCGGAATAAAATTGGGGCTCGGATCGCGGCTTGACTTCTCGTTTGTCTATATTTCAATTTTCTTTCCTTCTCTTCTCGTTTCAAGGCACCTGAATTGATGTCTCCGTTGCTTCCTCTGTTGTAGTTCGTATGCCACGCACGTGCCGCCAGCACTCGATATACAGGCCGCCTTGATAAACAAAGCTCCTAGCAACAGGCTGCGCGTTACCTGCGTGAGCTCAGCAACAAGGAGTGTTCATGTACACTATGTGCCTATACATAACACCATTTCTTTTAATTTTTTAGTACTTCGTGCCGATGCGAAGACCTTATTTTAACCGTAATGAAGCGTCTTCCTCGCTTTTGTTTGTGAATGTGATGTTGCTTTTTAGGTATACCGAAAACATTTACGACAACGGGCCTTGTTTGCTCCGTGAGTATATATAAAGGTTGATGTTATCTATAGCAGGCTGCAACAAAACAAGTGACACGCGCCTCTTAGTTCTCAAGCGGCGTAGCGAAATGAGTGAGCAGCTCATAAACAACTTGTTGCCATGTTTTGCGAAAAATAACAATAAAGATTGAGCTCGAACCGTACGAAACTGTATATCGAACAGTACACCGGGGCATGGAAACTATTTCGATCTCACATATAATCTTCGAGACCGTTTGTCGTTCGACGCTGCCTGGAAGCAAATGTGAACGCCTATGGCGCTCTTCAGCTGTATTTCTTTGTGTGTGTGTGTGTGTGTGTGTGTGTGTGTGTGTGTGTGTGTGTGTGTGTGTGTGTGTGTGTGTGTGCGTGTGCGTGTGCGTGTGCGTGTGCGTGTGTGTGTGTGTGTGTGTGTGTGTGTGTGTGTGTGTGTGTGTGTGTGTGTGTGTGTGTGTGTGTGTGTGTGTGTGAAGATAACTGTTATTGAGATAACAATACATGGAATATTACTCAACTGCTATTTGTTTAGTAGATAGAGCGTAAGTTAAAGGAATCTAAGTAGGCACCTGACCTGTTAATACCACACAGAGGCAAAGTTGAAGCACTATCGACTTAGAGGCAGAAATGCGGCCGCACGACCAATGGCGCACAGTATCTTACGAAACTGTGTGAGCCAGAACCTGGTCGTAATCGCTCATAAGCACTTCCATAGTTGCTATAGAAAATAAAAGTAGCACTAACTTCCGAGAACTCATAAGCTCAAGGCCGTATAGCCCGATCGGGGGAAGCCCCCGAAGGAGCCAGGTCCAAAATCAGGCATTCGTTGAGTATACTTATCAGGCACAGGCATCTCCAAAGAAGAGGTGACACGGGTCTGAGGACAACGACGCAACAGGTGCCTACGTGCTCGTCCGCAACAACGCCGCAACACTGCCGAAGACAACGTCCGCAGTGTTGCCGTCCGGGGCGCGTCCTTACCTCCAACTGGATGATCACCCTGCCGTGCGCCAGGTTCTTCAGGAGTGACGTCATGTGTTGATAGCCGGCAGGCGTGACGCAACAATCGCCCTGGAACAACGTCAGTTTACGTGTTCAGCTTGCTGAAATCTGCCGCGAGATGTACGGTATGTAGTTAGCATTTTATCAGATTAATGCCGCATCGAAGCGATCTTTTTTTTTTAGCTGAATCTTTGAGCTTCTGCGTGTTGCCGTTTTATATATAGGATCGGAATGTTTCATAAATAATTCGCTCTAGTTTTGATGTGGCTAATTAGTAAGGCGCTGCCATCGCCCGCTGCGCACAGAAATTATGCGAACGTTCTTCCTTTATAGATTTTTACCGTGAAAGTATGAAGCTTTGTTGGCCGAAACGTGATATAGAATTTTGTCTTGGGGGATCAAACCCGTGTTGCATCGCGGTGGCGGGCGGGGGGGGGGGGGGGGGGAGTGTGCTCCTGTTGCACCCCCTGCCCATGAAGGGGGGAAGCTACGGAAAGTCTTCCTTTCACGCACCCTTAGTGGCCACTTCATTGATATTCTCTCGTCTGAGAGAAAGTTCGACAAGCTATTTTGAAACCCTGGAATTTGACACAATATGCAGTAGCACAGCGCGCATAAGCAGCGCTTAAGTCGTGCTGCCTTGGATAAGTTTGACGTTATACAAGAGAGCGTGAAAAAATGCAAAGGTATATAGGCCAAGCAGATCAGCGCTGGCTGTGCGCATGCGTGTGCTCTTTCTATCCGTCATGATGTTTGAACGTTGTTATATATCGAAGTGAAAGATACTTTTGAATCAGGGTGGAAAACAAGAGAACACGTTAGGTAGACAGGACACAGGACGAGCGCTGTCTCACAGCTGATCTTTGCAATGATAACGCTAGAAAAAGAAAATAAAAGAGAAACACCCCGAAAAAGCAGCCAACTGAGTGCGCAGGACTCAAGGTCACTTGGAAAAAGACATTAAGCATGTGCATTTCAAGACCTAACAGAATGAAAGGTGGCTTCGGCACACGATGTTCGTTGTTCGTGTTGATCCTTATGGGCAAGTGTTTTGCAAGTTCAGCAGCTTTTCTCTTTTTTTCTTTTTTTTTTTGTCTTTGTGCTTGATCTTCGTGCTTTCTGTAGCCGCTTTGTCGCAAGACGAAGTTCAGCAAAAGCACAGCATTCTCACTCCACCGCCTTGGCCCTTTTGGGCTGACCAATTCAAATCAGCCCACGAGGTTCACAACGATCCATTGTTTTATCCGAAGCAAAGCCAAAACACAAGAATAAACAATGCCACGAGTGCGTTCGAAGTCGCAGGCACGAATACTACGCAAATCCATGGATACTACCCATCATTCCCATGGTGGCTGTACGATCGCAGCGCCAGAGTCCCCTCTAGTAAATAATGTAGGCAACTCTATGGCCAGGATCAATCGTGTCCTGGAATAGTGACCTACCCAACCACTTCCTCTCATCTATAGTCCTTCACTCATTCCCTTTCCGCCTGGTGACGTGATGACCTGTCGTTCATGTTCGTCACACTCATGTCATGCAATTAATTCATTTTAAATGCGTGTAGGGGCACTAATCTAAGAAAAACGTTACAAACAACTCACCAGGATGTCTCCTTTTGCGGAGTCAAATCCAGCAGACACGATCACCAGCTCCGGGTCAAACTGCGACGAAAACGTGAACGATTTGTTAGCAGGCCCTCACACTGGTGTCATGCGACAATTATGCTTAACGCCTTGTGGAATTACTTCTTTCTTACTCACACGTCACTCGGTTGCTAATATACACATAATTTGTTGGGCATCAGTGATCCTGTTCACTAGATATCGTAAAGCTGAAATACATTACCGTACTTGACGAACTGTACGATTTCTAAAGCCATATATATGTCTACGTTTGTCGTAATGAGGCCGATAATCTCATGATCATCGGCAAAAATGATTTCAATGCCACATAAGTACAGCCATCACCGACTTTTTGCGAAAGCGTCGTGTTTAGGGTTTTGTCGATTATTAGGACTACTTTGCAGCAGAACCACACACTTGCAGAACCAATGTATATAGCGTCCACCAAAATTTTGGCCGTTTCGTAACTATTTCGTGAATAAACATTGTGAACATTTTCGCTTGTCTCTGGCGCAAACATTCAGTTTTGGACTATACAGAATGATGTGTCTGTCACGGCATCCCTAAAAAAAACGGCAATTTCAAATGCATAAACAACCAATCTCTTAAGGATATGAACCAGCCAAAATACGAAACACAGAGGAGAGAAGTGGCACGCGCGGTCTTCCTTCTTTTGGCTGGTTCAAATCCTCAAGAGCATGTACGAACTGACCCATATCGCAACTCTACCATAAACAATCAACTTATTTGTAATAGAATAAGCTTAAACATATCTTTTGCGTTATTTTACATTTTATTCTCTTATGGTGTTGTCTGCGGTATTCTTTTTTCTTCAAGTTTTAAGGGTGACAGGTCTGTCAGCTGTGGTTAAGCGAGCTTGTAACAAAATAAACAAGCCAACGAAAAGCGGCATATACCAACGACATGCGTTCATGACTCACCTCTGAAGCGACAGGCATGACCAGCTGATACATGGCCGTTAAGTAGTCGGCGTCAGTAATGGCGGGCTGAAAAACCGTGGTTCAAGAAGCATTTAAACGAAGAAGGTAAACTTATTACCTCTTTGGCATTAAAATTTATTATCGCCACCTAGACGAGAAGGGAAAGCACGTTGGCAGTTGGTTTCCCTGAAAAGGGCACTGCACATTTTTATAGCCAGATTCACCTAAACCATTCAACAATGTGGAAACCTTGCACTTCTGCTGTACAGAGACTTACCAAAAAAAAAGCCATTGCCGACCGTTGGCGCTATAATGAAACAGCTCCACTAACGTGAAAACTGTGGAGGGGCGAAGCATGCAGTGTGCGCCGGTGTTTCCCACAGCAAAATCACTGCTAATGGGCAATAAGAGACAGAAGAAAGATTAGACACAGCGATCCGCAGCCCGCTTTTAGTTAACGTGCACGCTGCGAATCTTTATTGTTCAACTACGCGCAAAAGAAATCTCAGACCGGCACTACATTGCAGGTCAAGATGCAGTGCCTATCAGTGTTGCGGAATGGCCGCCTCCATTCTATTCCAATTCCATTCCGGGGAATTACGACTTGCCGCAATTCCATTCCTTTCAATTCCTTGGAATGAAAAACTTAGCGCATTCCCACTCCGGGAATGGCCGGGCAATTCAGTTCCATTCCCCGAATTCCTCAACGTAGAAAAGGCATCTTGATAGTTTTATCGAGTTAAGAATTAACGCCCCATAAAGCTGATGTCATCAGATGCATTAAGAACTGCAAAAGTACGCAAAAGACGTTACCAAGGTCGAGTAATAGTAGCTTGGTGACATATCTCGTGCAGTGCAACCACCCTACTAATTCCCATAGGGGCACTTCTCACGCTACCTATAGTATTTGCATGGTCAGTAGGTTTGAACGAATGGTGATGTTTTAATATTGTTTAAACTCACAAAAATCACAAGGCGTAAGGGGGGTATGCCGCCGCCGTAGTTCCGCACGACGGATAACAAAGGCTTAGAGCCGCGGTTACGCAAAGAATAGAGACAAACTTCAGAGCAGGACAGTCTATATAAGGACAGAATTGTAGTAGGCGCGTTCCTTAAACATGTACCGTGCTGTAATCAGCCAAGCCATTTTAAAAATACTGCTTTATTGTTAAATTCGAGGCTCTGACTTGAAGTTTGAAAAACAACGCGTAGACGAAAACGTGCTCTATTTTCGGAAAAAGACGTAATTCCATTCCCATTCCATTCCTTCAAGCGTTGTACCCATTCCATTCCCATTCCATTCCGGGGTCGCGAAAATGTAGAATGATTCCGGAGTCATTCCAATTCCGGAGTGGCAACTCCGCAACACTGGTGTCTATATATACGCGGTGGCCGTTGAACGGTTGTGCAGCGCGAGCAGTCTTTTTTTTTTTTTTTCAATCAAGAAACTCGTTAGCAGACGCTGCCTGCTTCGGCGTTGTTTCTCGCGGGCTAGGGCGCGTTCTTGTTCCTTGCGAGCTGGTAGTTCAGCGTTCATCGCAGAAAGAGCGTTTCCATTGTCAACGAGCGCCGTTCGCTCTCTCTCGCCACACGGCGAGCGCTGAGGCGGTGGCGCCCTCTCTTGCGCTCAAGCAAATGGACAGGACACGACGATGCACGCCGACACGCCGAGACCCTAAGGTGCTTCGCCTCTAAAACAAAATGTGACAGTCCCTTTCGGCAACGCTAAGGAGAGCATAGGCGAAAGCATGTGCTCCCAAGAGACACTCATTAAGTTACTTTTTTTTACTGTGATATGTAATATCATTCATGACGTCACAAATTTGGTGATATATGCTGTCATCATGACTTCTTGATGACGTCACGTGAGGTAATTACGGCAGTGGGCGCGGTGACATCGCCGAACGCTGGATTTTTCGACGCGTGAGATATACATATACGGCTGTCTTGTTAATAACGTTCATTCTGTCGCAAATCACATTGCATTCGATCTCAGGTAACGCGATGTGGGGGTGCACGCACCTTTGTCCATGGTATGTTGATGTTGTACCCTCTTCCGTCGCCTCTGCCAACGTACGTGGCATCGGAGATTTCAGTTTTCGGAAAAATCTTCTTGGAATATCGATGAAGAGAGACGTACAGTACGCTGCAAAAAACGTCAAAGTGTTGAGTTTTTTTTTTTTTTTTCAATAAACAAATGACACGCAGTATAGAACAACGCAGGTCGTTTCGATGCCATCACTAAGGCCGATAGCAGCCAGTTTTTGCTTAGTGTTTACATTTGCCGACTAATAGTTACAGCGTTCCCACTTTCTGAAATCCGGGCTCGCCGAATCTGACAAGGTATTGTAAATAATCGTCGCACAAAACCAAGCTAGAGTGAGCGCAATAAAAATACACGAAGTATCTATCTTCGTTACTCATGGACGTGTTCCCCTGAACTGAAGCAATCTCCTCACCCTCCCCCAATTAACCCCAGAGTTCTGGCTTCGATTTTTACATAAGTTAGTAAGGAATAACGCTGTCCTTGTTTGTACTTGAGCATGTTCGTCTGGCGTACGACAACGTCTTGCACAATAACTAAAGTATGTACTTCATCTATGTACTTCATCTTCATCGGTACAGAAACCATTGTAATCATCATCTTCGTTTGTCACGCGGGCTGCGCCGCTTGGGGCTCACGCCGTTACTACATTGGAATATAACCTTTCGATTACCAAACTGGGCGTCGTCTCATAAGTGGTGGAGCGTGTATATATATATATATATATATATATATATATATATATATATATATATATATATATATATATATATATATATATATATATATATATATATATATATATATATTGTAAGGAAGAAAAGAACAGAGACAGCACCCTTGCTGCGGGCCGGCTGGTCTTATTCTCTGCTTCGTCCTTCTCTTCATCGCACTAGCTGGGCATGGGCCCGTGCCCGAGCGCCGCTGTCTTCATTACACTCGGCCACGCTGCGAGCATCGAGTCCTGTACAAAAATGGCCCTTCTCTGGCATTGGTCATTTCCTCGCTGGTGAAAACATTCCGAGGTCCTGGGTGCTGTACCACCATAGGTAGCACTAATGCTTCTGGCGGGCGGCATTGGCTGCCTCGCAGAGGCCGGTCAAGGCCACGCTGCGACACTGCATGGAGAGCTGCTGAAACTATCTCTGGCGGTCGGCATTGACTGTACCGCGGTGGTTGGTCTTGTGAACGCCGCGACTTGTCTTGCAGAGCTGCCGAACATTCTGGGGGGCGATGCTGGCTGTGTCGGGGGGGCCGCAGAAGGCATCGGTCGCGAGGTGGCCTAACTTGGCGAGCGGCGGAAGACGACCCGAGCGGCTGGCAGTTTGATCGAAGTGGCATGCCATCGATGTCTGCAGCCGTGTTGGTCTCTCCGGCCTTCATCAGAGTGACATCCTTGAAAGGGATGGGAACGTCCCTGCAAGCACTTCCCTGTGCGCGTCTGCGATGTGGTAGAAGCGTCGGCTGCAGAGTCATGGATGTGACAGCATCACTGCGGACGCCATCGGCGCACGCGGGCTGTACTGGTCGGTCTCTTGTACCAGCAGCTTGGCCCTTACTCAAGGAAAGGTGACTATCTGCGCACTCGGCCAATGACTGCCATGAACTTCGCGTACGCAGCTCCGGTGGGTCTGAGAGCACATTAATATCGATTGCTGGAATTGGCTCGTCCAGCTTGTCAACGGGTATCGTGTTGCCAAATCGAGGAGACGGCTTCTCCACGTGCCAAGGTGAAGATAAGCCTGGGGCTCGCGTAATCGACTTCTGTGACTTGGACGCAATCTTGGTCACGAGAAAGGAAAGTCGTGAGGAGGGTCGCGACAATGAGTTTGAGTTCTCGACCACGAAGTGTACCTGGCAGCCTGTGTCGGTGTCTGTCGCGGAGCGTTCCGCGAAGCTTGCTGTGAAGGAGCTGCAGGAGACAGCTGTGCCATCGGGCCGGGGCTCAGGAGCGGAGATGTTGGTGCAGAGCACAGCTACACCATTGTGATGGAGCTCTTGATCTCGGTCACCGAGGGAGGGCAGGGTAGTAGGGGCCCGAGATGCACCGTCGAGGTTGTGCGTCTCACAGCTGCCATGAGTGGTACACAGTGAGTCAGTAGGGAAGGGGCTATGAAAAAGCGGGCGAAAGAGACTCGTCAACTTCGCACACCACTCCGACCACGATCGCTGCCGGACACCTTCGTAGGCATGCCATGCCTTGGCAGCATCGCGAAGGCGGTCGATGGCAATGAGCCATTTTTGATGGTCCGACCAAGCGTGGTGGGTGCCGAGCGAGTTGATAGTCTCAACCCACCCGAAGACGTCATCCTGGAAACCGCGGAACACCGGCACTGCCCAAACAGCCGGTGATGGTGCTACGGTAGGCGAAACTCCGGGGCATGACGACGCCAACCAGTCGAGTTGGTATGAGAGCTCCGTGAGGGCACACCGCAGCTCTCTGCGGCTCTCGGGTGAGCTCTCTTCATGGTCTTGCGAGGCGGCGGCGGCCAACGCGGCATTGAGCGAGTGCAGTGCTGGCAAGGCGGCAGGACACAGCACGGAGATTGACGCTGCCAAGGCGTTCACCGTGACTCGGAGTCGCGCGATGGTGGCGGAAAGCTCAGCGGCGCTCTCGGGCGATCCGCGCGTGGTGCCTGCGGTGACGTCCGAGAAGTATGACACGATCAGCGTACTCACAGAGGAGGGACCCTTGTCCGTGGGAGCTTGGACAGCACCCCTAAGCGGCTCGGGTGCCGATGGAGTACTGAGTAAGCCGTTGTCGCTGCGGGAAGCATGGACGGCATTCCCGGGGTCCTTGCCGTTGGAAGCGGCAACCGCGTTCCGAGGTAACCGGTACCCGTGCGATGTCTTGTCGTGAACTGGTACTGCGGCGTCGATGAAGGAGGCTTGAGCCGCCGAGGAGACCTGGACGCCGTCCACGGACGGTGCCTGAAGCGCCGACAGATTGGCAGGTGGTGGCGAGGAGGCATGTACGCCGTCCCTGGGCGAGTGGAGCCCGTGCGCATTGTTGCCGCGAAGGAGCACGTCACCGGACAAGTAGTTCCCCGGAACCACAATGGAGGCCTGGACGCCGTCCGCTGGTGGTGGGATGGATGCTTGCCGCGGTGATCTACTTGCGGGTTCCATCAGCGAGGAAGCGTGACGGCGTTCCTCTGGAAGACGCGTTGCCTCAAGCTAACAGCTGGGGTTCGCCGAAGCCTTTCGACGACTGCGCCATTGTAAGGAAGAAAAGAACAGAGACAGCACCCTTGCTGCGGGCCGGCTGGTCTTATTCTCTGCTTCGTCCTTCTCTTCATCGCACTAGCTGGGCATGGGCCCGTGCCCGAGCGCCGCTGTCTTCATTACAATATATATATATATATATATATATATATATATATATATATATATATATATATATATATATATATATATATATATATATATATATATATATATATATATATATATATATATATATATATATATTGTGGCGAAGCAATTGGTACTGCTTAACGGTTGGGCTCTCCAGCGGCTCCTAGTGGGTCGTCCTCTTCTAAACGCCGCTCGCGCTCGGAGCCCGTGCTTTTGCCTTGACTGTCGCCATAGTGCATTGTCGCCGACTACCGTCCAATAAACAGCTTAACAAATTGGTGGAGGTGCTGGGTATCGATCCCAGTACCTCTTGTGATACCCCTAAGTCTGCGTGCTGAAATATGCGAGTCCTTCCACTCTGATCCGCAATGCGCGCACTCTGGGGTATCCAAAACTTGCCACCGCATTCGACAACGATACTTCTGGCGAGGGATGTACCGCTACGTGCAGAAGTTCGTCCGCTCCTGCCTCGATTGCCAACGCCGAAAACCTTCAACGCACGTGTCACCAGTCGGTCTACAACCATTACCTTGCCCTAACCGTCCGTTTGGGCGCGTGGGCATCGATTTGTATGGACCACTTCCTCTGACGTCGGCTGGTAACCGTTGGGCCATCGTCGCCGTTGACCATCTAACGCGATACGCCGAAACCGCTGCCCTCCAGCGGCTACAGCGCGTGATGTTGCCTCCTTCCTGCTACACCGATTCATGCTGCGTCACGGTCCACCCCAGGAGCTTCTCAGCGATCGAGGCCGTGTCTTCTTGTCGGAAGTCGTCGAAGCCATTCTCAAAGAGTGCCATGCTGTTCATCGCAAAACTACTGCTTACCACCCGCAGACGAATGGCCTAACCGAACGCTTCAACCGCACGCTCGGCGACATGCTCTCAATGTACGTCGCCGCCGATCACACAAATTGGGATGCCATTCTGCCCTTCGTCACCTACGCCTATAATACCGCCCCTCAGAGCACTACTGGGTTTTCACCCTTCTTCCTGTTGTACGGAAGGCACCCGTTGCACACCATTGACACGATACTACCCTACAAGCCGGATCCATCTGATTGTGCGCCTATTTCTGACACAGCCAGGCTTGCTGAAGAGTGTCGCGAGCTTGCAAAGGCCTTTACAACGCACGAACAAGAGCGGCAGAAGAGCCTTCGCGGTGGCACCACCACTTCTGAGTCCACGTTCCTCCCCGGAGCGCTCGTATGGCTCTCGGTCCCTACCACTGCAACCGGCCTCTCTTCAAAACTACTGCCGAAATACGAAGGCCCCTACCGGGTCGTCGAGCGCACATCCCCGGTCAACTACCTGATCGAACCCATCGAACCAGCTTCGGACATGCGCTGTCGAGGGCGCGACATAGTCAACGTGGAGCGCCTTAAGGCCTACTATGACCCACTCATAGTAACGAGCTGTTAGGTCGCCGGACGGCTCCCTTTTCGTACCCGGGGTAATTGTGGCGAAGCAATTGGTACTGCTTAACGGTTGCGCTCTCCAGCGGCTCCTAGTGGGTCGTCCTCTTCTAAACGCCGCTCGCGCTCGGAGCCCGTGCTTTTGCCTTGACTGTCGCCATAGTGCATTGTCGCCGACTGCCGTCCAATAAACAGCTTAACAATATATATATATATATATATATATATATATATAGTAACAATGTAGTAACGGCGTGAGCCCCAAGCGGCGCAGCCCGCGTGACAACAGGAAGATATATATATATATATATATATATATATATATATATATATATATATATATATATATATATATATATATATATATATATATATATATATATATATATATATATATATACATATATATATATATATATATATATATATATATATATATATATATATATATATATATATATATATATATATATATATATATATATATATATATATATATCTTCCTGTTGTCACGCGGGCTGCGCCGCTTGGGGCTCACGCCGTTACTACATTGGAATATAACCTTTCGATTACCAAACTGGGCGTCGTCTCATAAGTGGTGGAGCGTGTGTATATATATATATATATATATATATATATATATATATATATATCTTCCTGTCTGTCAGTTCCAATTAATATTGTGTCTAGCAAAGAAAAACGAGCCATAAAGCGCCCCCTTCTTTCGTTCAAAGTATCAAACATGTGATATTCGCGCATTGCGACGACCGGGTAAAAGGAATGCGCTAGGAAATGTGCCGTTTTAAATGATGCGCAACAGTGCACGCAGTGCGGAAAAGACGACACGAATCGAAGTCGTTTCCTAGAAAAAGCTTTTTTTCCAAGAATCAGATATTGATTCGAAGAACTCTCACCCGCTTTTCTCCGGAAGAGCGTAGAGACAAAGAACCAGCTTGAGCGGATACGTTAAGTACACGACGAGCGGAGAGAGAGAGAGAGAGGAAATATCCGCGCACACTCATTGCGCAGGCTAAGCTTTGCAAAATCGATCTCCGGTTTGCTTAATTTATTAATGACGGAAATCACTGATTACCCAGCGCCACTTATATGATGGAGAGACGATGGGCTCTGCGCAGTAAAAGAATATGCATGTGTGAAAAGGGGGGCAGTTATAAAAACATTGCGCAAATTGTTTAGTGTGTAAATTTTGGAAAATGAAAAGGAAAAAAGCCCTTGACAAGTAAACTACAAAAAAAGTAAAGAATTGCGCAGGCAAAGCCATTCAATTAAGTTCATTTTATTTAACTTGAGGAGACATTACAAAAAGGCATTGTTTAGTTACCAGCTTAATCGTGTTAAGCTAAACACTATTTACTAGAAAAATGTTAAGGAGGAAATGTGTGTTGTTTATCTTTCCTGTTGAGTGAATGAATATGTCATGAGTTTATTCTATAGCGTGATGAGCGAGAAAGAAACAGAAAAAATATAGAGAAACGCCCGTGTGCTTAGTCTTCGATGCACATTAAGGAGTGGTTCAGATGGTTAACATTCATTAACGGCCTTAAAATATACCGTGTCTCTCATCGTCCCTGTGTTGTTCTAAAGCGTTAAACTGGATAACCTAATTCTAACGCGCAAATTAGTTAGCTATTCTTAAAGGGACACTAAAGAGAAACAATGAATTGGTTTAGATTGATAAAGTGTGCTCGGAGAACTCTTGTGTAGTTTATTTCATCACCATAGGTTTATTATTAGAGGAGAAAACAAAGTTCAAAGTTTCATTTTTAAATTTAGCGCCGAACTTTGTAATTCGTGACGTAAAAGATTTCGAAGACCATTTAACGTATTTTGGCGCCACTGGTTCGACGAAATTTCCACAAACTCGTCATGTCACGTCTCTGGCCCCCTCAGAGGACATTTACTTCGATTAAACCGATTAGGAACTACGTAGGCCCAAGCAGGCGCCGTCAAAAATATGTGACGTCACGGCATATGGTGCGGGAATTCCAAGGTGGCGTCGCCACCTGTATTTTCTTTTTGCGCATTTTCTCGCTTATTAAGCGTCTTCTCGCAGCAAGCGTGATGTTTTTGGTATCGTGGAAGACTACTTTACTAATGCGAGAAAAATCGTTTTGTCTTTAGTGTCCTTTTAATGAGTTGTGGAAACCCTAAAACGCAACGTTTTAGGGTTTCAGCTAAGCCGCAGCACGAATCTCTCTCTCTCTCTCTTCTTTCGTTGGGGGCAAAGAGCGAAAGATACTTGCAGTCATTGGCCTGCGATTACGAGTAAAATAAACAAGTCCGAGCCGTGCTTTTTGAAGTGCAGTACGTTCGCGTTTGTTACTTACGTAATAGGCCTTGGAGCGCAGATATGGCCCCGGCTACTCTTTGTAGGATTACCAGGTTTTATTTATTTATTTTTTTTGCAGTCCTTCGTATTGTTCTTCACGAGTGTGGTATCACAAGACATGTCAACGTAACACCGCGTAAGGTGCACATTGCTGCGAAGACATGCTTACGAGTTGCTGTCGTAAAAAATATCCTGCGTTCCGTTTCCATGGTGTACGTCCCAATCGAATATAAGAATCCTGCAACGAAGACGAACATAGACACCGCATGAGGGCACTACTTCCACGCGTATACGAGATTGGAAAAGCATCACTCGTTCAGAAGTTGCATGCGCAATGCCGTATGCAGATGGCCTTACGTTATCGCAAAGCGCTCGAAAAACAATCGATTGCGGCGGTCGGCCTAAATGAACTATTCCAGCGAACTTGTGCGACATTATCATCAGTCCTTTCTTGCTGTCTAGAGCTTATGAATGCCGCCCGTACATAGAACACTCTGCTCAGTGCCCATGCAGTGCCACTATAGCATATTGACTGTGCAGTTCGACATACTTATGCGCAGAATGCGGTGACTGGGGGGGGGGGGGGGGGCAGCACTGCCAGCGGTGCCCCCGTACCCCCTCGCCAGAAAAAAAAAACAGAAAAAAAAAAGACTAAAAAGTGCACTTCAAAAACTGCATGATTTACTTTCAGCGAAATATGGACATGAATTTAAATATTTCACAGCAGTTGCCACACATACAGAGGGATAGCCAAGCGTTTTCCTAAGCTGCCAGGACCTAACGTAATTGAGCGCACAGTCAACGTTATCAGGGCTCTTCGTCATCATTTCTACCGAGATACATGAGCTTCCATGTGAAGATTCCAAAGTAATGATTTAGAAAACGGAATATGGGCCAAATGTGCTACCTCGAGGAATATTTTTCTGCAATATAAATTTATATAATGTATTTATTATGAAGTAATTGACGAAGAAACACAGAGCACCGACCAAAGTAAAAATGTATTCATAAAAGAAGACGTTACGGCTCCCGCAAGCAAGCCTTGTACACAGTGATCATTCTGAACGAGGCTTCCGACCAGACGGCATTCCGTCCAACCCTTGACTTCATTATGGAATAATATTGGAGTTGTTCTTGAAGGAAAAAAAAAGTAAGGGGGGCGCGTGTTTGTTATAGTAATTTTGGATGGGTATACATGAATCATATATGTACCGTTGCCTTTATTTGGTTGTGCCTAACAAAGAAACGAGCCCCTCGAAAAAGTTCTCTTTTTTTCGTTCATGTACAATATGTAGTCATTATGAAGTCATGTACACTACGAAGTCACTGCCAACGTAACGTTGAGGGCTTGCTATATATGTACAAATGTATTAATCTGTATATTTAATGTCTATGCTTGTGTGTCATTCCGTTTTTATTTACGGTGAAGTGATTTCGCAGGAATAATGTGCTTGGAGATAATTAAATTTGTAACAGGAGGCCCCACAACTCGGCTGCAATGTTTATCTACCGCAGGAGATGACAGTGCTTAAGTTTTCCTATATGTAAAGCTTTTGAAAGTAGTATTGAATTATTACTTTAAGTTGTACATGTCTTTGTGATCGCTTTTTTTCTTCTTATATGCGCACCAGATTATAGAGTCATGCGCGCTGTTTGGGAGCGCACTAACAAGCAACTCTCCCTTCAATTCTATTTAGAATTTAGAAAAAAAGGAACATCCACGAGCTGGTCCTATACTCATGTAGCTACGTCAGCTTAGATATATAGACCAACTCATATTCAAAGTTTATAGTCGAAACGGCGCTTACCTTTCTCACTTCTTTTTTTATTACGTTTATCATGTGAAACCTCAAATGAAAAAAAGAAAAGAGAGAAGGACAGCTTATTGGTAAAATAATTTGTTACTCTAAGAGAAGCACGACACTATGGTGTAAACTCCCAGGCAGCGCATATATCAGGGGTAGTTTCTATGCAAGGTCCTCTTTGTATACAAAGAAAACTTGTATAGGAAGAGGCTGCGCGTCCTCTGTTGCAACTCGACGCACACGTTCCTGGTTTGCGTACCTCTTGAGACCATAACGTTGTATGGCATAGCGGGCAGCAACCGCGGCGTTGTTAAAGATGCAAAAGCCGGACACCGTGGCTGCGGCCGAGTGGTGACCCGGCGGCCGGATGAGGGCAACTCCGTTTCGGCACTGAGCACACAGCATGGACATATCAGTGAAAACTCTCGAATGCTTGACAATCGCCTTGCCATTGTTATATAATGTAATATGATGTGTCAAGAGAGAAATCCCTGCGCAGATGCGTAGTCAGATGTATACCTGTTCGTATAGCTGCACATTAAACAAATGGCGAAATTAACCTGTAGCCTCAATATTGTTTTTTGCGTGCACACTTGTGAAGCCACACATGTTTCAGCCTATATATGTTAGATCAGTCACATATAAAAGGGCATCTTTTCTTTGTATTCGTCCTAAAATTTACAACAACGCGTATGTCATTATTTCTTCGACACATGCATGAGCTCAAGCTCCAATGCCCTTCCTTGTACAAGCAATCAGGTGTTCTTCTTCTTCATTTAGATAATGAGTCTCCGCCATGTTTGAAAGCCTATTTGTGACTCTCAATTGCAACCCTGATACTGCGCGATGCGCGCAAGCCTAACTATACGAAGCATCGCACCAGTTATGCCCATACGTTTTAGGCTTTAGCGCACAGGTGCTCATGATTATAGCGCAAGTTCAGCGCATTCGTGGAGTTGAGTTCATTCTTTATTTATCGCTAAGGCACAGGTATATTACGGCGAAACCTATAGAAAAGTGCTCGTGTAGTTAGGTTTAGCGTGCGCTTAGAGATACAAGGAGGGAATATATCTGTACGGAGCCGCCCACTGTGGCGTACCTCGTGACGATATCGTGTTATTATAACTTCATAATATCCAAAATTTGCTCGCAGTCACCATCATCATTGACTTCCCACACGAGTTCCCGCTTATACCTTCCTAATTATCTTTAACGTGTGCACGCTTATTTAAAAGCGGACATGTTCCAGGCTTAACAACACAACGCCTCAGAGCCGCTGAGCCTCTGATATCCGTCAACGCTAACGTAACAGGCGGAACAGAATACGCCACGCAAACGCTGCCTCAAAACTACGAAGTTATGTTACACGGGACGCCCGTCTATACAAATCCAACAGCTCACTTACTACGAACACTTGGCAGCAAACAGCAACGATCCCAGGGAGGGGGAAAAAAAGACAAGTAATGAAAAACAAATTCGAAACACAAACGAGACAAGGTCGCTGGGTCACATCCTAGAAACGTCAAGGAATTAAACTTCCTCGAGCGGTCTCGCTTATATGTGAGTCTCTCGCGCAATAAACCTTTCGTCAAGAGGCAACGCATTCAGGGCGTGTTCTCTATCCTGTGCTTTGTGTCTTTTAACCTTCCCGGTCTTGCAGACTCGCCCAAGCCGTTGCGGTAATATATCTATCCGCTACGAGGTCGCGGTGAATACTAACGAAAGGAGGAAAGAAGAAAGGCAAGTAAATATATGCAAGGTCTTATCAGGCGTGCGCACAAAAAAAATAAAAAAATAGAATAGCGTCAGCCCAAAACGACCCCTTAAAGAGCCGCAGGTACTTCCATGTGCGACTGTCAACAAGTTTTCGTTGCGATCACTGGAAAACGTTGAGGATGTTTTCCGTCGTCCTTACAATGCGGTTACCTCCGTGCTTTAATACGCACTAAAAATTATTAAGTTAGTCTTTGTGATTGGATCGCGCAGTGTCCACCCTTTTCTTGAAAGGAACGTTCATAAACACTATAAGAAGCAGAACCGAAACATACTGTATGATACACCGTAAACATGCGATCGTCAGCACGTGACACATTAACCGCTCACGGCTGTTTGCGTTGGCCATACCTGGCGCAGGACCCTTTAAAGTCGTTCGTGTTTTCCAGCAAATAGGAAAAATAGACTTTTTGAAAAAAAAAAGCAAGGTTAGACTCACTTTTCCCGACACGACTACGTCGACAGCCTGTAGCAAGCAGCCGCACGCCAGGCGAGCGCACTGGTTCGTTTCCTGCGCATAATGTGGCACGAGGACCGTACATCAACAGCTTTAAACTTAAATGAGCGCACGTAGAAAGAAAGAGCGGCACGCGTTCGTGCAACGGCTGTGCAACAGTTGAGCGAGCGCGTGTAAGCCTCTGAACTTCTATATGTCCCGGAGTATTTACGGTGTCAGTGATGACGACAATGCAAAACAGTGCGAGTTGAACTGTGAATTAGTGTAGAGTGCAGAACACGCCACAATTAGCCGGACAACGTTTGGAAGTGCGCATAAAACAAATGACGCGTAGTTGCAAGAACAACGCAACTAATGGGTGACGAAAGAAAACGCTGAGACGCAGTTGTTGACATCAGACGCAAAGATGGTAGGAAAATATTAGATAACCGGTAAGAATCGAGATAACAAACGCAAGATAGGTGTGGTCAGATCGCTGTAACGGGCCTCCGTCTTGCAGTGATGACAAATTAGGGTGATAACGGCGAAGGTGGTTGTAGCCATGATTACGATGATGTAACTGCAGCTTAGAGGCGTATATGTTGTATCACCGTGTGTGTGTAAATTAACGGACGTGTGTTTTTGTGATTCATCAGCGGGAAACACCAGCTGACAATGGCGCATTACCTGGCATATGCTGGTCACCGGATCCAGGCGGTGGTTCTCCAACGTCACTTCCTCCAAGGACATTTTCTCTGTCGCCCTGACCAACTCGATGTGTTCCTTCCTGAGTATTAAAACATATGTAGTTGTAGTAGGCGTGCGAGGCAGGACAGACGAGATAAACACAATAACTTTCCAACGAAGTTCCCACATTTTGTCAGCGTCGTGTTACTGACAGAAAAGTATTTCCTTCACGTTGTGAGAAATGAACTCAGACTCATAGGGAGCCTGTCGTTCCAGCTATCGACAGAAAGCGTAGCGCAAAATGCCATCCCTTTCTCCCAACCTGTTTTTGTACGCCCCTGTCTATGTATATTGCTTCGATTCAATTCAGTCAGAATTCGAAAGTTATTTTTTGCGCTGTTAGTTTGATTAATGTAGCTCCAAAGAGACCAAGCATAAACACTTGAATGTGAAGCAGTTGCGGTGCCACAAAAAAACAAAATATGGTGGGTTGGTTCGCCAGAAGCGTCAGATACTTACGTGTGCACCAACCCGAGCTCTTCGTCAGTGGCGTAGCGCGACTGTAAGAGAACAGGGTCACGTGACGTCAGGTCAGAAGAACAGTTTTTCGTTACAATAACTGTAGCCTGTCAGACTCAGTAGAAGGTTGTGTATCGTGCCACCCAGCACGTGTGTGACGATCGAGCTACCCATTAATAAAGGGCATCGCGTCACTTTAGCCCGCCGTCACCGTAGCACGTCACCTTTTTTTTATTTATATATAAAAAAGAAAATATGGGAAGGTAGGCTACATTAAAGCCGGCTATCCCATCTTCATGATAGTAGTATTGAAGAAATACACAAAGACAAGAAAATTAGGAAGAATAAAGGAATAAGAAAATAAAAAATAATCAGAAGCACTATGTACATACATATACAATACGTGGCGGATAAAGCATGATCACCTTAGCATAATCGAATGATGGAAATTGGTAATGTGGCTCTACGTAATAAAAAAAAAATCGACGTTCCATTGCACTTTGCTATAAACCTTCCCAGTCCCTTTCTTGTTTTTTGCATCATCTTCATTATCATTTCACAAATACCCAATTTTATTGCACCCATTGTTGCTGTTGTTGTTGTTGTTGTTGTTGTTGTCGTCGTCGTCGTCGTCGTCGATGTTGTTGTTGTTGTTGTTGTCGTCGTCGTCGTCGATGTTGTTGTTGTTGTTGTTGTTGTTGTTGTCGGCGTCGTCGATGTTGTTGTTGTTGTTGTTGTTGTTGCTGCTGCTGTTGGTGTTGTTGTTGTTGTTGTCGATGTTGTTGTTGTTGTTGTTGTTGTTGTTGTTGTTGTTTTTCCTCAGATACTTCGCTCAACCCACCCTGGGATATCGGTCATTATGTCTCGAACTAGCCTTGCTTGCAACTTTCTTCATGTCTTACTTTGTCTTGATTGACATCACACACAGACACACTGCAATATGCATCGGCGCACGTTTGCGCTTGCAGCAAATGCCCGTGCGCTCTGATCCAATCTACCCTTTTACAACCGAGTCCAATTAACTGGGTAAGAAAAAATACGATAGAAAAAAGAAAAAGGCGTTGTACAACACCTCCAAAATGAGTGCCCTGTCCAAAAGTCCCTTTGTCTGAAGCAATTGGTGGGCGACTTGTAGCCTTTTGGGCCTCTCTGGCATCCACCTGAGCGTTGCAAACGAGAAAGGAGGGTTCAGTGAGAGAGGGGGAGGTTAAAGCTGCGTGAGTCGTGTTAAGAATCAGAGCAAATAAAGGCAGAAACGTAGGAAATAACTTATAAAAAGCACAAGGGGTCCTTCCCATGCCCACGGTTGCGACACCTGACTTGACACTCTTAGGTGAGTGTCAAGTTTGTGGTGCAAGCTTATCTATATATAATATTGAATTAGCGTATAAAATAAACAAGATTCCGACAAAAGCATCGCCTTGTTATGCTCCAGGGCGCGGGTTGGACTTCCGGCCACGTCGGGCGCATTTCGATGGGGGCGAAAAAGAACACCCCCGTTCTTAGGTGCACGCTAAGGAACCCTGCAGGTGGTCGACATTAATCCTTAGTCCCGCATCACGGCGTGCCGTAATCGTATCGTGCTTTTGGCATGTAAAACCCCAGCAATTAGTGTTGTTATTACACGACAAATGGATACACTGACGAACGGCATATTCAGAAGGAGTTGCTAAAGGCGTCGGGTGATTTCAAACTTATGTCAAAAGGCACGTTCATAATCCTGGTCATATCGTAGACACGTATGATGAGATTTTGTTTGATTCCCTAAGCTGAAAATAGCATATTTGCATTTCGCATAAGCTATTTAACAGTAAATGATTTCAAGCGAAACGAAAGTAAACTTTGTCGATTACACCAAGATAAGGTTACTAAAAGGGAGCGGGTGGAAGAGCAGTCAGGTGAAAGTTGTGCGCCAACAGCTGTGGCATTCAGCTCGTAATGCCACGGTGTAGCGGCCGTAGTGCGATCGCTCAGCATGTGAGGGCAGTCATTTGCTTGTAATTGTCACTTAAAAAATGACAATTACAAGCGCGAACGCTCATGCGAGTCATTGAAGTCAACGCAAATACGACGGAAGGGCACAACAGGAAAGCCTAGAAGGAATTTCGCGACTTCGTACGTCAAATCTTTGCTACCGCTTCCAGAAGAATTCAGGACAAATAAACTTCAAATCCTAACGCTAAATGCGTAATTCCACATTTTCCATGGTTGGCGTTTTTTTCCGCGGCGTCCCCTTCTTTCTCCCCCTAACACATTTTGTTTCCAAAGTTTTTTATTTCCTCCTTCATTTTTTGTAGTATTTTGTGCAATTCTCTCATTTTTCTTTTGATATGCTTGTTTTGTCGCACAGCTGCGGAAATAGGGCTGCGTGCGCCTTCGGTGGCCTTGTTTTATGACTCATCCTATAACACACTGAGATGATCAGTTTTAATGTACTGTGCTATATAGCGCGACACAGATAAACGACGAGCCGGAAAGAAAACCATCTTGCTCCAAGAATTCTGAACCCTATACTAGTGCCTCAGCGATCGGTTGCTCCGTGCAGCGTCTGAGCGGACCGAGGCTGTATGTATAGAAGGACAGCATCGCGACATTAGCGCGACAGCGTTAAAGAGCTCGGTACGCAGAAATTCCGGTGTCAGCGTCGGTGTCGGCGTCGTTGGTTGTGAGAGAAAAATCAGCGTTGTCCGTGACCGAAAAATTGAGGAAGATGCATCGGTTCGAGTGAGAACCGAATCCAGGCCCTCTGCGCGGCAAGCAGGTGTTCTACCACACAGCCACGTCATTGCTTGAAGCTACTTCGGAAAAAAAAACACTATACGAATGTCATGTAGTGCTAAGAGTCTCTTAACGCATGTAATATTGCGTGGCAGAAGCGTAGAATTGCGCCAGGCGCCAAACCATGTGAATAGCGCAACGAGTGGGTGTTTCATTAAAGGCCCACCCATTACAACGCGCTCAGACATATTTTATCATCATCAGCAGCAAAAGCGTCAAGAAAGTGAGCAGCTGCGCTGGTTCGCGTGTTGCCTTACGGATGCGTAGTGAGCCCTTTGCTTATTCGCAAAAGGAAAAATTGTGGCGTAATGGGCACAGCGCAACTGTACTTGCAGTAGGCATTCTATTGGATAGTTTGAAACGGCCGATGTTACGTGCACAGACTTTCGTTTCCTTGCGACACGGCTGAGGCATGCACCGGGAACCGTAGCTAGGCTAGCGATTGTGCGCACGGGGCCTGATTACGATATCGCGTTGTACTTTTGAAGGCGAAGCTCAAGCTTCCTCCAAGTTATTTAATGTATTTACAGCTCAGAGCGATAAAACGGAAGGCGCCACAATTTGCATTGCTGTGGCGCAGAATCTGGGCGCTTGTAGACAGAGATAGCAACGATAATGGAGGCCTAGCTAGGTTTCCCATTTTTGTCTGAGGGGAAGCGGGAGACACCGAACTAACTGTGCATCGACTGGGCCCACAAAAATCATGTAATTGTTGGGATCACAATTCGGAAGTTTACGTACGCAAGTTCGTTCTAGCAGTTTATACAACACGTCACAAAATGCAGCCGGTAAATACGCGGCCCGAGGGGGCGAGGGAGACAAGAGAGTGCCACCCCCCACCCCCCTCCATCGCCGCCTCTCTGGGAATTAAAGCCTCTGAACAATAATATTTGCAATAATGTTAGATACTCATAACTTTTGGATCTCTCGAAAGAGACAATCTGCGGCTCGAAACATAGAAGTTACTCTGTTAGAAGTTATTTGTTGGCTTAATTATAGGTTGTGCCTAACAAGGAAACGGTCCCCTTCGATCCGTTCACCTGCTGTCTTTCTGCGTGTTGTGGTCATAGTTGAGGTGATAAGAGTTGGGGGCGGGGGGAGGGGGGTGCGTGGTGGCTTTAGTGAGGCCTGCGCATGCGTGAGAAATCTCTCCTGTCAACTGTCTCTCGGCATTGGCGTTACTTTTTTTTTTCTAGCATGCTTATACTATAGGCTTAGCATTACTTAAATATATGTCTGTGTGTTATACAGAGTAGTCAACATAGTTTCTCAGCTGTGTATTGGCGCATCTCTCCCGTGGCCGCTCACTTCGCTTTTCTACACTTTTATTAAAGAAAAAGACATGTGTTTAACATTTATTGTAAACACTTAAAGACAAACACTATTGTTCACTTGCCTTTTCAACGGATTCCAGTGTTTCAGCATAGCATTGTCGGTTACGTAGCACGTAGTAGCCATTTCAAAAGAGAACTCTGCGGGCGCGAAAAGAAGTGGGTCAAACTGAGGCCCGGCAACAGCGTACGCAGTAACAAATGTGTTTCCTTGTTTTGTTTAGTTCTTTTTATTTGTTTTTTGTTTTTTTGGACCAGAAGCAGCAGCAAGCGCAAGAAAAAAAAACTCATTCGTTATCTTTCTTATGACAAGATATTGTCCACATCACATGGTTATATCTGTTAAATATTCTTACAACAAACACTTTACTTTTTAAATGATGAACTGGTCTGAAAAATATATTAATAAAATCAGATAAAATGTGTCCTCCCGACTATGTTCGTCGTACTCCATGTGTTTGTTTTGTACACCCACTGTGGTGGTGTAATCGTTATCGTTCTTGACATGCCGAGCCGAAGGTCGCGGGATTGAATCCCGGCCGCGGCGGTCGCATTTCGATGGAGGCAAAATGCTAAAAACCCGTGTGCTCAGATTTAGATGCACGTTAAAGAACTTCGTGTGGTCGAAATTTCAGGAGTGGCGTCTCCCGTAATCATATCGTGGTTTTACAACGTGAAACCCCAACAATTATTATATGATGTTTGCTGTTGTAAACAGTATATGGAGTCCACCGCGGTGGATCAGTGGCTACGGTGCTCGGTTGCTGACCCGAAGGTCGCGGGTTCGATCCCGGCCGCGGCGGTCAAATTTCGGTGGAGGCGGAATGGTAGAGGAGCGTGTACTGTGCGATGTCAGGGCAGGTTAAAGAACACCAGATGGTCGAAATTTCCTGAGCCATCCACTACGGCGTGCCTCATAATCATATCGTGGTTTTGGCACGTAAAACCTTGGATATTATTATTATTATTTAAAACAGTATATAGATCCCGCGGAAACACTCACCTGAACGTCACCGTCGGGGATAGGTGCAACGACGTCTGACGCGCTTGTTACAGTTGTAGGCGTGCAGATGCGCTTTCAGCTCTGTAGCCACTCGCTACGAACGTGCGCAAAAAATGCGGAGGTCACAGATGGCATGCAGTTTAGCTTAGGGGTGTCTGCTTATCGCCAGTGTGTACGTGCTATCATTTATACAGCATGTGCGGAAATAACCTGCAGTCCGCGCCTCGGCGCGACATTCCGCTGGCTGCAGCAAACGCGTTCGACGCAGTACGCGTTGCACGCAGCTGCGGCAAGAATGCAGCTGTATTAATTGATGGATAAGTACCTCTGGTTGGTTTGGTTATCCAGTTTAACGCCCCAAAGTGACTAAAACTATGAGAAGTGCCGTAGTGGAGGGCGTCGGATAATTTCGATCGCCTGGGGTTCTTTAACTTCCACTGACATCGCGCAGTGCACGGGCCTTTAGCATTTCGCCTCCATCGAAATGCAACGGCGGCCAGGATGGAACCCGCGTCTTTCGCAGCAGCCGAGCACCGCAACCACTGAGCCACTGCGGCGACCTGGATAAATGGTTCTGTTGTAGAAAACTACGATCGTACGGCAGTGGTTTTGGTGTCCTATACTGTTCCGTGTTGTTTTATTTCTTGTCTTGTTTATTCATACTGCTCGAAACGCAAGCGCCGTGTTAACAAACAGCGCCGCTCTCAAACTTGGGCACCATATGTTGGGAACTGGCGCTCTCGTTACCGACTGTAGTAGAGAAGCTGAAAACTGTGTTTCACTGGCACAGAAAACACAGAAAAAAAAATAAAAAAAGAGGTGGAATCATACGCGATTCGGACTCGCTCGGATTCCTTCGGGTTTACACGAATACCGATTCACTAACATCCACTCTAAAAAACTCCCAGTCGCTCGGATTCGTATTGTCTCGCTAAGACACACAAAAACACTCAGATTAACTCACGTACAAAGAAGGATACGATTAACAGGCTCTCGAGCTCTTTGGATTTCAAACGTCATTGCTCAGTATAGATCTCAGAATCGCGTATGGTTCGCTGTATTTCATACGTCTCGAGTAGAGAGCCGATGCGTGAGTAATTTCGTTAATAACTAATGCTGGCGACGATGTATAAAATGATAATTGTTGTGTGTGCTGTGCTCGCTTCGTCGCTTATGTTTTCTCTGCGACGTGACGGTGTTTCCCATGTTAGATATCAATGTTTTACTCTGTACACTGTCCATTAGAATAATGAAGTATTCTCCGCTTGGCTAGTATAAAGAGCAATTACTAGAGTGGGCAGGTGCAGACCTATCATACCGTAACTTTTCTAGCGCGCACACAGTGCGAAAAAAAAAGATGTGCATCATCTGTTGCTCGACTGTCCCAAGCACGACACACATAGACAGCGACTCGAACAGGAACTTCACACGCTATCTGAGCGAACGTTTTTCCTTAGCGAAAATACTATATAGGCCCATGGCCGACTAGGATAAACCATAAAGCAATGAAAGTGCTCCAGCGTTTTTTTGAAGACACTAATATTTGCGATGGCTACTGAGTTCTTGAACTTGTAGGACTGTATATATGTATATATATTTTTTTTATTTATTTTGTTATCCTAACAACTATGTGGAAAGGGGTAGCCGTCACCAAGCAATTGTGACAGCAGCATGCATGTATACATGCAGCAGCAGCTCACACAGACGCATTTGTAGAAGTTTACATTTTAAAACAGAGGTAAACGAATGTGATCTATACATTGACACATGTGTCGCTTCACAAAATAAATTAAACGTTCGAACTAAGCGCTGTTTCTGATTCGTTCTTTCTTACCCTGTGTTCTTTGGTAGGCTAAAAAATGGATTACCATCCTGTGCAAGCATATGCTTTTCCTCTCACGCAACTTTTTATTTATTATTCTTTTTTGAAGAGGCCCTGCAACACATTTTCAGCATGGTCAGAAACGCTGCCGATCGGCAGTCGAGGGTCCTGAGAACACGCGAGCCAAATATTACAGCGCAGCACGCGGCCAGTTACAATTCTCAAAGTGAGCTAGAAATCGATCCCTCTTCTTTCTACAAATGATGGAAAGAAGATGACAACAAATGACCACGCCATATACACAAATGACCACGCCATATACCCAAAAATTCACGGCCATTGGCTGATTCGAGCATCGCGAGGGGCATAGTTACCGATGCCGCCGCGGGAGGCCGCCACCTGTCCGCGCGCGCACTCGCTATCACACTGAAAGTAAGCCGCGCGTTCGAAGAAAAAAAAAAGAATAAGTGCTCAAGGCGATGACGCGGGCGTGACGTAACTTCTTTCCCCCGTGCCATCCCTCCCTGATTATCTTCCAGCGCGCTCGTCGGGACGAGACAATAGAGAAAGCAATCACAGCGTGCGACAAATCTTTCTAACTCCGCTCGTACTTGACGGATTGAAAAAATTCTTACGGCGGTCGATTCGTGAGGCAATAAACGCTCTTAATGATGTAATTCGATGGTTACTTAGAAAAGTGTTGCAGGGCCCCATTAAATCGCGGGCAGCCCCGATCCTATTGTTGTGGGTACCCTCTTATAGTTTCGCCACAAACCTTATCGTCTCATTCGGAGCCGGTTAGTCTCACTAACACCATTTAGCAAGCGGTCAAGTGTATCCGAAGCCTTTTCGACTACTGCCAGAATTTGCGACTACTGCCAGTAGCCTTTTCGACTATTACCAGTCATTCACATTCGATACACGCTCACAACTTCGTTGAAGTTGTCGCTTCGCTGACATTTCGCGAAGCAAGCTTCTGGGCTTCTACCAGAGACCAGAAAAACACGTACAGCGACGTATATTCACTGCTGTCCTTAGTCCGCATAAATCCAGTGCCCTATGATAGGACGATGTATGTATAGTATACAGTTCTCCTTGGTAAAGCACACAAAGATCGCATCTATTTACTGAATAGTCAATTAATCGTTCGATAACTCGCATACGAGGAATATATATGTATTGCTTCATGCGCCCATTTAAATGTTGTTTGCTGTTATCATTGCGCTTGCATGACAGCCCCACGTTGAATGAAGACCTCGGCAGTGCAGAAATGGGCTCAGGCTTCCATAGTAACAATTATGTGACTCTGTGTTTATCCATGAATGCTAGTTAATTGGGAAACAAAACAAGCACTTGCCTCTATCAGCGTTCACGGACGTTTGATTTATAGATCAAGTGTGTGTGTGTGTGTGTGTGTGTGTGTGTGTGTGTGTGTGTGTGTGTGTGTGTGTGTGTGTGTGTGTGTGTGTGTGTGTGTGTGTGTGTGTGTGTGTGTGTGTGTGTGTGTGTGTGTGTGTGTGTGTGTGTGTGTGTGTGCGTGCGTGTGTGCGTGTGTGTGTGTGTGCGTGTGCATGGGCGTACGTGTATGTGTGCGTGTCCGTGCGTGCGTGCGTGTGTGGGAGTGTGCGCACGCGTGTGTGTGTTCTATCTACCGGTTTGTTCTCATTTCCATTTTCAATGTGTGTAGATAAACCAGTGTGCTCTTTATTGACAGCCTTCACCTATATTCTTTTTCGGCTGGGAGTGGATCTCTCTATCGACCTCCACCGCAGAATTAAATGATCGACTGCATTTCATTAACGAAAGGTCCACGCATAGCGCGCGTCCCACGTCTCTTTTTGCCATGCAGGCTTGTCATGGTTCCTCGAGCGAGCAGAATGTTTCGTAGATTACCGCCGCCTTGAAAACTATCTCTCTAACTGATGCCGTAGCGTTTAAATGTTCTAGTTAGTCGATTCGATGCGGCCTATCATTGTATCTGAATAAACCAACAAAACAGTGTGAGGACGTTTATATCCCGAAGCGTGGTTTTAGTAAGGAAAGCAATATTTCAAGGAAAGTGAAGGTCTAACCTCGCTGAGGTTCATATATAATTAATAGACGTTCAATTTGCATGCTGCCTATCTTGAAAGAATGAGTTGAAGGCGCTAATTAGAACGTCGTTTTTTATTTATCTCTCTCTCTCTCTCCCTTTGTCCTCTTTCCGAAACATTACCCACACCGGTGCAGGGTACCAAACCGAAAACTCGCGTCTGTTTAACCTACCTCTGCCCTTCCTCTTTTGAAGGAAGGTATGAGATGATGTAATCGTGCCAGTTAATTACTCCAAAATGTTCGCGCCGTTGCGCAGTTGAATTCAAAGCGGGATAGCATGAAGTGACTCAGCACAGTTGCTTTGTCTAGTCCGTTGCCAAAGTCTGCAAAAATTGTCCCTTGGCAACTCGCCCTTCGCCACTCAGTCAAGGCTTCAAGCTCAGATGCATGGAAAACGACACGGCTCGAAATGGGTAAACAAATATGCAATCAATCTCTGTAGCAATGAAGCTGTATACAGCGTAGAAACGTAGCATTGGATAAGATTCGTTTTTCGTACAGCTAAACCTGAACGTGAACTACACTTGTGAATCTGCCGCCGCGCTGACTCATTAATTACGGTGCTCGACTGCTGGCCTGGAAGACGCGGGTTCGATCCTTGCCGCGGTGGTCGCATTTCGGTGGAGGCGAAATCCTGGAAGCCCGTGTACTGTGCGATGGCACTGCACGTTAAAGAACCCCAGGTGGTCGAAATTATCGAGCGCCTTCCACTTACGGCGTTTCAAATCAAATCAAATCAAAAATCTTTATTTGTCGCAAAAAAATATACACGCATTGGGGTTAGTTTATACAGAAGGAGGTCCCATAGCACAAGGCTGAAAGGGGACCTCCTGTCAGAAAATTACATGTTGATAAGTACAACAAAATGGCAACTAAAAAGCGTTAAGTAATTACTGATAGTAATAAAAACAACGCAAACATGCAATAAAAAATGCCAGTAAAAATGGTAACAAAACAACGTCTAGTAATTATACAAAGCTATGAAAAGAACGAAACATACAATAAACATGGCAGTAAATCGGGAACATAATGACGTTAATGAATGATATATAGCTGTTGAAACGACTTCAATGTGCATGAGTAATAAATGTGAAAAAATAACGAACACAGTAATGGCTCTAAATGTAAGAGAACGCCGATATAGAAATACAGATGAGTTATGATTGCGCAAAATATGTTTAAGTTCTTTTTTAAAAGTTGGTAATGACAATTGTTTAGTGCTTAGTGGTATTGAATTCCAAAACTGAATGGCTGCAAATATGGTAGTATGTTTGCCGTAGTTAGTGCGTGCATGTGGGAGTAAAAAGTTGTTGTTTGATTCAAACCTAGTAGGATTAGAGTTTAACAATTGAAATTTCTCCAAAACAGTGGCTGTTATGGTACCGTTGAGACATTTAAATACAAGAATCCCCAATTTATATTTGAATAAATCACACACTGTTAGTACACTATGTTGTTGGAAAAGTGGGGACGCGCAGGTGATTGGTGAACTGAATGTTAGGATGCGAATGGCCTGGTTTTGGAGACGTTGAAGTGGAAGGATATGAGATGGATAGGTATTCGCCCATGACGTGATACAGTACGTGATATGACTGTGGATGAAGGCGTAGTACAGTTTAAGCAAAGTCTGCAAGGAGAAAGAATGGTCGTGCTTTAATTAGTGTTCTGATACCATGAGCAATCCTCTGCCTTATAAGTGAAATGTGATGATGGTACTTGAGATGAGCATCTAGGACTACTCCCAAGAATGTGCACTTAGTAGCGCTAAGAAGGCTGTGGCCGTTTATAGTAATAGCGGGTGTAGGTGAGAGAGCGTTATGACTGGAATGGAAGACAATGAACTGTGTTTTATTGGTATTAATTGTTAAACCATTAGCTGTGCACCAATTATGAATGTTATAGAAGTCAGAGGACAATTTATTAGTTAGCGCATCGATGGACTTGTCTTTAGTAACTATAGTTGTATCATCTGCGTACAAGAAAGGTTGACTGTGTGTTAAAATTGAGGTTAAGTCATTAATATAGATTAAGAATAAAAGCGGACCCAGTATGGAACCTTGCGGGACACCTTTGTCAATAGATTTAAAAGTGGAGAGGATGTTAGAGACACAAACAGCTTGCTGTCTATTGGATAAGTAGCTATTAATCAGCTCCTGCGCACTACCTACAACACCTATTGAGTTAAGTTTAGCTAATAGTATATTATGAACTATAGAATCAAATGCCTTAGAGAGGTCAATCAAGAGAGCTCCGGCAAAACAACCAGAGTCAAGAGTGTGTTTAATATAATCGGTAAAGGAGAGTAGTGCGAAATCTGTTGAATAGCCTGCACGAAAACCAAATTGTTGAGTGGATAAAATACGAAACTTAGTTAGGTATTTAGATAATCGTTTTTCAATACACTTCTCTATGATTTTGCTGTACGACGAAAGAATGGCAATCGGTCGGTAGTTAACAATAGACGTTCTATCGCCTTTTTTAAAGACTGGAATTATCTTGGCCTTTTTAAGCTGCGATGGGAAGATGCCAGTTTTAAACATAAGGTTAATGACATAGGCTAACGGGGTCGAGATCACGTGAGAGATGTATTTCAGGTGAATAGGCTGAACGTTATCGAGACCAGCACTTGTTATTTTCATGTGATTAATTATTTCCACCATAGCATGTCGCTTGATCGGGACGTTAAATCCCATAAACCAACTTTTGGGAGATGCACCTGCACCTGCGCCTTTTGAGTCCAATATATGTATACATGAACGCCCAGTAAACTGTTCAGCGAGTACCGCTGCTCCAGTTTATACAGTGCACATTCACCACAACAAGTTTGTTCAATAATAAGCAGCATTACAATTTCTGCTCCTCGCTAATCGAAGGGTAAGATGCACGAAAAAAAAAAAAGAAGAAAACAGTAAGTGTATCTTTTATTATCTCTCATGTTACAAGCTGACGCAAAAAAAAAAATAAATCTGGGTTTATGCCTTAAATGCATAAACTAATTCAATTTCTAACACCTTTGGTGCTCTGTCATATTAAATGCAGTGATTAGCGAAATTCCTAGATCAGGAAAAACTCGTTGACCGGGAATATACGGATCATTGGTGGCATCTGCATAATAGCCAATGTGGTGACGCACCTCGCCCAGCTATGGCGTATATGGGTCATTCCACGCCAAACCTCCCAGCCATATTGGCGACCATCTCACATGTACCCGATAAAAATCGTGCTAATTTCTTGCATTGAAAACGACTAATTGCTAGAATATTTCGGAGATAAAAAAATTTTTGGTCATGGGAGCCTTCCGAATTTCGCAGAATGTCGTCTCAGTGTTTTTTGTCAGAAAAATTATTCTGAGAGTATCATTTCTTGTTTCAGTGCTAAATTTGGTTTAGATACTACGCAAAAACGTTTGTGTAAGGTGTTCGAAGCTCAGTGATATCACTGCAATTTTTATTAAATATACGCCTCCAGGAATTTTGCCAAAATGTTTATGTTTGCATTTCCCCCTTATAATATGCGCTATATATGAATATCTGAGTAACGATTACTTACTCTACAGAAGCCATATTTTGCGTCAAAAGTACTTTTCAGACACTTACATTTCTAAATTTTACGAGAAAAAAATAGACACATTGAGAAAACCGTCCTTTTGGTCAACATTAAGACGCTATTTACACCACGCGGTGCTCGAATTACAAATCATATTTATACCTCAATATAAAGCAAATTAATAGTAATTCTTATATGGCAAGTTTTATCATTACAATTTTGTTTAAGGAAGAAAATAATTTTTTGAAGTTTCCCATTGACGGCAACAGGAAATTTCAAAGAGGGAAGCTACCGTGTTTGTGACCAAATGGGAAGACTATAGCCGTCAAAACTATTTTCTTCCTTAAAACAAAAATTCTAGTCATACTCTTGCCATATAAGAATAACTATTTATTTGCTTTATTTGAGGTATAAAGATGATTTGTATTTAAGCACCACGTGGTGTAAATTGGATATAATGTGGACAAAATGATGATTTTTCTCAAATTTGTCATTTTTTTTCTCGTAAAATTAGAAACGCCAGTGGTCTGAGAATATTTTTAACGCAAATATACCTTCTGTAGAGTAAGCATTCATTACTAAAATATTATATATAGCGCAATATCATAAGGGGAAAATGCAAAACATAGAACACTTTGCAAAATTTTTGGATGATGTGTATGACCGAAAATTGCAGTAATATTAATGAGCTTCGAACACCTTAGACAAACCCCTTTGCTATATCCTAAGCTAAATTGGTATTGAAACAAGAAAACGGTACTATAATAATAAATCTTCAGATAAACATCACTCGGGCGACATTCTGCGAAATTTCAACTCTGAAATATTCTTTCTAAAATTTTTCTCTCTGAATATTCTAGCAATCCACTGCTTTCAGTGCAATAAATCAGCACAATTTTTTCGATTACAATTTAAGATGGTCGCCAAAATGGCAGGGGAGTTTGGCGTGGAATGACCCGTAAGACAGTCAGTCGGGATCATTAGAATCCCGACGCTTCCATAAACGCCGGAGAAAATATCCCACGCTTTCATTATCTTTCACAGAATTATGCCGCCAGCTCGGCACTCTGTGCCAAGTTGCTGCTGTAGGCTTACATATTGCCGAGCACTGGCGTAGACAGGGCGGGGGAGGGGCGGAATAGTTCTTACTGCCCCCCTCCCCCAAGAAATTTTTCAATTTTGTATGCGATATATACACACGCACACATACAAACGCACGCACGAACATGTAATAAAGTATGGTTGAACTCCCCCTCTCCCCCAAAAAATTTCTAGCTACGCTACTGTTGGCGAGTTAGCCTAATCGGTACTAAGCGAAGTAACGCAATCTGTGTACCCAATTTGGGAGATACCAAGAACAAAATCCAATGAATGAAACTCTGAGTTTGGATTAGAGAATAACTTTTATTGAGGGAAAGCGAAGGGGTCTAGGAGCTAGATGGGGGGCCCTATTAACTCTGCTTATGCATGCCACAGTTTATATACTTACGAGGAGAAAAGAAATTAATTTGCGGCATAGATGAAATAGAGAGAACTCGGCCATAACGGGATGCTAGTCAGGACGGCACTGACTACGGTGACGGGCCCGTCAGCGCAGTACCGTCGTAAAAGTGACCGGGCCCGTCACCGTAGTGCAATTGTAATAGTGACGGGGCCGTCATAATAGCGACGTCCTTATAGTGACGGGCCCCGTCGTCGTAAAGCGGTGAATACGGTGACGGGGCCCCTTTACCGCAGATTTTGGTCGTTTTAGCCCACGTCGTGTGGTGTTCGTGGCGTAGTGATCAGCCTGAAGGTCGTCAGTTCGATTCCTCCCGGTTTTTTTGTCAGGTTATGCGTCAACGGCAACGGTACTGCTATGACGAGTCGTAATTTTCGTTCATGTCTGCGGCG
>NC_051178.1:141706545-141861545 GCF_013339695.2 Rhipicephalus sanguineus
CACATACAACGCCACCACGAACATACATAAAGTATGGTGAACACCCCCCTCCCCCCCCCCCCCCGAAAAAGATTTCTGGCTACGCCCCTGGCGTAGTTGCCTGCGCACGCGCTTCTCTCGGGAGGGGGGTGGTTTTCATGTCTCGTGCTTTCACCGCGATGTCCGCGCTGAAGTACAGAGCGCACGAAGGTCACTTCGCTCGCTGCAGCGGCCGCATTTACGAAAGGAGAGCGCTGTTCAAACAGAAAGAAGTAACAACTGTGACAGTTGTTAGTTCGCGCTCGTCCTGTGTATACCTGTGCGTTCGTTTCGTGCGTCCTCCATTGTGTTTGAGCAGCGCGCTTTAAGTGTCGAGCTGTGACACTTGATAGTTCGCGCTCGTTCTGCGTGTGTTCTTTTCGTGCGTCCTTTGTGCTTGAGCGACGCGCTGGAAATTTCGAGCTGCTTTCCGTTCTTCGCGTTGCATTCAAGTTTGTTGCTATCGCATTCATTGCTTCGCCGTTGCGGCGAAACTGTGACTTTTATGTTTTCTTGTTTTGTTTTCCATGAATTATAGGTCCCTTGCTCAACACCCGTCTCAGCAGCTAACGTATCTGTCGTGCAGCAGGATATGTTTCATTCTACGAGCTGAACAATATCCTCGTGTGGTCTACGTCACACCCCGCGTGAATGACACAATAAAACCTCGTCCACGCAAAGATGCAATCACCAGGTGAAAAAAAATACCTTTTTTTAGGAACCACGAAAGTATTTTCCACTGTGTTGCGTGAGTTTTTCTTTTTATTAACATTTGTCCCCGCATTAAACGTTGCTCGTAAAGTGACGATGCGTTGCGCGCTGGGCAGTGAACCTGAGTCTCGCTATAATAAAGAGGTTTAGATAGAGGCAGCTGTCCAGAAACTGGCGCTGCTTTCAGACCAACACGTGCCTTCATCTATGCCGCTTACACACGCCATCTTTCCAGACACATGCGCGACCAGGACTTGTCCCTGGTGCATCGAGCACACAGTGAGACTTGCTCACATAACACACCAATGCACCGACTGCCCATACAAAGCGGTGTCACCAGGACTCAAGAAAAACAGACACTTACAGCGTGGTCTTGGGAGGCACGACTCTCTGAACTGGACTCGGGAAGCCAACTGGCACACCTAGACCACGCCCGACGAGCCGCGGTAGCCAGTGGGGCCTTACCAGGAGGCACCACACAAGATTGAAACACGCGGACTTTCTTGTCAGAATAAAGTTGCTTCTCCTTCTTGCGTATAACCGAACAAATTTCGGTAACCCTCGCGCATCCAAAGCGTCAAGCCCTGCTTGCGCTATTTCGTATAGGGAAAACAAACACCACCGATAAATTCCGGAATTTTACTTGCCAAAACCGGGATATGATAACGAGGAACGCTGTATATAGTGGAGGACCCCGGACAAATTTTGACCACTCTGGGTTCGTTAGAGTGCACATATATGTAAGTACACGGGTGTTTTTCTCACTTCCCTTCCTTCGAAATGCGACCCCTTGGGTGGGAATCGAACCCGCGTCTTAGAGCTTAGCAATCTTGTATACCGGTATGGTTTCTCTTGTATACAACCGGCAGCTGACGTCTCTCTAACTTTGGATTGCGAAACCTGAAACTCTCTAACAAGTTGCTCAAGAACACCGTGCTACTGAAACTGTCTGAAAAAGAGCATTTTCGCATCTAGAGTTGCCGAAAGCAGTTGCCCAGCAAGAGCAAGAAACCTCAGGATAGATGCGACTCGGGGACATTCCAGATATTTCTTTAGCTTTCCTTGTGCGTAACAATCCGTCATTCTCAATCGATGAACGCCTAATGTCTTTAATGGTACTTGACAGCGAGCGCATTAAAACCGAAAGCTGTACACGTTCTTGGCGTGCAAAAATTTATATAATTGTTCCAGGGCTCCTGAAAAGCTCTAGCCTTAAAAGGAGACGCACGGCAGATAAAGAGCCGAAATATAATTTTTTGTTAATGTCTCTTCCAGGGCCCATGCGCCACATGATGGGCAGCCTATTACGAAGGTTAATTTGATTGCCTCGGTTCCGGCAGCGCCTTGCCAAAAAGCATGTATACAGGCGGGCCTAATGGTTCCGTACTTTATAGGCTTATCTTAATTCCCAGTTTTTATATGGTCGACCTTTTGGAAACCTTCATAGTGAACGCCCTTCAGAGCCTCGTAATGCGCCTTGATAGAAAAACAGGAAAGTCATGTGACACTATGGAATTAATGGCTATGTACACGACCGTATGCAGGATGTGCGTATAAGTTCTAAAGAACAGTCAAAGTGGGATGACGATGGCGCTCGAAATTAATGTAAGCGCGGCTAGAGAAGGAAGTCGGGAGTAAGACAAGGAAGACGATGACTATAACGATTATTACGCTTATAATTGAGAGGTGATTGGTGTGTGTTTTTCCTGTGGGCTGTAGGAGGATGTAACCCAGCTGAGGTGCCTCTGTGCCGGCCGTAGCCCCAACCCGACCGTTTGTTTAAACATGGCACTGGATTCGATAGTGGGGATATGCCAAGTGCACCTAACGCCACCAGGAGAGAGCAACAGGACTGGTAGGTGAGGAATGGACAATGTGTTAAACATCATCACCATCATCGTCATCAACAACAACAACAGGAAAAACGGCAACAATATTATTATTAATGTACAGTGGGCGACAAAAGTTTAGAGACTACTAGGTCTGAGAAAACTTTAAATTTCTCAGCAATTTGTCATGCCTGTATGCGGTCGAACTGCGCAGTAGATGTTGTCGGCACGTTTTAGAACAGCAGAAGCAGCGGGAAATTTAAGCTTTTATTGCGATAGCAATTATATGGACAGTCTCGACTGGATTTTGCCGTCGCCATGCACCGTATACGTATAAGTATGTATATATATATATATAATATATATATATATATATATATATATAAAAGCCCTGGAGAAAATAATTCAGAAGAATGCTTCCGAAGCGCGGAATCGAACCAAGGACCGCTTGCTCCGCAGCGAGGGGCGCTAGCCACTACGCCACGAAACGCAGATCCTCCACGAAGCTAACGGCGAGCGTTATATACACACCCTTTACCGTTGTACGGACTCAGAGACGGCAGGCGATAATAAGAGTTTCTTCATTACCAGCGAGATGGTGCTAGGAGCGCGACGGGCGCATTTAAAGTCGTCGGCGAGCTCGCTCGCCATGCGCTCGCTTCTTCTTATATTTGCGCAGGGAGAACCTTGCCTTTCCGCTGTCTGTTCGCGAGGTTTTCTCCTGGTGAGGGGAAGAGGGTTGTTTCGAGCTTTCACCGTGATGTCCGCGCTCATGTTACGGAGCTTACGAAAGGCACTCGAGCTCAAGGGACGCCGCTAAACGAACAAACAGAAGATGAGCGCCAACTATCAAGTGTCACAGCTCGACACTTGACGCACGCTAGTTTCCTTCGCTGCTTCGGCCGCCTTTGCAACAGGAGCGCTTTTCAAACTTAGAGTATCCATTGGCGAGCGCGTTCATTGCTTCGCCCTTGCGGCGAAACTGTGACTTTTTTATTGTGTCTCGTGATCTCTAAACTTCTGTCGCTGACTGTACATACGAAGCGCAGCGAATGTGAAGCGAAGCCTTCGTACATCTGTTAATTAAGTGCCATACTATTGAACGAGATCTGTACAATATCGTTCACATTCATTCTGTACGACGTGAAATCTTATTTAGTCCTTATATTCACCGTAAACGCGGCCGTTCACTGCTCGCCAGTGATTTTGCTACGAAAGTAGAATGATTAACAAGCAACTCAGCGGTCGTGCTCGTTCCCTGTTCGCCCAACCGTGAAGCGTAGTTGGTCGCTTTTCTCATGGGTGCCTGCTGAGTGCAGTGACAGTGTCGCTCTTCGGCGCGGATAGGTTTCCGCTTTCTGGATCAAATTGGCCTCAATTAGTTACACTACAGAAAATAGCAGCGTCGACTTCTTTTTTTTCTTCGTATGAAAGAGGTTGACGGTGCCGGCCGGACTACTCCGATGACAGGATTCATATATCCTTCCATTCTTAGTCAGTTACTTGGGTATTCGGTTAAAAATTAATTAGTCAATGTCGCGTGATTGCTTGTCTAATTGCTACCTCCAGTCATCGTAAAGTGTACGTCTCTGTGGTTAAGTCAGTGCTGAAATATTGCTTTACTGCGCCTTTGATAACTAACTAACTAACTAACTAACTAACTAACTAACTAACTAACTAACTAACTAACTAACTAACTAACTAACTAACTAAGTAACTAACTAACTAACTGACGGACACTATCTATCTATCTATCTATCTATCTATCTATCTATCTATCTATCTATCTATCTATCTATCTATCTATCTATCTATCTATCTATCTATCTATCTATCTATCTATCTATCTATCTATCTATCTATCTATCTAGCAAACGAAGTAAATAAATAAATAGAAATCTAGGCACTTGCGGGGTATCTCTTCGTGCACTCAAGTATGTATCCGTTCGCCGCCATTCAAACAAAATGCTTTGGGCATTCTTTGATTTCTGAAAGGTAGGAGTATGAGATGGGAGATGAAAGGTGTTCGTAAACTCACAATTTCGAAGGATTCTTTCGAATAGCCGTTGAGTAGGTTACCTCCCGAACGAAGATCGCTCGACAGAAGGTGCCGGAGCACGATGCACGATTCGACGGCATGTTTCCTGCGAATCATCATCGTCATTAACAACAACTACAACAACAACAACGACAACAACAACCTGACACCAACTGCAGAGCAAAGACCTATCCTGCGCATCAACGATACCAATAGGCACGTATGCATACTCAAAACGAACACGGTCACAACTAAGATATGTCATTAAGAAAGAAAGAAAGAAAGAGAAAGAAAAGAAAGAAAGAAAGAAAGAAAGAAGAGAGAAAGAAAGAAAGAAAGAAAGAAAGAAAGAAAGAAGAGGAATAAAATACATCCGCATAAACCGAAATAGCAGTAGTTGGTTCCTTAATCGTCACATACATTCTGAATGTTTCCATTGAACACTGAAAACGTGTGTTTTACATTCTTCTTTCTATTGAATCGAGTCCGAAGAAATACTTTAATGATCTCGTGAGGACACTAAAGAACATTTGTTATTTTAATCATAGCCCAAATGCAGCGTCAATGTCCAAGTGCCCTGATATCGAAGCAAAATAAAAATTGGGGCACCGGACGCTTTCCGGATAAATTATCATGGTTGTCTCTATTCAGTTTATTTCGTAACATATATTTGTACCATATCATGGAATGAATTTTCGTGCCTAACTTTGGGAAGAGTACTTTCTATGGTGCGCCCGTGGAAACAATCGCTGGACCAGTCTCCGCGTCGCTACACCTAAAGAAGTTCGTGGGACAAGCACTGAGTAATTGCACAAAGAAAAAAAAAAAGGAACGTTGAGCTAATTCCGTAGAGAGCGAATCGCAAGCGCTTTTGTGTTATGCAAAACACGTGTATGGTCAATCTGAACAGGTGCTCATTTAGTGTCGCATGGTAAGAGAGCGTTAGCTCTCGTCAAATATCGGCCGTAGAGTATTGACGTTGAGCCAACCCAGTCAGCGCTTTTTTTCATTTCTTCTCTCCCTTCGAAATTACGCACACAGAACGCTGGTTTCGAAGGTCTACGTCCTTACGCCCATATTTTCCTGAACGTGAATCAAGGCTGTGCCGTTACGTAGCACAAAAAAAAAGAGAGAAAAGAAAGAAGGAAAAAACAAGAGTTACGTCGTACTTCTGTCGGCACAGTTCAATCGCTTCGTCAGCGATCGGCTTGAGCAGAATGAGCTTCTTGCCTCTCCAGCTTCCATCTGTTAGGAAAGAAAAAAAAAAGCAAGGAGGGATATTATCGTACATACTAACGAGGCTACGCTGCTTGCCTTACTACTATGTTTACCTCGGGTTATCATCACGTCAAAGCTACAGCGTTGACTAGGATAAGAACGAAAAAAGAAGGACAGAAAACAGATGCAGAAAGCTGAGTAGGGAAGTTGTAAAGAAAAAGCGCTAAAACGATTCTCTCTCTCTGGTCGCCGTTCGTTTGGCAGTCATCCTGGCCACGTGGAGTTCGTTTCCGTATGGTTTGGAGGACGCCCCTGTCGGCGTTTTATTAATTGCTTTCCTTGTTTGCTAGATGCATCTCGGTGGTGGTCGGAGGAAGTAGCCGACTGTTGCTAAATTATGTGCCGCCGTGATACATGTTTCTTTGAGCAGGCCTCAAGAAGAGGCGGCCCAATGAAAAGAGGCACGCATACCTCGAGGCGGGTAGTACTTGTCAGCCTGTATTACGTGCTTCCTGCTTTGAACGATACATTGATAAACAAAAAAGAAATAAGAGTGCTCACGTAAGGCTCGACGGAAAAAGAGAGCTTAGTGGATGCCTCTATACTAAGCTCCCCCGAGACGCATAGCATCACTACCCGTCTGTCGGCAAAACGCTTAGTTGGGAGCGAGTCCGATATGCTGAATCGAAAGAGGTTATGCCCTGCTAGGAAAACGTACGAGGCTTCATTGGTTTCGTGTAGAGTTTCGTGACATTGTGTGGTTTAAGGTAGAGTGTTTTGGAATACCGTGCCATGCTTATGTCGACTATATATGTATGTGTATTCTGCCTTTTGTACGAGCCCCCAGCACCTTCAAGCTGCAACTCGCCGCTTTCCGTCTGGGATGACCCCCAACTATTATGTTCGAGATAAAATTGATTGATTGATTGATTGATTGATTGATTGATTGATTGATTGATTGATTGATTGATTGATTGATCGATTGATTGATTGATCGATCGATCGGCCTGGCTTGCAACGCAGTTCCCGTAGACGGGTGCACTAGAAGCGACGTTTCAAAGATAACGGTACGCCCTAATGCAGGCTTTCTGCAGTGGCGCGATTTTGTACGCGTTCTTAAAACGGGCGGAGGCGGTCCGTTACATCCAGCCGCACGCGATTGGTCAATGCAGGGCCGTGACGTCTATCGCGGTTCACATTGGTCATTGACGTGCGGCTGGATGTAACGCCACGCCTCCGTGCTTATTTGGAATTCGTACAAGATCGCGCCACTGAACGAAAAACTGTTGCAGTGTTACCTATAGATACCGAAAATACGTGGCGCTATTGAAATAAATCGCGATTCAAGATTGGTTGTGACACCCAGCCCCAGCGTTTACAAGACACCAAGTGCGGTCTCTCTCTCTCTCTATCTCTCGCGAAGTATGGCTCAGACATCGAAGACTCGCAATGTGGGTTTTTTTAGTATGACATCGTAATGTAGAGTGTAAAGTGGACATCGTAATGAAGAGTTTAATAGCACAATCAGGAACACGGACACAGGAAGACACAATCTGCGCCGTTCGCGCGTATTTTTGTCTTGCGACGTCAGTGTTCCTTGCTTGCGTTGCTATGAAATACCTCAGCAGTAACAAGAGCCGAGTTCTACTTCACGCTGTCAGACACCGTGGCACGAGACTAAGGTTAAAGTGATATCATATGGGAAATTAGAAAATGATCATATGAGTAGTCTGCACTTGTTGTACGTGACAAAGAGAGAGTACAACTTTATTAAGAGTCCAGTGCAGACGCAGAGGTTGCCTCGCGCCACCCGGCTACTCCCACGTTGGGACAAATGTGACCACGAAATACGCAAGAACGAAGAACGTCAGGGCAGAGGCCAGATGCCTGCTTCTTCTGCCAGCGCCGTATACTGACCGACCCGCGAGATGGCATACCACCTCTAATAGCTTAGCGCAATTTACCGTAATCTGCTCTCTCTTGTTTTTCTTTACACCACCTTCCTTCGTCTCCGTACAATGTAAGAAAAAAAAAGAGTAATTTTACTCTATTTTGTGTGTCCTTGCTGGCCACGTATATGACTCTCTTTAAATAGACATGTAAACTCTCTTTGGAGATCTTTATACTCTGCTAGGGGAGTCAAAAGAGAGTTAACGTGTCTCTTTAAAGAGAGTCATATACGTGACAAGTCGGGACTTACCGAAAAAAGTAGCGCATACTCTTTTTTTCTTTTTTTTAGGATATGCGGAGTACAGAGCAAATCACACATTTTTCTCCTTCGTTTCCTTGCCCTTTTTTCCCGTTTATTGCAGGAGTGCGATAGAGCCTGCGCAATGTAAGCTCAGTGACGGTCACATTAAAGAACGAACTTCCATCTTTGTCACGCATCAACAAGGGAGTTTCACAGCATAGAACTCCCTCGTTGTGGACTATCACGCGCGTGCGCAGAGAGCGCTCTGCGCACGCGCGTGATAGCCCCGCTTCCGGCAGTACCTGCGACGCCAGCGTGCAACCTTGCACCAGGCCGTTCGCAGCCGATCGAGCCTGTAAGGCCATCGAATAGATCAATCACCCGCGAAACCTTCATTCCGGTATTTCAAATAGAATGTTTATTCACCCTCCTGCATTTTTAATATCGGGTGTTCGGCTCGTGCGGCTATAGACCTGCGCTGCACACCAGCTGTGAGAATGCAACATAGTTGAGGTCAATGTTGTCGAACGGAAACACGCTGAGAATAAACTTTGTGTCGGTGATATAGGGCACTCTGTTTCATCCAGCTTTTTTTTACACTCGCAGCTGTAACGGAAAGAAGCGCTCGTTAATGAGCTGCCTTTTTCGTTTGATATTTTCGTACGGTGGGCATAATTTGAACGACGTTTTGTCCGTGGAATCATTTCTTTACCATGTAAATTAAACATGATGGCTTTCTTGAATGGTCACTATGTTCATAAAGGGAAGATAATGATAGGCCAGAAACACAAGAGGCTTTTATCGACAGGAAGGGTGAAGCGAACACCACTCACCGGCAGTGACTAGTATTCTCGACTGGGTGTCGTAAATCCTCTGTGCAAGTGACTCGGCGGAGTAACCTGCAAACTGAGAGCAAGGGAAAAACTCAACCAGCTTCGCGGACACCGATAAAACAGCCAAGATGGTGGCCTTCCCTTCGTCAAACTAACGCATTTCTATGTTTTGCAAGCCTCTCATACATGTTGCAACACTGCTCTTTATTAAACGCTCTTTTTTAAGCTTTGAGGTGGTAGTATGGTTTTATTGCATCTTGACTATACCACTCTTATACGCAGGTTTACAAAGAAGCATTCACTTAAAATGCTCCGATATGTTGTATCACTCCTCTTTATTAAACACTAATATTTGTTAAGCTTTGGGGTGATAGTATAGCCACCACCTTTTATAACCACAGAGTATCACGTGACAGTGGTGTGACTATGGTAACGCGCACGCCATTTGTAGGGCTAACTGTTGCCTTCTTCATTTTTAGTGGAAGTTGTGTGCAGTGGGATTTGCCCAATTTCTGTGGCACACACGCGTTTATGATTACGATAGTTTTCACATAGGCCGCACAGATTTCTGTGGCAAATACCCGTTTGTTGGGCTAACTGTTGCCTTCATTTTTAGTGGACCAGTGGTGGTGAGTAGTGGTTTTTACCCAATGTCCGTGGCGAATACCCGTTTATGATGCCCACAAGCGTTACCGCGCATACCGGACATGAAAGGCTCCACCAAGAAGAGCTTGGCTGTTAAAGGTGTAAGTTAAAGGTGTTAAAGGTGTAAGGAGTAAGGTGTAAGCGCAACTGTGTCGAAAACGCGACACCAGAGCATCATCGAACGAAAATTTCGCTGCTGTAGTTTGCTGAGTATTCCTCTGAGAGGGAATAGAGCGCTTTGCTTACAATATTTTTCGGAGAATCAATGACTTGCTCGTACATTACGATATTACCCCAGAGAACACTCTCCGTTTGTTTCAAAGGGGTCACTGAGCAGATGCGTGCTTCGTGAAAATTGTCTTTCAGATTGAATAAACTCGTATAACATACTCGTATTTGACTTCGACAAGGTTATATCAATACACTTAGACCCTGAATAAGCTGTTTTTGTTTACATGCTTTGCTTGAAGTTGTCACGTTGTGTGATGCACATCTGCCAAGCAAGAAATGAGGAAAGGTCGGCGCCGTCTATTATTATTATTTTAACAGCCGCAACAAGAAGAATTAGTTCACAGAATCACAGCACGAACGTAATAAGAAACTAAGACACAGGACAGAGTGCTCCCAAATTGCAGAACAGCATTCTGCCCTGTGTGTTCCCAGGTTTCTTGCTACGTTTATGGTGTTATACCTATGAACTACCCATCACCTACGAGCCTACCAGCAAACGTTACTGAAGAACAAACATTAGTTCCGTGGCCAAGGAGACAGGGTTTCCACGCAAGAGAGGAGTCGATGTGGCACTTGACAGCAGGGGCGTAACCAGAATTTTTTTTCGGTGGGGGGGGGGGGGGGGGTACCATACTTTATGCATGTTCGTGCGTGCGTTTGTATGTGCGCGTGTAATATATACGCAAGCAAAACTGAAATTTTTCGGAGGGTTTTGAACCCCCCCCCCCTGGCTACGCCCCTGCTTGACAGATAGATTAACAGAATGTTTATGCCCTTGTGACAGTACCCTGGAACAACCTGCACGTGATTAAAGCTGCATTCAAGCTACACGACGCGCCTAACGATACACACCTACGCGCAGGCTTCTAGAGTGGCTATACGAAACACCTGAATTCTTTATATTTAAACTATACGCATAATGCTACACATAAGGCGCACATTGTTGCTCTCACTGTGCTCCCAGCTAACGCGAAATTGGAGTAATTGAACAACTTTCGTTCATCTCCGCTGTGACGAAATGCTCAGCAATGGTAATTATGCACGACGATGTACGTCGCCTCACGTGCGTGGTGAAGCTCATGTTCACTGGTACACTTCGCTTTATAGAGTAACATATGTCAGGCTAAACCTAATACCTAGTTTATCGTGCTTTCCAGTGTACACAAGGCAGTATTTTTCTCGCTGTACACGCGCTTCAATCTCTCTTCCAATCTTTATCGTTATCCTTTTCCTTATTTTTTTTTACGAAATATAGACGAATTTCGAACGGCTGTTGTACACGTGCTGTATCCAGCGCAGCTTCTCGTTGCCTTCTTTGCACTTTTTGTTCTTCATCTACCCCACGGTAACGTTTACCCGCCACAGCTATAGCTTATGCCGCGCTTGCAGTGCTTCGAGGCCTTGTTTTCTATAGCTGCAATCTGGTACGGCCGAGGAACGCTTCCAGCTTCTCGAAGCCAAAACGAACGAGACTCTCATGATAATGAACCACGTTCTACGGACCGCGTACAATGACGCGCGTGCCAGCGAACGTAGCGCAAGCGAAACATAATACAACAAACAACAGCCGCAAGGGTCACGACTATCGCAGCCGGCTCGCCTGCCTGTATCCTTATACAAAGCGTGTCGTGCTGTCGTGGGTTTAAAAGGAAAGATGCGACTGGCGCCCTTTACCGTATTCTTCTTGCCAGGAGTCTTGTGACGTACTTCTTAAACATCACTGTTTCAAACACTGTTATGTCGTGAAAGGAGATTTATAACGTTTTCACGGCTGCAACGCGCTCCACGGCGCAACCTCTATTCGCATTAAAAATCTATACGTCTCTCAATATGACGTCAGCGCCGACAGCAAGAGCCGCTTGGAGATACAAAATTCATCCCCGCTTCTCTATCTATATCTCTTTCTCACTGTCCTTTTTTTTTTTACTCGCGACTTCTCGTAAATAATTAATGGATACTAAGGACAGCGTTTTCTTTATGTTTTAGTTACAACCCTCCAAAGAACATTGGTAATGAAACCAGAGGTTTCGCGCCGAATAAGCCAAGCCTCCCGCCACTTCGCCTTTTTCAGACAAACATATATGCATTTACTAAATAAAGCTTATCATTCAAGCAAGGTAACTTGAAAGTTAAGCATCTGTTTCAGTTATCAGTGAAGAATACGGGAAAGAAAAGGATATCTGAGTTACAAAAAAAAAGGGGGGGGGGGGTGCACAGTGACACATATGTAAGATAAGGGTGTAAATAATTATTTTTAATAAAGACCTCTTGGCGTACCATGCTTTGAGCAGCAAATCATTCTTCGAAATTGGTAATTTAACCCTCCTGACAACTTTGAATGTATGCTAATATCACATGTCATGATGCCCGGTGAACTAGAGTTAATCAAAAATTATTTTCCTTTTAGTGGAGCGAATGGCTAGCAAGCTTGACGGGACCTCGGCTCGAATTTCGATCGGTGCAATGGAAAAACTTCATACGACTGAAAATATGATGGAAAACGAAGGGCATATCTGAATGTGCTTATTGTCTTTTCTGGTCCCGATGTGTCTGCAGCTTCCGGTTTCGTTCTATGCCGACCTGACATGGTTGTCGAAAGCTGGGGGTGCCTCGTGCATATTGTCAAGTGGTCGTGACGTTGGAGAAGGCAACAGTCGGCGAGTTTAAGACGAAACTTTTTTATTTGGGCGAACTCGTGCCCGGTAAACGAGAAGTCAAACTACAAGCTATACACGCTGTACACTGATAGCGTCGGTCGTCGATAATCTGATCTGCTGTAAGGCGCGTCGGCATTTATACATGCGGCATCGAACCTTCGAGCCTTATTGCTGGTGGCTGCGTTAGTTCTAGAACAAACTCAGCGGCTTGCGTTTGCGCGCTCAAGCCTAACAGAAGATCTTAAAATAATGCGGAATATTCGCAAACATGCGGGCAGCAGTTACACGTGTAATGGGCTGGTAAGATGAATCATAAAAAGAAGGAACGTGTGTGGCAATATGCAGACCCTCAATCCCATTTCCCTCCCCCTCTTTCTTTCCCCTCCACCTTTAAATCTCCCCCACCTTTTTCCCATGTGTAGGGTAGCAAACCGGTTGTCCTGAACTGGTTAAGCTCCCTGCCTTTCCGTCTCTACTATTTCTTCTGTCTGCTACAACAGTATACAGTATACTCACAACCACAGTGTGCACGGCTCCAAGCCTGGCGCATGCCAACATAGCGACCACCAGTTCGGGTACCATGGGGAGGTAGATGGTGACCAAATGGCCTTCGCACACTCCTGCAAACAGTGTGACACGATATGAGGAAACCTTCAACTGTTCGCCTAACTATACTTAACCACGTACTGTCTCATTCATGTGTATACATGTTCAGTGGTTCTTCAGTGACATATTCGATATCAACATCCTCAATGTTTTCCACGGCTCCACTGTTCTACAGTATCCTCGGCGTCTATTTAGGCTTCTAAGAATTGCGCTTGATATTTAGCTGGTTGATATCATTGCCGTATTTTCTTTATGTAAGTACATATACAAGGATTTGTTGGTACTCACTATACCCAGAGGACTTCGGAACTCTTTATGGCCAGTGCACATATGTTTTTTTTTTATTAATGCCAAATTGCTGAAACTTGGGCATACCGCAAGAACTTTCTTAAACAGCCCGCAATCAGCCTAAGGATCGCAGACAAACGTAGCCCTTATCACTTTGTCAAAGAAGTACGCTAGCTTTCTCCGCACATTGATCAAAAGCACTAGTGACGATACTGTCTTTGATAAGAACTGAAGTTATCGATCTTTCCTGGTTACTTCAATATTCTACAAATGTACGCGGCGTGTAATGTAAACTAAAGGACGCAACACCATTCACGTCATGTGTACATGAAGACCAGAGTTCGCCTCGCACCTTTCGCCTTGAGAACATTGGCGAATCTGCAGACATCATCCAGCAGTTGCCCGTAAGTTATGGTCTTCTTGTCCAAAGGGTTGTTGCCTTCCCTGGAATAAAACGGAATGTTTGTAGACAAACAAGCAAACATATTTCCTACGAGTATATGGCGAATCATAAAGCAACGTATGCTTCTTCACGCCCTGCAGCTGCTTCTAGCAACTAATCGATGATCCATGATCCTTGTCAGATAGAATCGCTGTTACAGTGAATGCCCAAACAATATGTATTCGATTGAACTCAACCTATACTGGAAAGATTTATCTAGATTTATCTAAAGATTTATCTACCGTTTTACGCCTACTGATACTGAAGACGATGGGCGCAATGTGCACTGCCTGAACCAGTTTTAGCGGGTTAAGAATACTTTATGAAAGCACTTATAGAGCGTTGCGTAAAAAGTTGACGTCAGCATTCGCGTTTCTAGCTATCAAAGATCGCGTCAAAGATATTGAGGCGTCCATATTGTGGTGTTCATATACAAACGCTGAACTTCTTTTTTAATTGCTGTGAGATAGAAGAAACAAGGCTTCGGGATCAGAAGAGGAAGAAGGTGGGTGAGGAGGAAGACGATAAAATAAAACTTCTGTAGCGGGTTGATATCATCTTCAAGCTGCATGTAGCCGATGTAATGCGAGTATCAGACTCGTGATTTCAAGGTTTCAGAAGGTTTCACCAGATGTTGCAGTACGCCTACTGGAAAACGCACTAGCAAACAAACAGGTCAAAAAAGAAGCTGCACCACGGAAGCATGACGCGAGGAGAATTACTTGATATCATGCTCGCAGTGAAAAACTTAGTCTGTCGTCAAGGCCACGCGCTTCAGCGCGACTTGTTATTTGTATTATATTTTCTAAGATGTATTTTTACCCTCCGGGAATTTCAGCATTACAGAGGTCAGCAGGCCCGGTAAGATAAAGCAACACAAAAATCAGAGTAGCAATTAAACTGAACAAACATACAAAACCATAAAAAGAAAGTAACTGAGCAACTTGTCATCTTAATTTCAAGCGTATTGCCCTCACCGAATGAGATTCTGCTTGATTTTTTATGTTCATTTTTTTTTCACTGCTCACTCACCAGGCTTTTCTCATCCTCACTTTTCCAGTTCGCTTTGACGCAATCCAGAAAGGCATGGCTCAGGTCGTTGCTTTTGTTACGTAAGCAATGCGACGAGGACAGAATTATTGATTCCTTGTTATTATTAATTTATCAGTCCGCCGTGGACGAAACATTTTAAAAGCGTGTATTGTAATAAAAGCTCTCATTTAAGGCTTTGGATATTGCTCAAGCGTAGAAGTGGCAGACAATTTCTTAAGAAGCTTCAAGACCACCTGTTAGTTTAGATGGCACAGCTATCCTTCACCATCTTTTTCCTGATTTCTTTCTTTCTTTGCCTTCAAGTATCGGGACAGCAGCCCAACGGGGACACGATACATTGATCGCATACGTTACGTTTCAGTGATGATATTTAAACATTTATGTTGTGTATAACGGTGGGAGCATATGCAAATTGGCCATGCTCCTTTCCTTTCCAGTTTCTTCCATTTAAAATAGCAGGTACCGATAGTGACAACACGTGACTTGACGTCAACGACTATCCCTTTTAAAGCTAACGCGTCATGGATGACAAGACGCCCTTGACAAAGATAGGTCCACATATCGAAACGTCGGCCAACCTGTCCGAGGCACCTTAATCCTGCTTGCACAACCTCTAGAGCGCATTAAACGCTTTTATCTTTGACTCGTTTATCAACATCATCATTCCTGTCGACATATGACCCAGGTATCCTCTGTTTAAAAAAAAACACATGTGGCCCGCGGACCTTTCGTTAGCGGCCCGCGGCTTCACAAGGAATATTTTGGGACTTATGGCTAAATGATACTCGCATTATTTTCTTTTCCACTGCAATTACTAATGCTTTGTTCGAGAAAGCTCGAGAGACGAGATTCGTGTCAAACATTTTTTTTTTTCGTGAGGCACCAAATGCAGTCACTATGAGTTGAAAGCAACGTTGAACAAAACCTCTATAATTCGGAATCGCCCGTAGTCATTGGGGAGGTCAGTATCGATATGTTTCTCGAAACTGACGTCGAATCCCGTTCAGAAAAAATGGCAACGCTAAGTGACATTTTGTCCAAGCTGCTCCCCACTCCCCACTCCTCTCACTTCAACCATCTTCACTATCCCGGCCCTTGCGGTACTAAATTTCGGGGTTGCAGCCTGCTAGCTGAGGTCAGTTTGAGACCTTTGCTGTAACGTATTGTGCAGCAACTTGCGTACGTCTTCCAGGAAACCTCATTCTGATATATTTACCTGGTCATATAGCTAAAACTTTATGCGGGTTCTGATTTAGAGTCTAGCCCACGGGCTTTAGTAAGCAAGCCGACAACTTCGAAGACTAAACACTGAGCACAGACTCTGGAATATTTTTTTAACCCTTCACTAGTCCACAGCATGCAGCCGTTGTTAGACGATTGAACAACCCTAAAGTTTTCTTTGCGGTAGTGTTCAACACCCTCTATTTTCTTGCCGGATCCAGTACTCAACCATGCACTATAACCATTTTCCAGAGTTTAATGGCATCTGTAAATGGCAACAATTTGTTTTCGTTCTTTCGATAAACTTGAAATGTTTTTAATCATTAAAACCTATTCACTTCGATCGCATTTCCTTAACGAGGTGATAATAAGCGGCAGCTTGTTGGCATCATCAGTCAATAGATAGATAGATAGATAGATAGATAGATAGATAGATAGATAGATAGATAGATAGATAGATAGATAGATAGATAGATAGATAGATAGATAGACAGACAGACAGACAGACAGACAGACAGACAGACAGACAGACAGATAGATAGATAGATAGATAGATAGATAGATAGATAGATAGATAGATAGATAGATAGATGATAGATAGATAGATAGATAGATAGATAGATAGATAGACAGACAGACAGACAGACAGACAGACAGATAGATAGATAGATAGATAGATAGATAGATAGATAGATAGATAGATAGATAGATAGATAGATAGATAGATAGATAGATAGATAGATAGATAGATAGATAGATAGATAGATAGATAGATAGATAGATAGATAGATAGATAGATAGATAGATAGATAGATAGATAGATAGATAGATAGATAGATAGATAGATAGATAGATAGATAGATAGATAGATAGATAGATAGATAGATAGATAGATAGATAGATAGATAGATAGATAGATAAGGAGGGTCTCCTGATCACAATGTGTTGTTTGCTGTTTTGCTCCACGCAGACAAAAAAATTAAGGTTATGGAAGAGAGGGAGAAAGTAAAAAAACCTGCAGTGAGATCATAACGCATGGACAGAGTCAAAAACAAGCATTTCATTCGAGGGCAGCGCCAGATCTTCTCTGCTGACAATCGGTGAGGCTACGCTTATATTTCTTGGCCACGAGATTATCGTAACTTGGGGAGCATTCATATATATAACAAATGACGCCTGGGCGTCACATGTTATCGGGGATGCAGCAAATGCATTATTTCGCTTGAATTTGGAAATAGCTCCAGTGCTGGCTTCGTCCCGAGACACTATAGTGTTTTCACACTGCCCAGTCACGTAACAAGCCCCGAACTGATGGTAAACACTCCGCACACTGGGGCGAAGAACATGCAACGGATCCTTGGTTATCAGCTTGACCGGAATATACAGGGGCTCTGGTGCTATTACCCGCTTCCGCACGCGTAACGCTGCGCGTAGTTCGTGTCACCAAGCTGCGATAAGCGGCACAACAAGACAAGAGAAAGGAGCGAAAGATATACTCGTGTGGCAAAAGAATTGTCGCCACGGACAGGTTGCCACTCCTGCATAGGAAACTCGCTGGGTCCCTTATACATTCGGCTAAGGCGACTCGAAGGCGAAATCCATCTTCCTCTACTTCTCAATCGATGTATCGATCCTCCCAACCCCCCCTCCGAGAACTTTCTGCACCTAACGGGGTTTCGCACTGCCTCTAGGATCGGAGGCATTGCAACCTTTCTGCAGCTCACCTGGTTTTGCCATGCCGCAGTGATCGGCCCACCGTTGACCAAGCGACAATGTAATGTGATGAAGTCATCATTTGAGGTCACGTTGTGTGACGTCATAGCGGCTTCATGATGACGTCACAAATTCTGCCGTAATGTGGTGTCATATGGGGACGTCATCACGTGATGCTGATTTTTTTTTTTTGCATCACTCGTGTTGACGCCGACGCCGCGGGACGACGGTCGACGCCGACGGCCAATTCTCGCGTTTGATGAGGCATCTAAGGCTTGCGCCTTAATACATAAGCACGCTGTTTATAGACTCTCTGTGGTGGACGCCTCAATATTGTCGCGCCGCTGCGCACGTTTTCGGAGGAGACTCCTTTGTTGTGACGGCGTGGCCATTCGCTTGGCGAAGCAAGTGTATACTGCTTGCCTCGGAATCCGGCAGCATCGAGTGTCAACGGTCGCCTTGACCGTCAAGGGAGCTTTCCCCGCGCAGATATCCGGCGCGCGTCGCGGAGATAAGGACGGACCGGTCAACGCCTCTTGATTCGACCTCCTCACTTCCTCGCGCGACGACGCGCTAAGCGAAGAACGAACAAGAACAGAATGTTTCTTCTCCGCTTTTGATAATCCCTCCTTTTTTTATGCTCATTTAGCATCTGCGCTTTGTTGCTTATTTCATGCTGTCGCCTGCTCTGGACCTTTTTCTTACAAGAAAGAGTTAAGCGGACGGCCTGTCGTGAGGACTGTTATCAGCGAGCGTTTAGATACTTGTATCTGCTTCGCTGGGCGTAACGCACGCTCCCGAGCTCGGGTCCGCTCTTCGTAGACTGCCATCGTAATGCAGCGCGCGCACGTGGAGATCTGTTTTTTTATTTTTTTCAACACCGTATGTAGAGTAGCGACGTTGCCCAACGAAAATTGCGCAATAATTAGTGCGTCGCCTTTAAGTGTTTCTTTTTAACAGAATCGGGTTACTTTCTTGTTTGATAACACTGTATTTTGCTTCAGCTGCAACATTAGCATCAGCAGGTGAAGGTATCTACGAGACCTGTATTTTGTAAACCTCAACCTCTCGTCTTGGTTGTCTTTTAACTGTGGGGTATCAAACAAGATTTCCACTTTTTCTTTGAAAATGAAATCCTCAGAGGCTTCATCAAACGCGAAAAGTGGTCGTCGACGTAGGCGGCGTAAACACGAGAGATGCAGAAATGATCTTCGTGTTATGACGTCACAGGTCGCCAACATTTGTGACGTCACATCACGTAATGTCGCATGACGTCATCCCGTGACATGGTCGCCTGTTAAAAGGTGGGCCGATCACGAAGGCACGCCCGTAGCCGAATAGGGGGCTAGGGGCCCGGACTCCCTTTCCCCCGAAATCTTGGTCGGGTAGGTGTTTTTACCAAAAATAAATAATGAAAATAGGTGTTTTTCTCAAATAGACAAGGTTTTCAGCAAGTGCCCCCCCCCCCCCCCATCGAAAAAAATTTCTGCCTACGGGCCTGCACGGAGGCACTGCAAAACACGTGAGGCGCAGAAGGCTTCCGATTCCTCCGATTCCGGCGGCAGTGCCAAACCACAATGAGTGCGGAAAGCTTTCGGGTGGGATCAATACGATCGACTGAGAGGAGAAAAGAGACGATGGCTTTCGCCTTCCAGTCGTCTTAGGCAAATACATAAGGGAGTGTGTGACTTCATAATTTCCTGTCTATCGAGGGCACAATTACTGGTCCAGAATTTTGGAAGTACCTCACTCGTGACAGCTGTTCTCATCAACACTGCACTCTCCGTATTTATACGAGTGTTGATGCATCAGAGCGCAATCATAGCATCAGCGGTTCCGCTGTTTGTAAGCGACCTCTTCGGTCAGTAATATTATACTCTCCGAAAATGACGAAGGCGAGGTCTTAGATAATGCTTGCTATTCATACGTGTCATCACGCCTAATATAAGTCTGGACACAACCTGTACAGACTTGACGATTCTATTCTTTCCAGAAAGAAGTGCAGCTTATATGCGCCACTTCGTTTTGAACTTCCGTGTTCCAACTCACATTGATCGCGATCGTACGCTTGACGAAGATGGAAATACGCGTGCGCCGCTAAGAGCAACCCAGGCCCAAACCAGGATTTTTTTTTTGGGGGGGGGGGGGGGCACTCACTGAAGACCTGGACTATTTGAGAAGAACACCTTTCCATTCCGGGGAACTAGAACTTGCCGCAATCCCATTCCTTTCAATTCCTCGGAATGAAAAAACTTGGCCGGCCCATTCCCACTCCGGGAATGGCCGTGCAGTTCAATTCCATTCCTGTAATTCTTCAACGTAGGAAATGCATCTTGATAGTTTTATCGAGTTAAGAATGAACGCCCCATAAAGCTGCCGTCATCAGATGCATTAAGATTTGCAAAAGTACGCAAAACACGTGACCAAGGTCCAGAAATAGTATTCTCGTGCAGTACAGCCACCCTAATAATTCCCATACGGGCAGTTCTCCCTGCTACGTATAGTATTTGCATGGTCAGTATGTTTGAACAAATGGTGATGTTTTAATATTGTTTAAGCTTAAATGTGCTAATGCTATAATGACGACATAGCGTATTTTTACGCTGACGAAAGTAGTGTGCAAGAAGCCTAATCAGTTTTGCCGCGCGTCTGGAGCGGTCGTGAATATGGAGAAAAGATTAGGTTAATGGTCAGAACTGTAGTAGGTGCGTTGCTTATAAATGTACCATGGTTGTAATCAGCCAAATCATTTTTCAAATACTGTTTTATTGTTAAATTTGAGGCTCTGGCTTACTAATGTTTGAAGTTTGAAAAACAGTGCGTAGACGAAAACGTGCTCTATTTTCGAAAAAGACGTAATTCCATTCCCATTCCATTCCTCCAAGCGTTGTCCCCATTCCATTCTCATTCCATTCCGGGGTCGCGAAAATGTGGAATGATTCCGGAGTCATTCCAATTCCGGAGTGGCAACTCCGCAACACTGGCCTGGAGCAATGCCTCTAAAGTCGTGCACACGACTCAAATATAGATGGTACTACATTTTCTCCCACAAGGTTTTTTGGGGGCGACGGACTCCTCTATGTTTCGTGGAATTGTCGGTTTTCGAGTAATCTTGCCGTGTCCTTGGCATGCAATATATCCTGCATATTTGCTGACCTCGCACTGCGAAGTCCTTCGATCGCTGCCCGATTTGCTCATCTCATCTGTGAGAGTGACATATTTCATTAAAAGCTAGCGCACGTTTATGCAGGGCAACAATACCGTCTATGTATGTGCGTGCATATATATATATATATATATATATATATATATATATATATATATATATATATATATATATATATATATATATATATATATATATATATATATATATATATATATATATATATATATATATATATATATATATATATATATATATATATATATATATATAACCTTTAACCTTACGTAACCTTACGTCTTTATACTGAGTGCTCGTGCTGTGTAGTCATATTTTCTGACATTTCTTATCTTTCGTTTCTGTCTACCCAGGGAAAATCATTAGTCAGAGCACGTGAACGCGCCGGTCTCACCTATCTGATCATGTCAATAGATGAAGAAATCACATAGCTTGCCTATCTAATGTCATAGTATAGCGTATCATTCACGTCCAGTGTTCCGCTTTGCCGAAATTAGTTCACCACCTTCTCCCCACTCCCTCCTGAGCCTCCTCCTCGCAAAAGAAAAATGAGGAGTTCGAATGTGGTCGAACAATTCTGCCAAGTTTTTCATACTTTTTGTATTACAATGCTACACGTATACAACCTGCTGAAAACATGTGGAAAGCGTAAAACTAAATAACTGAGTTAACGGTGCCCTAAAGAAAAAAAAAAACGATTTTTGTTGTATTACTAAATTACCATTCTCCAATACCAAAAACAACACTTCTGCTGCGAAGAGACTCGCGGTAAACCAGGAAGGCGCGCACAATACGCATATAGATACGTGCTGCGACGCCGCCTTGAAGTTACCTTAAGAACTTGCCATGACGTCATAGATTTTGACGGCGTCTGCTATAGGGCTTACATATGTCTTGGTGTGTTCTCAGGGTGCAAAATACTTAAAGTTGCAAGTTCAGGACAATTTTATTTATCCAATATGATAAGACTACGGAGGAGAGAAAAAAAGAAACGCTGTGATATTCGCGTGGCGCCAGAGCGACGTTCAAGTGCGGGTGTTCATGCGCAAAATTTACCTTTACCTTTATTTTCTCTACTAATTATGAGCCTATGATCGCGAAATTAACGGCGATAAAGTTGTTCGATTACTTATTGGTCCAAACAGATTCAGCATTTCGCTCAAGGGCCTCTTCAATTTATACAAAGGGGTAGGGCATCGCGCTTGCAGATTGATTGCTTGATTGCTTGCTTGCTTACTTGATTGATTGATTGATTGATTGATTGATTGACACTTGCGCATGCAATTTTCCAGGCTCATGTTTGGCTCAGAGTGTTCACGTTCGGAATTCTCTGCGCAGTTCTACGATTTGCGCTGCACCGATGCCATTTGTTTATTTACTATTTGCTCGTTTGTTTTATTTCATTTTTTGTGGCTTATAAGCGCGCTTTTAGCGTTCACTGAGAAACTCGCTTGCCTTCAGAAAAAGAGCAAGCTTCTTTTCAAGTCTTGCGCTTCATTATAGCTTTATGCTGAGGCCAGAAAAGCCAGCTACGGTTCTATCAAAACCGTGCGCGATTGGCGGCGTGTGGCATTTCAAAAGTTCGCCTAGAAGCGAAGCCGAATGGGCCTTTGCTGGTTCAGTGTGTGCTTGCCTGCCGTTGTACAGCTTTTGCTCTGTAGAATACCGCGCTCGCTTGCGAACAGCAGCGTCAACGTTTCGTGACAACTGAAAAAGAGAAAAAGAAAAGAAAACAAGTACCCTACAAGAAGGGCGCACGTCGCACCGATGAGGTTTCTCTGACGTTTCTCCGAGCGCACATAGCTCTATACAGATATCACTGAGTCATGCCATGACCGCCCATTTAAGACAGGACACCTGCTTTCCTTTACGTTCCTCCGCAGAAGTAGCTATTGCCCTAGCTGCCTCTGATCCCCGATCTCAATGTATCATAACCGACTCGCGTGGGGCATTACAGAGATAGGCATCGTCAATACCCACCTCCTGCAAAGGGGCTGGGCAAGGCTAATGAACGCATCTTGCTACGACTTTTCACTAACACTTTATTGTGCCCGGCAATCTTGAAACACTTCGATTCTTCCTTCACTGGCAAGTGCAAGTACTGTGGGGAGGTGGCTGACACCTACCACATGGTTTGGGCCTGCCAGCTCAACTCAGCTCTTCCCCCCAACCCTAACCCAACTCGAGAGGAGTGGGAGGCGGCCCTGCTCAGCTGCTCGGATCTTCAGGCCCAAAAGGCCTTGGTCCGAAGGGCTAAGCTAGCGACAGATAACAATGGGGTCCCGGAATAGGGACTCCGAACCTTTCTTTTGTTTTCAATAAATGTTTTCAATCATCATCAATCCACACACGCGTCTGAGCTAGCCCATAATGACAACCGGAGCGCATATTTGTGAAATAAAATAATTTCGATAACAATTGTTGGAATTTTTGGGGTTTTACGTCCTTGAAACACGATATGATTATGAGGAATGTCGTAGTGGAGGGCTCCGTAAATTTCGACCACCTAAATCTAAGCACACGGGCCTCTAGCATTTCCCCTCCATCAAAGTGCGACCGCAGCGGCCGGAATTCGAACCCGCGACCTTTGGGTCAGCAGTCAAGCCTCATAACCACTGGACCACAGCGGTGGCTGCAGATTTTTCCCTTTTTTTCACTTTTCTTTTTTTTTTAGGATTCGGTTGTTTTACGAGCCGAAACGCGGTACGGTTGTAAGGGACATCATCTATAAAGGGAGCGGAGGAGGAGCGGAGAAGGAGGCCTTCCGTGAAACGAATGTATCCGGCGAGAAATAGCTACTGCACGCCCGTATCTCATTCCTGTTACGAGACACCGTACAGGAACACTGCGTAGCGAGACGCTGTGTTGCTGTAGTCCTCGCCACAAGTGACGCATTCCTTCTCAGGGGGATTGACCGAGACCCGAACGAACTAGAGAAAATACGTCAGCGTGTGTTTAGAATCAATGGGGAAAAAATTCCCGGAATCTTTTTAAGAGCGGAGCTGTTTAAGCTTGGCAAAACTCCGGGATCGTCCGCACAAAACTGGGTGGGCATGCGCCACAGCAAGCGGGCATTTGCCAAGCAGCTCCTAGCATAGCATAGCCATTCATAGTATAGTATAGCAAGGAGGTCGGAAAGGGAAGTGAGGTTGAGGAGGAAGGAAAGAATGAGGGGAAAGGGTAAAGCATAGCTAGCCTTGTAAAGTATAGCAAAAGGGTGGGAAAGAGAAGTATGTGCCAAGCAGCTCTTAGTATAGCATAGCCATGTGTAGTATAGTACACCAAGGGGTAGGGGAAGGTAAGTGAGGGCGAGAAAGGGTGATGCGAGGGTGAAGAGGTGGAAAAGGAGGAGGGGAGAAGGCAAACCTAGCATATAGCCTTGTATAGTATAGTATAGTATAGTATAGTATAGTATAGTATAGTATAGTATAGTATAGTATAGTATATCAAGGGCTTCTGAAAGGGATGTGAGGGTTAGGAAAAGTGTGTGAGGATGAGGAGGAGAAGGCCATCAGCTCCGCTGCTTCTTCAGTCTTCGCCCCGCTAGTGCGTAGGTTCCCCAGTTTTCTTTTTTTTTTTAAGGGAACTGTCGCGTGCACATTAGGCAGCAGTTTCTCAACATTAGCCTGTCCCAACGAACGTTAGCCTCACGATAGTGGAAATTTCGGGCTTGTCGGTTCATTGCGGTTCACTATACAACCTGAAAAACATCAGCAATTGCTATAGCGACCTTTAAACACGCGTCTACGAGCATCTCCGTGAGAGTCTACAAGCTTGCCAATGAATAAGCGACGTGGGCGTGTCAGTACATGTCGATCGAGGGTGGTTGAGCGCAGGAAAACACGAGGACAAAAGAAGGTAGGCGCATGTGTGTGTACAGTGCGTCTTCCGTCGCACTCGTGTTTCGCTATGCGCAACCACTTTCCTAACTGAGGTTTGTTTTCAATGTTATCTTCTAGCTTATATTTCATTTTCATTACAGTTTCACATGATTAATTTCATTTCCTACGACTTCACTGGTACATCTTTTGTTCTATTTTAGCCCTGAATATGGTGCGCTAATCAGCTCTATCAGTATCCGCTAAGCGTTAACGTCATGGCTTTTTTTATAGGTCCAATAACTAAAACGAAAGCCTTCATTGCCTCAGCAGACGCTGGCTTTGAAGAACTCGGCATGCGGTGCAAAAACTCGCGTGACCCTTTATAGAAACCAGGCAAATAAAACCAGCGACCGAGCCGGAATCGAACCCAGGTATTCTGCGCGGCAGTCAAATATTCCACAACAGCGCCACGGCAGTGCTTGAAACCGCTTGGGAAAGAGGCCCTATACAGTCGTCATGTCCGGCCAGGAGTCGCGTTAAAAGATGTAATATTGTGCGGCAAAAGCGTAGAATCCCACCGTGTCACACCACGTGAATTGACTGAGGAGTTGGTGGTTGAAAACTGCCAACCCATTACAAAGGGCTGAGCAATAATTCCTCATCATCGGCCACAGCGTCAACAAAGTATGCAGCTTATCACGTGACCTCTCAAGATACGATAGTGATGATGATGAAATAGCCACATCTTATGGCACTCGCCTTCGGGTCGTCTTAGGCGAATGCATAAGGGACCCTGTGAGTCTCCAACCAAAACATGTCATTTATTAAACCGAGCGCTTTTTTGGACACCTGGGCTTCATCTTCATGTGTTAAATTGTGAATGCTGGCAGAGTGCAACTTTGTATGATGCCGTGCAGAATATGCTGAATATCTTCCTTCATTAAAGTACATTCTATATAGAATTCATTAGCGCGGTGCACTAGTGCTGGCACTGTCACCAAAGTATGCAACAATAACATGAAGTTGCAATGTGTTAACTGATTAACTGAAGTTCCACACGACTTTTCCTCATTTCTATGGGCATTACAGAAGAGTAGAATAAATTGTGGAAACGTTATGTAAATGCAGTTTCAGGAGGTACGTCAATTTCGTCATCGAACTACTGGACTTAAATAAGTTGCTTCTATTTTTCTTTTTTTTTTCTGATTTTATGCATGCTTTTACAGTTGGCAACGTTGCCTACAGTGTGTATAATGTTAGTGTTCTTGCAAATATGTTATAATTTCTCTGTCGGTGCACTTCCCGTGACGATCTAACAATAATAATAATATCTAAACCACGATATAATTATGAGGGACGCCGTAGTGGAGGGCTCCGGAAATTTCGACCACCTGGGGTTCTTTTTAACGTGCACCTAAATTTCATTACACGGGCCTCAAACATTTTCGCCTCCATTCCCGTGAAAATCTCTTGGTATCGCTGTGGCGATTTTGAAATTGCAACCATTAGATAGATAGATAGATAGATAGATAGATAGATAGATAGATAGATAGATAGATAGATAGATAGATAGATAGATAGATAGATAGATAGATAGATAGATAGATAGATAGATAGATAGATAGATAGATAGATAGATAGATAGATAGATAGATAGATAGATAGATAGATAGATAGATAGATAGATAGATAGATAGATAGATGATAGATAGATAGATAGATAGATAGATAGATAAGATAGAAGCTAGATAGATAGATAGATAGATAGATAGATAGATGCTTATGGCCTTCTACTCGACGTTGGGGAAGGCTTTGAGGAAGTAACATAGATAAGATTAGAAAGGAGGATGCACGTATGATGAAGTCGTAAAAGCTGCTATTGCACTGCTCCATCTATTGTATTGCTACATTGTACTGCTCCAATACGCCATTTTTTCTTAGAGTAACTCCGACTTTGGTTTATCGGACTACACTGGTGAGCAGTAGATTAGTGTTGTGATTTTGAGTTTGGTGAACGTCTCGGAGTTTTAAATACAAAATGATATCATGCAAATAAAGGTGACTCGACTGTTTGCACTGTCACAGTGTTTCCCGCTGTTTACGCCTCCCTCGTGTGCTTCGATTTCGCATTCTGCGTCAGCATTCCGTTCGCTAAATAGATGCTTTCGACATCCAGTTTTCATGCGAGCTACTGTGACTATATACGGTTCCCCGCCAGTTTGCGGAAACTTTGAAGGGTTGTTGTTCGGGCGAGTTCGTGTTTCATAACTGCAGCATGTATTAGAGCGACACATAAAAGAAATACGACACACACGAAGAGATAGGTAAGCGCTACGTATCTATCCGTGTGTGTCGTATTTTCTTTCATGTGTCACCTTAATACACACTGCAGATGCAGGAAGTTGATAACGAATCGCTCCACTATCATCATGTTTCTGTTTTTTTTCGCTTTGTCGACACTGTGGTTTAGAATGAAACCTTCAGCCAAACATTTTTTTTTCTTTTTGCGTGTATGGCTTTACTTCTACCGTCCGGCATTACCCGACATCGTTACCACACGACCCCATTGCACAAGTCTCTACAGACATCACCCGTATTCGCCAAGAGGCAAGTGCTCGGCGCGTAACACAGAAACTCGTCTTCTTCTCGTATCCTCGTGACGCGATGATGTGTTGCGTAGTTACAGGTGAATTCAGCCTGGCGATGGAGGTCGACACTTGATCCGCGAGAGCGCCTCTCGCAGTACCACAGGGCTATTTACAGTACGTACGTGGAGAAACAGTGTATCTCAGGTGCGTATAGGAAACGGGTGTGAAGTCTCCTTGCTGGAGGCTTTAGCTGTACCCCCCGGAGATGCAAGATCTTTCACTCAAGCATGTGGACGGCCTTCCTTCTGTAGGTTCCTTTCACTGGCGTAGCGAGAAATGTTACTCGCCGGAAGGGGGGGGGGGGTAACAGGGAAGTCAAGTAACGTTTATGTATGTTCTTGCGTGTGTTTGTATGATTTTGCGTTTGGGTCGTGTGTTTCTCACATCCCTGACGTAGAATGTCCTCGCACATCACGTGAGTCGAATGGCTTTAGTCCCTCCTTCTCCTCCTCAAGGTAAGAAACCCGTTTTTATTAGATAAAATGCGCGTTGTTGACATGCCTCAGGTTACATTTAATAGCTGAAAGCAAGGCGTTGCTATATTCACTTATCGAATAATTATTGCTACTTTTACCTCAGTCCTGTTATTCAGTAAACTATAATTATTTATTAATAATTATTAACTAATTAACTAACTAACTAAATAAATAAATAAATAAATAAGTCCTTGGCGTATGAATTTTGATAGAGTCTATGCTTCAGTAGCACTGCAGCTACTGCAAAGGAGAAAAGAAACGGAAGTTTAAAACCCTGTTTTGTAAGTAGACTAGCAGCTGTGACTGAGCTGTGAATTATGCGCCACAAATGTTTGCATCTTCCTCGCTCGCGAAAAGTCAACTGGCATACCATGAGCCCGCAAGGGCACCGTCCAGAACTACATCACCGACTAGTGGATTGATGTTGATGCCCATTTATCGCATCTTACGAGAGACTTTGCGACAGCCATATAGGAAACGAAATATCTGCGAACCGTCGGTACTCCCAAAAAGGACGAAATGAAATGATATAATTGTGGTTGTGTTACATTTGTACACGTACGGGAATGTAGGCTTCACTAGATCGGACTGTCCCAATACACAGTCTAAAACTTGCATCATCTGTCCACGACTGGTCATCGTAATCGCGCCGACTTCACAGCTGACGGCTTACTCACGTCTGCTTCGCGTGGGGAAGCCAGTATAACTAAGACAAGGTCGCCAGTTCGAATCCTAACCGAGGCGATCACATCCCGATGAGGCAGAATAGGAAAAAAGCTCTTGTTCCTTCGTTCAGAAGTCGAGGGATCCTAGAAACATTCAACACTAAATCGAAGTCCTCCATAAGGTTAGCCCTATCTGACGTGCAGCGTTGGATATGCCGAAAGCTGTCGTCGAAGCAATCACGAGACCTGCGCGTAATGTGAATAATCTTCACGATTTGTAGACATTATGCGTGACGACAACATTCAATCGGCCCTTCATTACTGCGAACATCTCGATTATACGAATTTTCCTCAGAACTTTCGCTTAGTCGGCGGTTGAGAGCCGAGAAAAGCAGAGTATCCGGTGCTCGCTTACCAGTAGTAGGCCACCTTGTCCCCTCGTCCTGCCAGAACGTGACGGTCGAGGGCGTTGTAGCAGGCGTTGGTGATGCCTCCCTGCATCCACATGACACGCACGGGTCCGGCACGGGGGTCGAAGTTGTAGGCCAGAAAACGATCGGGGCTAGGCGGCACTTTCCAGTCGAGCCTCTGGGCCAGCTTGCCCCAGAAGGCGGCCGGGTCGTCGACGGACTCGCGGTACATACGCTCGTATTGCGCCATCGACGACACGTGGTACCGGTGGTTCTCGCGGTGTTCGTGCACCGAGGGCTCGTCGCCATCCTGGCGCTGCTGGTCTTGAGGACCGTGTATGCTCATGGTCTACGCGGTTGGCGCTGCCGTTGCACGGTCTCGGGTCGGGGCACGATCGCCCACCGCGGAACTCTTGCTGTGACAACGAGGACGATAGACCCCCGGGTCCCCCAGTGAGGGTTGCTGTGTACGGCTGCGCAGCACACCGAGACTGCTTCGGCGCTGGCCGGACCTGAATCAAGCCGGTGTTGGATTTCGCGCCGTGATAAAGAACGGGCCCTTGTGGCGTACCGAGGGTGAGGGAGGAAGGTGTGTGCGTGCGCGCTCGTTGGCCACTGGCGCGGCTGGTCGCAGATAGGCGCTCACTGGGAGTTGGAAAGAAAAACAACGCCGAAAAGGCTGTTTCCTTCTTCTTTATTTTTCGCTGCACTCTGTACGCGACTGCTGCTGCTGCAGTCAAGCAGCTCGCGAGGAGGAGACGAGGGAGGAGAGAAGAGATGAGTGACGGGCGGGTGTTGAGCGAGGAGGTTAAGGGGAAGGGAAGCGGCTCGAACGCTGCTCGAGGGAGAGGAATGCGAATGTCACACACCGGTGCCGTGCGCGCGCGGCGGCATCAGCTGCGGCGGTCAGGCGCGGGCGGCACTGCGCAGCCGAACGCGGTACGCCTTGTTTGTCGAGGGAGGAAACAATCGCAAAACGAGGGGAATATTAACAGAGATCCGGCGGCGAATGTCGTCATCTGACGTCGGGCGCATCGTCGGCGCGCGGGGTAGGTTGTATATACGCGTACGGCACGGACCGCTTGTGTCGCGCGGTCGCACACCCTCCCGGTCATGATCGAAGACCCGCAGTGGAGGGGAATAATGAGAACTAAGCGGCTTACGAGGACGTCAGCCTGAGACGTCCGACGGCCGATGTCGTGCTTGGTTCGCCGTGAAGGCATACGTGGCGAGAAGCTTTCTGAAAGAAATGGCGTGAATCACGAGTGAGGACCATTCGGGGCGTCGTGATTGACGAAGTCGTGTCTACCTTTCGTCACTTCGTCGTGTTGAGCGTGCGGTTGCAGTTACAGTACAGTACAGTACAGTACAGCACAGTACAGTACAGTACAGTACAGTACACCGTACGGTGAAATTACGAGACGCTAATCGTCCGAGTCCTCTGGGAAGGTGGAGAGCTGATGAGATTAATTAGAGCTGACCACATGCGCTTATACGTTATGTGCTGCTATAAATGAGCTGCAGGGGAGACTGTCAGGACAGTCACTTCAATTTCAGTTCACTTCTATATTTACGGGAGACCTACTTTGCGGCTTTTCACCTTTGGTGGGGAAGTTCTCCATGTCGTAATACGAGCGGAGGGTGCAAAAAAGACGTTGACAAGCATGCCTAGCTGACGGCGAATTTCAGCAGACCCATTTTGTTGATGATGGGATAGCCGGCTCTAACATAGCCTACCTTCCTATGTTTTTTCTTTCATATACAAATAAAGAAAAATTAACCGCTCACGATACGAAAGCCCTTAAAAATTTGCGGGGCTGCACTGAACTTCACTAGGCAAATGTGCAACAGGACGAAAACCGAAACCAAACAAAATACTTTCTCTCACATTCCTTTATTTTTCTGACAGTCTGTTGAAGAGAAAGAACAACAACAAAAAGAAAACGTATGCTTAAGCATTCGCGGCCGTAAAGCGCACTTTAGCTGACAATGTATTCACCTGCGTTTTTAGGGCGCTGCATCTCCGTGCTTAAAAGATAAGTTAAAGGCCGCTTAGACCTCGTTTCCACCACTTGCTCTAGCCAACCCCATTTTACCTGGCGAGAGACCTTGTTACATTTTACGTACACTGAAATAGGCTGTACACTTTCGCGTTTTCTTTTCTTTCTGTGTTTTTTTTTAACTTTTTGGGTCCATTTGTCTCCTGCTACCAGTAAATAGTTTCCAGCCAGATCACATCACAATTCCCTTGTTTGACGATCTCGCTTTAAAGTAAAGTCCACTTGTTTCGCCACCCCTGATTTTTTTTTTTTCTTGCTGCTCTCAAACTATGAAGCTTTCATGAAGCACAAAGCACCGAACGTACAAAAGAATGCAAACGTATGCCCGCCGTTCTAGCTTAGCAGGCAAGGAGTCACACTTCCAAGTTTCAAGGGTGCGGGTTCGAATGCGGGCCACTGAGGCCTCATTCTAATGAGAGCAAAATGCAAAGCACACCCGTGTGCTTAGATTTAGATGCCCGTTAAAGAACCTCAGGCGGTCAAAATCGATCCGAAGACCCACCCTACGGCTTGCCTCATAATCATATCGTGGTTATGGCACGTGTAACCCTCGCGATTATTATTACTAAATGCAAACGTGCCGAATAAAGCAAGCAGAGCGTGTAGGACTCTGCGAACGCAAGGACGCGTTGTTGTTGCTATTCTGAAAGCTCCCTAATGACGAGAGTGACGATGGCTTCTTCTACTTCCTGCGAGCAGCTGACACCGCGGTCTCTGTGTGTTCGTCATGCAGTTGCGTCCTTCAGAGATGCGCGATATATCGGTTGTTTTTTTCCTTCACGAAAGCGAAACGCGGCGCGCCCGTTTTCTGATTGCTTCCCCATCGCTTAGACGTTTTTTGTCCGTGCGTATGCGCTGCCGCTTCATGCAACGAACAGGTGCGGCTGTGATCGTCGACCTGTACAATTTCCGCTTCAGCCTGAATGGTGTTGGCGATAAGCGAGAGATTGAAATCCTATTTAAAAAAATATATCTAGTACAATTTAAGGCGCCTTTGATACCGTAAGAAAAGGTGTGGTCGCGACTTCGGATTCTTATGGAAATTTGTTCTGCTCGTAAAGCATGACTGATTCTACGTCAGCAATTGTCGTTATTTAATCTATCTATCTATCTATCTATCTATCTATCTATCTATCTATCTATCTATCTATCTATCTATCTATCTATCTATCTATCTATCTATCTATCTATCTATCTATCTATCTATCTATATATCTATCTATCTATCTATCTATCTATCTATCTATCTGTTTACTTATTTATTATATTCGGGCACGGTTACGCGTCTTGGTGAATTACGAAACGCACTTTCCTCGTATTAAGCAAGACCTCACTTACTTTGCACATCAAATGCCGTGAACAAAAACAACAAAAAAAAAGCACACCGCTGCGTCACTGGAATCAACACAACTAGGAAACAAATAGCACTTTAGTTTGCCTTCACTTATAGCGTGCAAAACAAGAAGTGTTGCTGCGCAGTATGAGCACCCTTTAAACGTTGATTCGATCCGAGATGAGCATGTGTTATTATTGATGCTGTCGTCGTTGCTGTTGTTGCTGTGCCTTTACTTATCTTGAATCTAAGAAGAAAGGAACATCAGTCTTTTTATCGGCATACTACAATTAGGCGACCCGCACCCTCACTTTAAAGAGATGCCAGAGGCATACACGGGGTTAGATTGCGCAGGTATACCACATTAGTTCGATGACTTTACGTCTTAATTCACTAACGCAATAAACGTTGATCATTCGAAAAAGAAAATTAAAGGTGAAAGATACCTTTTTTCTGAATTTACACCCTAACAGAATATCCAGTGCCGTATATGCGGTGTCGCTGTTTTCCAGGTGTTTGGAGTCCGCTTAGGTGTGTGTGTGTGTGTGTGTGTGTGTGTGTGTGTGTGTGTGTGTGTGTGTGTGTGTGTGTGTGTGTGTGTGTGTGTGTGTGTGTGTGTGTGTGTGTGTGGTGTGTGTGTGTGTGTGTGTGGTGTGTGTGTGTGTGTGTGTGTGTGTGTGTGTGTGTGTGTGTGTGTGTGTGTGTGTGTGTGTGTGTGTGTGTGCGCGCGCGTTCGCGCGTTCGCTTTCGACGTATTGCTGTTATGGCAATACGTCGAAATGCAATATACGAAGGCAATATGGCAATACGCGAAGCGCAGGGCGGCATCTTCGCGGTGGTGTCGCCACTTGTCTTTCAACAACCCCCCCCCCCCCCTCCCGCTTTTCTGGTTTGCTTAGCCATATGCAAAATATAACAACGTAAAGCTGACCCGCCTATCTGGTATTCATAAAGCGTTCCATACGCGAATATAACGTACGTAACTCCGCATTTCACTTTGCTATGCCTTAACTTGCTAGGATAGGGACCCAGATAAGCAGGCTTCTTTATTCCTCACGGATGTCAGGTCCAGTGACAGCATAAAAGCGAGGAATGGATGAATAAACTTTATTTCGGTCCCTCGGAACGCGCCCTAGCACGTTGCGGGCCGCTCCCACGTCGGAACAGAAAGACCAAGCCTCTCTGCTGCGTCGCGGGCCCGTTGGACTGCCCATAGTTGTGCTTCGAGTCCGGAGCTTGTAATAGCACCTTCCCATTTTGACGGCGTGATGACTTCGCCGCCGTTTAACGCGGGGCACCGCCAGAGCATATCTTCGAGATTAGCGATATCTGCGCATAATGAACATGCATTAGTTGGCTGTATTTCAGGATATATCTTGTGCAATAGCGCGGGGTTAGGGTACGCCCCGACCTGAAGTAGCCTGAGTGTCAGAGCCTGTGGTCTGCTTAATTTTCTGTGTGGTGGAGGGTACTGTCTCCGCCCCAGGTAAAAATGCTTGGTAAGTTCGTTATACGAGGTGGGAGGGTCCCGATTGCGGAAATTTAAAAGCCCCCATACACATGTCATACTTTTAGTGGGCGCGTACAAACGAACTCGCATTGTTTTCGTTAATATCTTCATTGCCTGACAAAAGCAGCTGTTCCTCTATACATCGCCTGCCATTTGACGCATATCCGAATTATTTATGGGCGCGGGAAACGCTTGTGCTGGCGTTGGCCTCGGTGATATGTCCGGCCTTTTCGGTACACACACACACACACGCACGCACGCACGCACACACACACACACACACACACACACACACACACACACACACACACACACACACACACACACACACACACACACACACACACAAACTAGGCTACGTTTCCCGAATAGAGGAAAAGAGGCGCCTTTTTCGTTATGCAGTCATCACGTCCATCCTTTATTCGCGGTGCGTGTTTATGTGACTCTTTCGTCAGGCACACTTCTCGTTGTGCGTGGTCGAGGAAAGCATACACGTTCCGCAGACGTTAGCTGCCTTGTTAATTATCATAGGTGTGTCGACTTGCACCGCAATTACGGCAGATTTCCGGCTCAAAGAAAAGCCGGAAAATTTTTTTTCGCATCCAAGCGCTTTTGTCTGCCCTTATCGGGACAGGACGATTGAGCTACATGTCGTGGACCATCGGAGTTATGCGGAGGAAAAGTTGTGAAAAAGCATTTTTCACGGCGAAGCTAAGTGACATTGCGCAAGTCTCATACTTCCGTGCTGCTTCATTAGATCGAAGGATCTCCGTCATTCTCATAGCTCCGCTATCGGTGTAAAAAAAAAAAATCGGGAAGATGAAGGATGCAAGGGTGGTCGTGCGCTTTCGCTTGTTGTTATTGGCCTATATGAAGTATATGCGGTTGGTTCCTAGAATACTTCAACGGAAGCGCACAATGAAGCAACTAAATAGAGAGAGAGAGAGAGAGAGAGAGAGAGAGGGAGAGAGGGAAAGAAAACGAGGATTCGGTTAACCGGAAGAGAGAATCCGGTTTACCACCTTAAACTAAAATACAATTATGAATTAAGGCACAGACAACTGTACATGCGAAAACACCATTGGACACAGGTTGAATTCCGGTACTGTCGATGCTGTAATAGCGAGTTGCATGCACCAGCCGCCATTAGGCAGAACTTACCATGCTTTGACAAACATATGCCGACATTTGCCGACATTTTCCAATAGTAAGCAAGTACTATAGGAAATATTAGCGTTTATTTAGCCATATTTAGCCAACGTTGAGCAGAAGTAGCCATGCTTAGCCATCCCTGGCCATCTCTCTCCAGACCTAACGAGTACCGGCATTATGCGAGTGAGTACGGTACGCCACGAAACCCCGGTTCGCGAAACCGGGGACACTTTCGCATATAACAGGAAGCACGTACACACAGCCACGGTCGGTCACAGTCAACGCGAACTGTCACAACAGAGTCACTCTGTATTCCATCTAAGACCGATTCAAGCTGCACGCGCTCGTGCAGGTGCGTTGGGCTTAAACACTGTTGCATTGCCTTGAATGAACGAGAGAAGAGGATTTAAGGGCTCGTTTTTCTTTGTTTGATACAACTTTGATGAAAGTCAATATACAATAAAGCTAAAGAAGCTATAGGGGACGTTATTTGTAGTCTTTTCAATGAATTGCAGTAATTATGATATGAATGTGAAGAAATTAAAGTGGACGAATTGACAACTTGCCGCCGGCAGGGACCGAACCTGCATATTTCCTACAACGCGTCCGGTTCTCTACCGGCGCTTGTACAACATCGGACGCGTTATCCGAAGGATTGGTCCCCGCCGGCAGTAAGTTGTCTTTTTGTCCACTTTAGTTTCCTCACATTTATATGATAATTACTGCAATTCAGTTAGAATACCGTCAGTAACGTCCCGTATACCTTTGTTGGTTTCATTGTCTGTTGGTTTTCATTAAGGTTTTATCTTAAATTGCCTTGGTCGCACACAGCTGCGTTGACCTGCAGTGTCAGCACTATCATGTGATTGCTTCTGACAAATGGGCCTTTGATCTAGGCGCGTTAGCGAAATTGCGAGCATTCGAACATGTACAGTGATTACGGATTGAAACGCGGCAATTCGGGGATAAGTAATGCACTTTCTTTCGTCTCCACCTTCTTCAGTTCGTGTCTTATAGGCGAAATTTCAAGTCGAACTCTTACATCAGAGCCAACATAGCCTTTTGCGGCCAGATTCGTATCGATACAGCGCGGTTGTATACACACAAATTACGCATGTCATTTGTAATACTAAGTGTTTTGGTGTTCGCTGTCGAGCATTGTCGAGGGCAGATCAAGCGAGGAAGCTTTGAGCGCCCGCACGCAAGTGCATACGTCAGCCAAATGCGTTTCTTCAGAACATTAAAAGCGAGCCGGCGTGTTTCCTCCCCGGTTCTCCGTCTAAACTTCCGTATTTCGCATGGCTTAACAAGACGGCACCTTACTCTCATTTGTCATCTATGTCTTGGACTTGCATTCGCGAACGGCTTTTTCCTTCATAGCCATGTAAATTAAAGTCTGTAGCTGCAAGGAGATGGTAGCCTATGCCTGCTGTGTGTTTTCAGTGCATCGACAAGGAAAGCCGTTCCCCACAACGCTCCACAAACTTGACAACGTTCCCTTTGCTGAAAGAGTAAAGCTTGTGCCATCTTTTTTTTTTTAATTCGTAGTCCCCTTGCGGAAAACGATAATTTGACCGCAGCCACAGCTGACTGAAGCGCTGGCTCTTTCTTTTTGCGTTTTTTTATACGCACCTGGAATGGATGAAAAATCGCAATCGCCTCCCTCGTGTTCGTGCGTGCATATCCTCTTCCTATCTTCTATTTATATTCTTCTCATTCTTTCTGACATTTTGCCGTTCCGCCAGCGCACGTAGCTTTGCAGACCGGACGGTTATTGTGGCTAACCTCTCTGCCTTCCATTTCTCTCTTTCCTGCCTTGAGCTGTTCTTATGAACAGCTCTAGCGCACTGATACATACTCGCTTCGTAGCCTGTAGCGGCGATTCATTTCAATACCGTGAGCCAGTGGCAGGTGCATAATGTAATAACGCAAGAAAATGGCACACAAAGCTACAGGGGGCCCAGGGAGATGCTCCGTCTGTAACGCAATGAAGTTTCATTTATACAGAACAAGGTAATATATACACGCCCACGAAGTCAAATCAGCGTGCATAAAAACAAGCACGCGAATCGTTCGGTACTCCTCCTACACCAAGCTATCAAGGAACATCAGTTCCTTCTGAGGTGACGTAATCTGAGGCGTATGCCTAATGTAGTGATCACTAATGCGTGCGATGCGAGCCGCTCCAACTATAGTAACGTCGTATCCTGATGTTCTCTTGTGCCTAAACAGAATACAAGCTTCGGCGAACCGAGGCGAGCACTTTCAAACATGACAATGCGCGGACACATGCGCATGATAATTTCCTAAATTTTGCATGACTAAAGCTTAGTTGAGAGTCTGCCGTCTTTCCCGCGGCTTTTTTTTTTTTTTCGTCTCTGCGTGTCGTTTGTTTGTGCGATTATATTAAGCAGGTGCGCCAAAAATCGCAACCTTTCGTCTTATCGCAATGGCAGATAGTTCTTACTAATGTAATGGCGTGTCCACGGTGTGTGCGTGCGTGTGTGCGTGCGTATGTGCGTGCGTATGTGCGTGCGTGTGTGTGTGTGTGTGTGCAATAACAATGAAACATGCTGACAACACACTACTATGTCCCGAGAGTTATCTCGATACATGTGTACTACCCTTCAGAAACGCTATCTCTTTGGCAATGGACGGCTCGCTCGTGCACCTATGTTCTCATTTAGAAATGTTTTTTTTATAAACTTTGTGCGTTCTCATGGTCAACCAACAGGCTCAAATTGCAACCTTGGTGGGCTACTTCACGTTTATTATTCGGGGTGTCTTTTTCTTTCGTTTTTGTTTAAACTTTTTTGGAGTTAGTTTATATAGGCAGTCCAAAGCGATTTCGTTATTTTTATCCGGATTTCTTAAAATTTTCGTTTGCTCTTTGTGGATTTATTTATTTATTTATTTATTTATTTATTTATTTATTTATTTATTTATTTATTTATTTATTTATTTATTTATAGTTTTCACTGTAACAGCAGTCCTTTTTTTTTTCTTTTTTCTTAGCGGCATAGTTTTTCATGTTAAAGCCCCTAATGGACAGCAATGACGCGAACGAGACGTTTTGCCACGACGCTTAGCTATAATGAGCGGTAGCGACAAGCGCGGTTTATGTCCAACTCGTCCAGCTTCTATAAGACACCCCTTTCGCTACTGTAGCACTGAACGAACATAACGTATATACCTGCATCGTTGCTTCTGCGGAAAGTGAAGGAAAGGCAAAACAAGCTCATCAAATCGGCGAGCAGCTTGCATGAAACGTCGTTCTCTCTAGCTTCCTCTTTCCTCCTATCGTAATCAAGGTCTTCGTTTTTTGTTGTTGTTGTTGTTAAGACCTGCGTTTATTTTCTTCATGTTAGCCTCGTATTTTCGTTCTCGAGTCGTCACGGTGCTTTATGGTCCAAGGCGCGGTCCTTGTATGCAGATGGCCGTGCTCTGCGCCCTTGTTTGCGTAAGGCAGCGCACTACTGTGCTTTTACCTTGCGGCCCAAAACAGGCGCTCGCAAAAAAGTATAATAATAAATATGTCTGGTTCCTCCGTGTAGTGTAGATGGGTCACGATAAAAAGAAGCGAGAGCACACACACACACACACACACACACACACACACACACACACACACACACACACACACACACACACACACACACACACACACACACACACACACACACACACACACACACACACCTGACCATGACCATCTGACCATGAAGCACATGTAAGAGATTTTCACATAGCAGAAGAGTGAAGTGTGCTCCTCTAGTTGATCAGATAATTGATCCGGCACTTAGCTCTGAGGCGGTATCCGGGTCTGTGCCAACTCTCTGCTGTCCCTCCGTCTTCGGAAACTCATGCGTGATCTACCGCTGAACGCATCGCCTTCCCATCCAAGCTCACCAACTCCAATTGTATACCTCCAACATTCGTGTTCGCTTGTCCTGCGTTCGAAGTCTTATCACTTACTTTGTCTTTTTCTTGTATAACATAACCAAATGGAGTGGCCCATATCTTTTTTACACCAATGTCTCCACAGAAACTATTGTATAAACGAAATCCTTGGTCCCTTCTCTTTTGTAGGTGGACGCAGAGACTGAAGCAATGGATCGTTCCAACTGAATAATAACGATGTAGGCGAATTAGCTTACGTTCGTGGTGAAGATTAGCAGCGCGAATCGCTGAAGTGCGAAAATACGGGTAATGATGGACCGACGAACAGCGCTCGTGTCAGTCGTCCATACCTTTATTTCCGTACACATCTTCATTGTGAGGATTCCAACGTGGGCCATGGCGTACGCATGGTTCCTGCCGTTGAGAGTTGCGAGCGCCGTTATATATCTGTGCTGTACTTTTGTGAGGTCACGTGGATGCCAGGCATGGAACCACTGGGGAACTTGCAACACCTTCCTTCATCGCGTTTGTGACAGTGTCCATATTCGCGGGATCATTAAAAAGAAATGTCACCGTCATAGGATGCAGTCTGAGACCATTGCCGGCCGCGTTCTCGAACTGACTGTTCAGAAAGGTTAGACGCTAATGTGGCTTAGCTCTTATTTTTGGTGCAACTCACACCCGCAGCTTTTGAAACCTGTAGGTTTACAGAGCGCGGCAATTCTTTCAGACCAACACGGTCGGGTGTTCACTTTATTTTTAATACGTTTCTACGTGCTATAAATAACTGTGTCACGAAATTGCTCCGATAATGAAGAGGAACCTTCAAGCAATCTCTCTCACTCTCTCTCCTTTGTTTTTTGTAGCTCTCACAGTCAACGACAAACAAGGATTTATTTCTAAGTTTTGAAAAGAATGAAAAAAAAAAGGATCATGCTGCATCGTTCGCAATTTAAAGCGACGCGTAAAGGTCAGGTGATGCACAGAAATTGAAAAACATTGGGGCGAAGGATGCATGGATGAAGATGGAGAAAGGGGAGGGTAGCGGCGTAGACATTGGGCAGGAAGAGGAGGAATGGTTGCGTAGATCTCCTGATATGATATGAGCTAGGTTTGCCTCGAGGCGCTGATATGATTTTCTTTTTTAAAGAAAAGCACTTGTGTATTGCGCTGCGGTTTAGGAACACAATACAGCGAATAGATGAAAAAACGACAGGCCTGCGCTGAAACCGCAGCACAGTCACAGCGAAAGCTGGAAGAGCGGCGTTTCTAGAGCCCGTTAAGCTCTCTTGGGGCTACAATACAAGTACACTAGAAAGGTACCCACTACGCCATAAATCACAATTTTTGTGAAGTTGGGAAGCACATACTAAGCCATTATTCGTCATTCTGCGGAGAAGCGAGGCACCAGCTACACGTCTGTAAGGCATTATGTGCACTTTGTTGACGCGACGACTGATGACGATGAAGAATTATGGCTCAACCCTTTGTAATGGGTTGGAATCTTTAAACGGCCCACCAGTTATGTAATTTGCGTTGGGTGACGCCCGGTCGCTATTTCCCTCTCCCGTCATGCTGTGATAACATACGTTGACGTGGGAGAGAGCCGGGGGGGGGGGGGGGCGAAGAACTTTACTGAGACCCCGAGGAAATGGATCATGCGCTTATGGGCTTCCTTGGTAACCAATACAAGTGCACTTGCGAGGAACCCACTACCCTATAAATCAGTGTAACTTTATTGAGACCCCGAGGAAGTGGATCATGCGCTTATGGGCTTCCTTGGCAACCAATATAAGTGCACTTGCGAGGAACCCACTACGCTATAAATCACTGTAATTTTTGAGAAGTAGGGCAGCAGGCACTGTGCCATTTTTGGTCATTCTACGGAGAGCGCTAGTACCTGCTATGAAAGGCATTATGCGCACTTTGTTGATGCTGTGCATGATGACGATGAAGAATTATGGCAGAGTCCTTTGTAATGGGTTGGAAGCATTCAACAACCTACTCGTCGCGAAATTCGCATAGTGTGACGCCTGGTTACAGAATTCGCGTTGTGCGACGCTTGGTGCTTATTTTACTCTTCTACCACGCTATATTGCATATGCTAATGTGGTTCCTTCCCGACATGAAGCCTGTATAGGACATTTTTGCAAAGAAGTTTCAAGCACCGGCATGGCTCAGAATTGGGAGATATATACAATTCTGAGCCATGCTGGTGCTTGAAACTTCTTTCAAGCACCGGCATGGCTCAGAATTTTATATATCTCCCAATTCTGAGCCATGCCGGTGCTTGATGCCAACACCTCTTGATGAAGTGCCGTACGATATGTTCCTTGTTATTGGTATGCACAGTTTGTGGAAGACGCGAATGCAGGACCGTAACGCAGAGCCGATCACCTCATCCCGTATACATTTCACCCGAATGGTTATTAATTTAAAAGAAGTTTACGACGAACTTGATTTCAGACCGGACTGGTACACAATCTTGGCGAGGTGCTTAGCCTCGCCACCTTTTTTGTGCGACACCTGATGAAGAACTCTCCCTGGAATGGAGGACTATAAGTTAATTGTAGCGAGAAAGAGACGTGAAGGCGGCCGACGTGGCCGTGCCGTTCTCGCTACTTTATTCGCAGGCCAAGCAGAGCGGCAGCGGCTGCCGGCGTCCAGTCCCCCGGAGCGTGAGCACGTTCTTCACTCCTCGCGCCTCGAGCTCTCAGCATGAGCTGCGCGAGAGGCGCGGCGCGTAAATGGTAAAACGATGATGATGATCGTGAGCGATGATGATGATGCCGCTACAGATTACTCCCCCCCCCCCCCCCCGCAGAAATGAAGCCGAAGTGAAAAAACTATAGGCACCCTGCAATGCAGTTTCCGAGATACGATGGTAGCGCCAGAAACACAGCCTAGCGAGTGGACGCAGCAAAATCGAGTGTCTATCCTCCGCATCCTCTATGTTCAGAAACGCTCCTTGACTTGAACGTGACTTGCCATCGCCTCAATGCAGTGAGTTTGAAACGCGTTTGTAGCGTTTCTGCTGCCTGGCACAGCCTGAAAAGAGCGCGTTCTAAACGCGTTTGTGCTGCATTGAAGGCGGTGGCAACATCCCTGAGGTGATTACGAACGCACGTAGGAAGCGTTCGTTGAAAGAGGCGCCCAGAAGGGAGACACTTGAGCGCGTCGATGTGTCCAGCGAGCGTTTCATTTTCTTGGTATCCCTGGCGGCTGGTGCCCTCAACACTCAGGCGTTCGATAAGAGCTCCATCGCGCCCTCTGGTCAGTGACGGGTGCCTATGGGGGCGTATATACAAGGCTGGTGACGCGACACAAAATGTCCGTGTCTATGCCAGGCTCTAGGGCGTGCGGCGAGGTAGCCGTCGTGGAGCCTGACGTGTCAGAAGTGTCGTGGACCGTGGAGGTCGGGGAAGACGTGCAGATGGAGTCTGAAGGGCCGTGGGCCGAGGCTGTGGAAAAAACAGACCTCTCAGTGGAGTGGCCGATGGCAGCAGGAACCTCCTGTACCTCGTCGCGCGGGTGGTCGGGCGCGGGAATCGATGCGCTGGTGGCCGGACGTGAGGTCGGAGGAGTCGTAGCCGAGGAAGTGAAGTCTTGGTCAAGGGAAGGCTCCGGGCCGATTGGTCCCGCTCCCTGCGACGGAGGGGAAATCTGCAACTCGCGGCTCCCTGGAAGCGGGCGATACGTTTGTCCGTAGCAGGCGAGCACTGCAGCGCAGAGTTCGTCGTAGGGCCGCGGGCTGGAGGACGACTTGGCGGCTAGATGACACAGCTCAACCGGGAGGGCGTTCAGCAGGACAGCGTGCATCATCGGCTGTGCCTTGATGCCATTCACCGCGAGAATGGCATCGAGCCGCATAAACCACGCTCGGGGGTAGATCGGGTGAAAAGGCGGAACTGGAGGGCAGAGTTGCGGAAGCATGGCAGCGGGCCGCTCGGCGAAGGACGTGGTTGTCCGGGTCACCAATTGTAGCGAGAAAGAGACGTGAAGGCGGCCGACGTGGCCGTGCCGTTCTCGCTACTTTATTCGCAGGCCAAGCAGAGCGGCAGCGGCTGCCGGCGTCCAGTCCCCCGGAGCGTGAGCACGTTCTTCACTCCTCGCGCCTCGAGCTCTCAGCATGAGCTGCGCGAGAGGCGCGGCGCGTAAATGGTAAAACGATGATGATGATCGTGACTGTAGTAGTGTAACTCTGTGTTATAGACTGTTGTGATACTGTGTACTATTTTCATACGCATTCTATTAAATACCATGGTCAAAAAGAAAACCGGCATGGCTCAGAGGTTGAATACTGGGCTCCCACGCAGAGGGCCCAGGTTCAAACCTCGTTCAATCCTGGAATTTTTTTCTTATTTCGTTTTTTTTCTTATTTCGAGCGATACTGGTTACGGACACCGGCGGCGGCGGCGGCAGCGGCGGCGGCGGCGGACAACTACGGCGCCAAAAACGGCCGGTGAAATGATCTCATAACAGCTTTCGCTGTAAAAATTATTGAACACGGAGTGTCACTGGGGCCAACGTTTCGACAAGCAGACCTGTCTTCGTCAAGGCATCAACGTGCCTTGACAAAGTCAAGTCTAAACGTTGGCTCCAGCGACAACCCCTGTTCAGGATTTTTAAGCCGAAGGCCTTAGAAGCCTAATCAAACGCGAGAATTGACCATAGGCGTCGGGTACGAGTGATGCAAAAATCATCACGGGATGACGACACCATACGATGTCATAATGACATCACAGATCTCCGAAGTTTGCGACGTCATTATGACGTCATCGTGACGTTATAGTGACGTAACGTGACGAAACATCACATGATGACGTCATCGCATGACGTCGCAGCTCGGTCAAAGGTGGGCCGATCACGGAGGCAGTTCAAAACCAGGTGGGCTGCCTCCGATCCTGGAGACAGTGCAAAACTACGGTAGCTGCAGAAAGCTTTCGGAAGGTGGCAGAGCAGGAACGATACATCGACTGAGAACGAAAAGAAGATGGCTTTCGCCATCGAGTCGCCTTAGGTGAATTCATAAGGGACACTGTGCGTTTTTTTTCTTCTTTTTTTCACGAATAGGATCAATCTCTACGTGTGAGCATTCCACACAGCACGGAAAACATCAGTAGATTACATTCACATCTCCAACAGCCCGAAAGGGGCATGGAAACTCGCTGCTTTAATATTAGCATGAATACAGGCTTGGAAGTCTGCTGCAGATACGCAGGATGACGGACGAAAAAGAGAAAGTAGAGGGATGTGAGCACAGATACAGGAGCGACACTCACTAACGCCAGATTTCAATTTACGAACCTAAGTTTATTTTTGTCGCTATGCGTGACTCTACATTGAACAATGTTCTGCACAGGCCCCACACAAGACGTTGCTGAAAAACAGGCTCAGTCTTTTGACATTTAGCAGAGCGATGAATTGGGCTAGTTGGTGGTCGTTTCTTTGTTGCGCTGCAGATGACGAGACGAGAACGATAGGACGATACAGGGACACAGGACGAAGGTGCGCAAACTTACAACTGGTTTATTCACATCTTGCCAAGTGTCAAATATAGGTTAATAATAAGATAGATGGATGGGGTGAAGGATGGGAAAAGGCGGAAAAGGGTAAAAAGTAAATAGATAATGCACGCATATGACATATGCCATCTTGAGCACAGACAAATTTTCGCAGATCAGCGTACGCCACTTTCTAGAAATTTTATTTCTGCTTGCGTTAAATATAACGAGGGTGTGATGATGCATTCCTATTTACTTTTTACCCTTTCTCGCCATTTCCCATCCTTCACCCCATCCATCATATCTGATTGTTAACCTATATTAACGCGCTAGCGTTAAAGAACTCATATCGCGGAAATTCCGTCGTCGGCGTCGGTGTCGGCGTCGGTGTCGGCGCCGTTGGTTGTGAGCGAAAAATCATCTTGTCCGTGACCGAAAAATCGAAAAAATTCGGCAGATCCCACGTACCGTGGGAGTCGATGTTATGCGAAGCATGCGGCGGGTAGGAGACTGTGGCGTAACTTCTTTTACTGAGCGACACGTTACAAAATGACGCTAAAGATTTGTATAAATTTTATACGCACACATATATATGTTGAAGTGCCGCATATGTGTTATATAACCAGTTGTTTACGGTTGGGTATGCAACGTGGGTATTACCAACACCAGAAGCAGTGAGCTGATATGTAGTGCTTATACGTGTCCCGAGAACGCACGCACGTTTCACGAACCCGTGTACGTGCGTGCAAGAAGTTCTTGACAGTTCTTGAACAAGGGCATCATCACCGTGATCAGTGAGCACCAGCAGCTGGTCATGACTTGTTATAGGATCCGGTCGTGATGGTGGTGACGAGGGGTCCATGTGTAGTGAGATTTGGGGTATAGTGTAGCTGTTGGAATTCGTGGATGCCGCGGTAATTTCGCCGACAAATTGTCGACAGAGCCGGCGACATGTCGGAACCTGAAGCCGCCCATCGCGTTGGTAAGGTGTAGGCCTTCGAGGCTGGTAGGCCTAGATAGTGCTACGTAGACCAACATGAGTGGATGGTGTTTGTCGTATTCGTAGACTACCTGGGCGTGTGTGGCCTACGTAGCCTAGTCTACAAAGCGGCTGTCAATCAATCTGGCATCATCCTCGGTCACCACGAGGCCATCGCCCAACCTCGTAAGAAACAAGAGGACACTGCGCCGTTCTGGTGGACGAAGTGCACTTTACGGTGCGGTGATGTGGATATCATATGTAACTTTCGTTAATGTATTCCTCCGGGGTCGAGCAATCCTTCAATATAGCTTGCTGAATGATAGGTATACAAATGTAATGCTGATTAGACAGCTATAAAAGGGGAGCCAACACTGGAACAACAGACGTTAATCTGATATGACGCGTGTATCGTAGGTGTACACATCGTAGGAGTATCATGTAATGTTTATTGCTTTCTTGTAAAATTAGATAGACAGCACCACAACCACAATTGACGTTGCGCCGATATTACGCCTGCGTAGGCTGCTTTTCCAAACCAGTTTATAGACCTGACGTGGCTCAGTGGTAGAATACCTGATTGCCACGCAGAATGCTTGGGTTCGATTCCTGCTGGGATCCTAATTTTCATTATTTCCATTCGTTGAGTCAACGCTGCCGATGCTGGTTTTCCTTAACGCTTTAGCATTTAAGTAACCAATGTCTGTTCTCGCCATTCCTGGGTAGATATAAATTGTCAATCACCTGTGGCGCATACCCGTACACCGCGGCCCATGGTAAACGGGTATGTGCCACACGTGTCTAGTGGAAAGGGTTTGACGACGTACGCGACGGGATTTTAACGTTATTCATGTCATGACCCGGCAATCATATTCGTCAAATCCTGTTACCCTCGCATGCAAATTTTGGTCTACACCAAGTTAAGGAGACGATCATGAGAGCGCCCAGACGTAGGCGGCTAGATAGATAGATAGATAGATAGATAGATACGTAGATAGAAACGCTCAAAGTGCCAGAGGTTCGCTAAGAAATGCTTCGCATTTAAAAGCTGCAAATAAAATAAATAATAAAAATGATGGCTCTGAGTGAGAATCGAAACCAGGCCGTCTGCGTGTCAAGCAGGTGTTCCACCACACAGCCACGCCTTTGCTTGGAGCTACACTGAAAGTAACTTTCATGCTTCCCAAAAATACGCGTCCTGCATACAGGTGTCACAGTACGATATGTAATATCGCAGTAATATTGCATGGTAGAAGCGTACGTTGCCATCGGGCGTCACACCATGTCAATATTATAACGACTTGGTGGATTAAAGACAGCCACCCATTACAAAAGGCACACACATTACTGCGCGTATTCCCTTGAGACCACGTAGTGGGTGCATCGCAACTTCGAAAAAGTTTCTCGCGTATAATTGCTCCTGGTTTAAAGCATGCTACACATTACATAAGGCGCACACCTTAGTGCGCGCATTCTGTTAAACACTCGTAGTGTTCGAAGTGCGCACTAGGGGCAGGATACCGCTATCGCGTTCAACTCTTAACGGTGAAGCTTAAGCGTCCCCCAATTTTTTACTTCCGCATAAGTAATAAGCACGCATAGTCTTCCACTTCTCTTTATTTCAAACCCTGCAGATCCTCTTCGTTATGGAGAACCACCTACGTCATACCGGCCGGACGGTGTACATAAAAGAATAGCGGTTATTTTTCTCAATTTCATTTTGTTGCGTTCGAAATAAAGCCGCGTGCCTCGTCGTTATAATGGGAAACACACTGTAAAGCATTTCTTGTGAAATTTCAGACTTCGCTAAGGAGACCCTCGTCAACGCAAGACCGCAGGAGGCAAGAGAATGCAGTCTTAAATAAATCCGACAATGAGACCAATTCGACTGAAATAAGACGGGCTGGCAAGAAAGAGGATACTATTCGACAATTAATGAAAGTGGTATGATTGCGTATGATCGTTCATGCGAACGTTAGGATAACTGCGTGGAGTCCACGAAAAGCAGTATGGAGCAGTATTAACAGCATGTCCAGCTGACAAGCAAGCGCACTAGAAAAATGGTTAGTAAATTCCTTACAGTTGGCATACAGTGTGACACTCATTAATTTATGTAATTGCATGTACGGCTGTCTGTTAGCAAAGGTCGTGATCAAATACTGAGCGATATCTGTCGAAATATATGAAACCACTGGGCATTTCATAGGCAGGTTGACTTGAATACTGAAACCCGCCACGGAAATCCAGTGGTCATGGTGCTCGACTGCTCACCCGAAGGTAGCGGGATCGAATCCCGGCCGTGGCGGCCTTATATCACTGGAGGCGAAATCCTTGAGGAACGTGAGGTTTAGGTGCACGTTAAAGAACACCAGATGGTGAAAATTTCCGGAGCCCTCCACTACGGCGTCCCTCATAATCTTATCATGATTTTGGGACGTAAAACTCCAACAATTTTTGACATTTCGCAAGATGTGAATAAACCAGTTGTAAGTTTGCGCACCACCTGTCCTGTCTCCCTTTATCGTCCTATCGTTCTAGGTCTCGTCATCTGCAGCGCAACAAAGAAACCATGAAGTCTTTTGACAACACGTGCGTGACAATGACTATGTGCAGACGTAATGTGCCTCCGGATGCACATTGTTGTTGTTGTTGTTGTTGTTGTTGTTGTTGTTGTTGTTGTTGTTGTTGTTGTTGTTGTTGTTGTTGTTGTTGTTGTTGTTGTTGTTGTTGTTGTTGTTGTCGTGGTGGTGGTGGTGGTGGTGGTGGTCGTGGTGGTGGTTGTCGTCGTCGTCGTCGTGGTAAAGACGTTGCATATATAGTTACGACGAAAACAGAGTTTGAATCAAAGAGTCAGGTTTGCAAACAATCTGCTCTGTTGTGTTCTATTCTAATTGGCTTGCTTTGGGGAGGTAGATGTTTATGTCCCTTCGTCTACTCCATTTCTATGAGTTCTACAGCGCAAGAAAAGAAACAAATGGTTACCACAAAGCAAAAAGTAACAAGTAAAGAAAAATATATATCAAACTGAAAGAAAGAAACAAAATAGCATAGCAATGGACAGTTCGCTTGCAGGAGTTCACTTTGTAATAGAACGTTCACATACACAAACATCTTTCGAAGTTATACCTACAGTATACGGAATAAAACATGACACAATCTCATTCGGAAACCAATAAAGTGCCCGGCGCAACGTTCCTTTTGATGCCAGCAGAGACTTTGACCCAGGTGCTTGCACAAAAACGGTCGTTTCCTGTGCGCTCAATAACCATTCTTTTAAATATATTTTTTTGCCACGATGGCAGTGAACTTCGATTTCCTCTGTAGCGTTTTACGCACGTGGAAATTTTGGTCTCTGACGTATGAATACGCACGATTTGAGTTCAATGCCGTTGTTTAGTTCTCGTTTTCGCGGTACAGTTTTTTTTTTTTCGGTACGCAAAGTACCAGATGATTCATCTTTGAAAGCGATAACTGTTTGGCAGGTGTCTTCATTTGTTATGGGATCTCGCAACTGAGCTGTGATCGACGTTTCAGTCACTTCTCACACGTGAGGCGAAGCAAATGTGGGCACAACGTGGGACATTATATAATCCTTAAAGTAGGCTATGCATACGCTTCTTGTCCAACTGTATGCATACTCTCGCTACCTCCATTAGAACTCTACCGCAGTTCTCGCAATGTAATCGGCCGAAGTTTGCAGCTGGCATGTCCTGGACGGCAACGTCACGTCACCTATTGATGGCTGACACGTGTTTGACGTCAAGGATGCGAGGAAACTGTTTTGCGACTCCATACCGCTCCTGTTGATGTTTCTGCAGTCATCGCAACTGTATATCTTATAGACCAAGGACGATGAATGGTGAACGGTGTCTTTTTTTTTATTAAATGTGTTTAAGGAGAGGTTGGTGCCTATACATGGCTACTCCTCTTCCCTTACTTATTAACTTGCGTCACGAACTTTGTGTTCTACCGTACGTATTCGCATACAACCAGCGCTTGTTAGGACTGGGTAATCATGTCTAGTGTTGGCGAAATGCTGTCTCACTGACGGATAACGTTGGCCAGTTTTGCCATACGTTGCCTGAATGATTATTTCCAAATAATTGGTTCACGCGCTATGTACAATTTCCCCCGTAAGAAGTTTCTGCTTGATTTATTTTTTTCCCTCATTACGCCCGCTATGGCCGGGTAGAATTTCCTGTATTCCACACCTTAACAGCGCACGACTTAGGTAAATTATGTGTTTTTCCTCTTGGCGGTTCCTGATAGCGACCATTAGACTGTCATCTCGCGGACCCGTCCCTTCGTAAGTGGCAGAGTGTGATACTAAATGCTATGTTCGTTCATAGCCGGCACGTCTGAGAGAACTGCTGTGAAGGTGCACCAGCATCATGCATGGCACGCACTTGTCTTCTCATACGTTTCTCTGTCTTTACTGTTTTTTTCACAGCGGAGCAGTGTAGGCCGGCCGTAAAAACTTAGGTTGGTTGGTTGATTGGTTGAAAAACTTTATCAGGGTCCTGCAAGGCGCGTTAGCGTGCAGCGGGCGACCCCTACGTCGGGACCGCAGAAAAACACAGGTGGGTATGCGCCACAGGAATTGGGCAAGCCTCGCCACCACCGAGCGCAGCAGGTGCGAGTGTCGAGCAAAATCTCTGCTCGGCGAAGTGGAGCACACGGAACACGTGAAAGAGCATGTCGAAACAAAGCATGTCGAAATTGCGTTCTTCGAGCAAGAAACGATGGGAATGCAGCACACCACTGCCACAGTAAATATCTGACAATTGTTTTTTACATAAACCGGAGAAAACAAACGTCACTTCAATTTTTGTACTCACAAAATGATACCAACCTAACATTTCCACGATTTACATCAATGCGCGACACTTGATTGGGTAAATTTGAACCGTTATTTGTTATTCACTTTTTTATGCCCTGAATACAAAAACAAGAAAATTTTTTCAAAATCTATTTGCTTTCTCTCGAGCCTTCCTATCTCCAACCTCCAATTCGGGTTACAGAACTTCCCGAGCGGCACTCTTCGAACGCGAAAAGTATTTAGCTTACAGTGTTTGTCCCTGGCCACCATATCTACAGAAAGGGTGAACGGTTACTCACTTGAAGCAGAAATGCGATATTTATTTGCACCAACAATAACAGTGAAGTTTAGGTCTCCCAAGTGCAATGATCCGCAAACGTTGAACCGCGAAAGGTAAGCGACGGCATCGAACAACGTTAGGAATAATTGGCAAGTGCGAGAAAAAGAAAATACACAAAGCACCGGTGGCAGGACAATCAACCGTCATCCTCAGCGAACATATGTGTCCAGTGGACGTTTAGCTTTCTATCTTTTTGTGCGGTGATCGATCTTCGTGGCGCAAGCAGGCAAGAACGCCGCGATGACCAGGCATGCAGACAAATGCCCGAGGTCAAAACATGTCAAGGGAGTCCTTATTTTGAACGAAAACTTGCGCACTTGCATGCTTTGAATGAAAGATCCACTCTAAAGGTATCTATTTTTGTTTGTTTGTTTGTTTTTTCCTGGATGGCGCCGATTCGTGTCGGATGTCGCTTGAGTGCGTATGATATTCCTTTGTAACGTGACCCACTACTTAGTTCGCGTTCTCACAAGGGTCCTTGTGAGAACGCGAAGGCCAGATGACAAACGACGCAATCCGTTCAACCAAAACGCTTTTTCTTTTCATATTTACGTAGGATATATACTGCACGTACGCATACGCTTGTTCCCCGTCACACTGTCGTCCGCATTCGCATGTGTGTGTGCCTGGCGCGGCAAAAACGTTTGCACGTGTGTGCATATCCAGCTTGCTTTCGAACAGAGTCACATGACATCGTAAGTTATTGCGCCGCATAATTTCGTGTCGTAACTTGGACATCAAAAGTACTGGGCGTCAGCTATTGGCACCTCTTTGGTTCAAATATGCTACAGTTGGGGTTTAACGTCCCAAAACCACGGAATGATTGTGAGGGACGCCGTAGCGGACGGTTCCGGAAATTTCGACCACCTGGCGTTCTTTAGCGTGCACCTACATCTAAGTACACGGGCCTCCAGCATTAAGTGCGGCCGCTGCGGCCGGTATTCGATCCCGAGACCTTCGGGTCAGCAGACGAGCACCATAACCATCAGACAACCACGGCGGGTGCTCTTATAGGTTCAAAGCCTTTTCGAGTGCGGTGTATGCGTGTTGTTGTACGTATAGCATATATTGAACCAAGAGGACAATATGTGATGCACTCGCTTCCGGCTTCTTAATTGCCCTTCCGAAAGGACGCGCTGATCTAACGGCTAAACTATTGAAACACATGACAGTGCGTGATAAGGTATTATCACTGTATACGCAAAGAATATGCTTAATAAATTATTCAGGCTAGAAACAAAGAGTGAAAGAAACGAGTCATAAAGAAACACGAGGACGAGTCCCACCAAGGAATTCGTTGAGGATCGCAGTCCTCGCGTCTCTGACAGCGGCCGTTTCTTCGTGTGAACCCTTTCCTTTGACGTCTCTCCGTGCGATGAGTTTCGCGAGATTAAAATGAGATTGCGCACACCGGAAGCGTGTGGCGGTGCAGTAACCCCACGAGACTCGAAAAGCGAGAGGGTTGAGGACTCCGTCAAAATGCGAGCAGGCATTTTGCCCGTTTTCCTGTCCACATTCGGGAGAGGGTTATCGCCTTTTAACCACGGTGTAAGAATATACTCAGGTGATGACACTCTTCCCCCAACGCATGGGAAACCGCAATCCACGCGCGTCCAGATAATGTTCGGTTTCTTATCAGATGACTTGGAGGGCGCTACGAAAAGCGGGGCAGTCGTCTCCATAGCAACGCGCATGCTGCTGATAACGTGCATTTTTCTGTGCCATTTTGCTGGATAATGTTCATCCGCCAAGCGGCGTCGAGGGGCGAAATCGAGAGAGCAACAGGAGAGGGCACGGCGAGCGCGGCGGCGATGACGTAGGACCACCGTGATTCGGCTACTCGCGGGCGCTCTCCGCCTCAAGCCATTAGATTGCGCACCGCTCAACGGACCGACGACCGAACATTTTCTGGCCGCTTAGGCGAGCGCAGTGTCAACACCTGAATATTCTTACACCGTGCTTTTAACTGACCTTTACCTGCAGAGAGGATGCAGCTTTGCTGCATCCTCTCTGCAGATCATTGGCGCCGGAAGGTGCCCCTTTTGACGTGCTTCGTCATTTCGGTGCCTGGAGGAAGGCACGGTTATTTAAAGCCTGTTGATTGGCCAATTCGGCAGTGTCATCGCCTTTGCCGGTTGTAAGCACCGAACCCGATGCTATCTCTTGTACATAGTAAATGATGACAGAACAACCAAGCGGAGTAATATTTCGAAGTGGAAGCGATTTTGACGATATTTTCTCTTTGTTTTCTTCCGCGCGACTATCTAGGCAGAGGGCACGCGCAGAAACACTCACTCAAACAAAGTGCTGTGGGTCGTATTCACAAAAACGTCTTACGCTAAAAATTTTCGTAAGAAAATATTTCACCCAATCACGATGCGGGACACGTCATTACCGAAGCCGTCTTACCGATGGGAAAACGCACTTACGAAAGAGAAGGGTTGTTAATTCTGTCCTCTATTCTTTAATAATTCTTTTCAATGGGCACTTCATCAACCGGCTAATGTGTATTGCCAGCTATATATATTAATAATTTCTTGTACTAACGACTAGTATCTATTAAAATTGCAAATAATTCCGCTTTTCGGCTTCTTTGCAATTTTGTCCGTTGTTGAAAACTGGGCGAGTTCCTACAGCATACCCTGACGACAAATAGCGCAGTAATTCGCACGACGCCAAAGAAGAGGCAGAGCTGGCGCTCTGTGTGTGTGTGTGGGGGGGGGGGGGGGGAGGTATTACAGCGCTATATACGTTGGAAAATGTTCTTTTCTTTTTCTTGTAGGTCCCCTCTGTTTGAGGAAATCTAAATTGATCATCACGCATCACTAGTATTTTCTATTTTCTAATATAATATTAGTTGGTTTTACGTCCCAAAACCATGATATGATTATGAGAGACGCCGTAGAGCTCCGGAAATTTCGGCTGTGTAAGTCTAAGCACACGGACCCTATAACCTTTTGCCTCTGTCGAAATGCAGCCGCCGCGGCCTGGGTTCGATGCCGCGGCGTTCGGGTCAGCAATCGAGCACCATAACCACTAGGTGACCGCGGTGTGTTTGTCTACTTTCTATAAAATATTCAATAAGACGTGCGTTCGTTACATGACATGTCTCTATAGGCCATTTTGTAGGTCGTTTGTAATGAGCACGCGACCTTCAGTGAGCTTTAGTGTGCGTGTTTTTCTATCGTGGCATAAAACGTCAACAACAGCTGTAAAGAGAACTGGCGAGCCAATGCCTGCTGCGAGTGAGGAAAGCAGACGGTGCAGTCGCTATAGAAACACCCATGACACTAATAAAGGAATAAGAACGAGTGAACATCAAATGTGACGTGTAAGCAAAGGTTGTAAAGCCGCCTTTCATCGTAAATGACCTGAAATGGAGTATGCGATGAATAACATTTTTCTCCTGTGTTACTAACCTGGAAAAAAATGCATGACGTGATGACAAATCCTCAGATAACGCTCAGCATTTTAAGATAAGTTGCATAGTCCTGACTAAAAAAAATGATAAGTAATTTATCACGCAGAAACCATCCCGAGATGGTTTCTGTAAACGTCAATGTATGAAGTATTGAAGCAATGTGGCGACACATCGTATTGCCAACGCCAAAACTGATCATGTCTGATCAAGCCCGTAGCCAGGAATATTTTTCATGGGGGGGGGGGGGGGGGGGGGTCACTCGCAGAAAACCTTGGCTACTAGAGAAAAACACCTATCTTCATTATTTATTTTTGGCAAACAAAAATACAGGGGGGGGGGGCGATCCCTCCCCCTCCGTGGCTACGGGTTTTTGTCTGATACATATACTGCAACCGGAATCCTCTCTTGCGTTTGGATAGAATGGATGGATTCTATGAGCGTCCCATTTATAACGGGGCGGTGACAAGTGTACCACCAGGCACGATTTTAAAAAAAAGTGTTTCCCTTTTCTCTTCTTTCTCTTAATGTTGGCCTAATGTCTCTACTTCAATTAAATCTATCTTACTACCGGAAAAAAAACGTAAATTATTAGCCCACTTCTCTGCCCTTTACGGCAGAGTGTTCTTATTTTTTTCCAATGTTTATTTTTGTCCTTTCTCTCTAATTTTCTGCCACCAATACTCTAACCGTCTGTTACTTATTTCAATCGCGGGTTTGTTTAGCTTTCTATTGTTGTCCCTAAAACCCAAGGCTTCATGCAGGCTCGTGCCCAAACGTACACCTGGGTGGATATCTCCACATTCAATCAGAACATGCTCCGCCGTTTCCTTATCTTCCCCGCAGCACGTGCATTGTTCTTCTTCTTTACTGAATCTCGCTTTATAACTACGCGTTCTAAGGCAACCCGATCTGGCTTCAAACAGTAAAGCGCTACGGCAGCGGCTGTTTGAGCTCTGGACTGAGAGCCCCACCCGACAGTTCTCAATACTTCCAATAAAAGTTTTCTCTCTCTCTCTCTCTCCCTTGAATTATCGTAAAATGCCTCCCTCCTTATTTCATTCTTGCCCTTTCGGTAATTACCCAAAGCCGGCTTTTTCTCCATAGCTGCCATCCAGTAAATCCTCTCCGCCTCTCTGACTTTTCGCTTAACGCTCTTTGTTGACATATTGTTTACACTACCAGCCGTATATTTACTAGTGAGCCTCGTAGTTCTCCTTCTCCACTGTGTGTCCACGCTCTTCCTGTACAACTAACGGAACACCTTCTCTGCCCATCTACTCTCCTTCATATTTCTTAGCCTTTCTTGGAACCTTATTTTGCTCTGAGCTTCCCTCGCCTCAAAACCTGCTCATCCCATATCGCCATTTACTGCCTCATTTGTCATCTTCCCGTGAGCACCCAACGCGAGGCGTCCCACAGTCCTTTGATTTATATCCATTCCCGATTGCACCTCTGCCCTCATGCACACCACTGAATTCCCAAAAGTAAGCCACGGAACCATTACACCTTTCCACAGACCTCGTACCTATCGTATCCCCACAACGCTCTGTACTTCATTATTGCGGCATTCCTCTTTCCTTTTGCTGCCGAGGCCACTGTTCACGCTGCGCCATCTAGCGCTGTCGTCGCAATGTCCGTCTGTAGTGAGTGTATGAATATATACACAGACAAAATTGCGTAAATATAAATAACACGGGTTCAATTCTGGCTAGCACAGGTGAAATGTTAAAGGTTATTCTTTTTTTTTTGTCTTTGTAGAACGGCAAGCGTACTCATCATCACGCATCCGGTGACGCCAAGTTGGTCCGACGACTGGTTTTGAAATCGTTCCCTTTGCCCCGGAGCCCTTGAGTTTCCCAGAGTCCAAGTAGGCGTGAAATAGTTTACATACATACATACATACATACATACATACATACATACATACATACATACATACATACATACATACATACATACATACATACATACATACATACATACATACATACATACATACATACATACATACATACATACATACCGTTTCATCATTCTACATGCCTCATTCTTCAATGTGCGGTAATAAACTAGATTTTCTGTTCTGGTTAGCATCCCCGACTTTCCATTTTCTTATCTCTCTTTCTCTCCTGAGGACTCATTATTCAAGCACGTGTAATAATGGTCTCAAGCACTCGATATGAACGAGATACAAGCTGCACATTTTCCCAATGAGAATTCCTCCCTAATGTTGCAACGTTAGAAGATTAACCGTTTCGACGCCTTAAGACTGTGTGCTGTAGTTTCGTTTCGCAAACTGACAAGCTTCGAAACTTCTGGCGTGAATATTCGAGTTGCGGGCGAACGAAAATGGAGGAAATTTACATGGTGCTGTTTGACATTAAGTCTGGATATCATGAAACCCATGCGTTCCGTCAGTATACGGCGCGTCGAAGTGATATCCGCTTGAACCAGCCGAGTACGAAGACACGGATTTAAACACTGGAAGGCACAACGCCGTGCTTCAGAGCTTCACGAACAATGGCGTTGCTTGTTGAGTGCATATCACAGTCATAGCACAAATTCATTTTTATTTTACAAACACAAGACACGGTAACTGGGATTGTTTATTGCGCATTCTTACATAATAAGTCAGAAAACAAGAACAAAAATTTACTTTGTTTCGTCACTGCCAGGGCATTTGTCGTGCGTGGCCGATATAGATTTCTCCTTCATAACAAGTGTAGCAACGGTTATTTGTGAGCTGAAGGTATATACGTGTACGTTACAAAACATATCTCGCTAGAAGCGGTTTCCTATAGTAATTACGCCTGTTTGTGGAGTTGCGCCAGTATTGGAATGAATTCCTGCAAAGAGAAGTAAGCAAAACACAAATTCATCTGAGAGAAAAGTATTTTAAAGGTATAAAAATTTAACATATGAATGCAGAGGGCACGGGCTCCACTTATGTCTGCGCATTCTTTCTTGTATCTAATGAATGAGCCTGTTTATGCCAGGCCAACATCTTACCATATCATTTAAATTTCTCCCTTTGTATCCGCGTCAAATCTTCGCCTATATATATATATATATATATATATATATATATATATATATATATATATGTGTGTGTGTGTGTGTGTGTGTGTGTGTGTGTGTGTGTGTGTGTGTGTGTGTGTGTGTGTGTGTGTGTGTGTGTGTGTGTGTGTATAGCAGCACATCGTGAAAACATATGATTTGGTTTCTATTACAAAAAAGAAATTGTACCAATTGTACCACCTTACAGGCCGCCTGTACTGTTGATGAAAGTACCTCGCAATGTTCCATCCTATGTGGCAATAATATATCTTCTATATGAGTGGGGGAGATGATCGACATGTAACCATTAATACACCTTACTGCTAAAATTCAAGACAAGGTGCGGAAAAAGAATAGCGTTATAGCATTTAGTAGGCCGCTTCACGGAATCCAGCTTCACATAGATTCAAGCATATGGGTGTACTTAATTTGACTTATCCTGCGGCTTTGTACGAGTCGAACGATCTGAAGTTACGGCTTAAGGCTGCCTAGATTTTGGTAGCACCTACCTTGTGGATCACTCCTTGTCGGCACGAAAGGCAGCGAACGTGCAACGTGTGCGTATTGACGATGAGAAAATGCTGGTTCTTTAAGGCGTGCTCCACCAGAACATCGCTTTTGATTTCGCTTTCCAGCACCTGTGAAAATGAGTGTTCGAGTTCCAGTTCTTAACTTGGTATTTTTATTGTAGCGGTAACGATATGTATGCGTGTGTCAGAGTGCACCGGAAGGAGACGTGTGCTGGAACATGAATGCTTGCGGGGACGCCTTTCGAAGCTAACCATTAGCCTATGCAAACAAAGCTCTCATGTGTGGCAAGACCTTCCGAAAAGTGAGGACACAAGAATGTGCTTGTGACAACAACATCCCTGCAAGCTATTAGTGCGCTGCAATTTGATGGTTGCAATGTGAGAGTCGTGCGTACTTCGACTAAACGCGAGGGCGAATTAATTTATTAATTCACCGTCGTTGTCAATCAATTCGACCTCGCGCTGCCCATCGCCAGCAACCTGGTTATCTCAATTCCCAGAGCGACCACCCGGAAAGGCTTTGGTGCGGGTTCGAACCTCGCGCCAGCACGAAATTTTCGACAGCTAGGAAGCTTTTATTTCCAAGAAATTCGTATGGGTTTCTTGTAGCTTTCTGCTGCAAACGGCTTAGGATGACCATATGTCACCCATGCGACTAAAGATATCGTAATGACGAGGGTTCCAGGCGGGCTAGTCGGTTCATGAACATTATGGCAGAATAGCGCAACCTAACACACAGGACACAGCGTCTTGTCCTGTCTATTTCACTGTCCCATAGGTTGCGCTGTTCTGCCGCAATATAATGACGACCTTGTCTTGGTAATAATGGGATTAGCGTCTTCATAGAGGTCGGTTCTGTTTTATACTGTCGCGCGACAAACATTTGTGCTTCTCTTTACTTCTTCAATCGTCTCCTACGGCTCACCTGAAAGCACGTGAGGCATATCCACTTGTTTACGTTGTCCAGGTTCCTCAGGTCTGAACTTAGACCCTGGTTCGGCAAGCGGCTGACCATGTTCCCATGTGGGCAACTCAGGACGGGAATCTGCCACTGATACCAAGCCCGCGTCAATGTGACAGCTTAGGTGAGCAAGCATGACCGCGTAGATGACTTCCACACACGTATTAACTACTACAAGGTTTCATCGCAGCGCACCCTCTTCCCGAACCCCTCCCACTGAGGCCTTTACTATCAGGACGCAGTGGTGCTAAGGCGACGTATTAGTGGGGGTGCCCCCCCCCCCCCTTGTGCGCACGCTTATGCTCTGGAGTGTCCTTGGCAAGCAAATGAACATCATACGTGTTCATGAAGCTTCATTTGCAATTTTTTAGGTGCACGTTAAAGAACCCCAGGTGGTCGAAATTTCCGGAGCCCTCCACTACGGCGTCCCTCATAACCATATCGTGGCTTTGGGACGTTAAACCCCAATAATTATTGTTAGATTATTATTGCGATGTCGATGAACACTGCTTGATAACGCAAAGTGTAATAACAATAGTTTGTTATCGTTACGAGAAATTATGACTACTAGTCGGTAAAAACCGTTTCGTATTACTATATCATCTGTCAAAACGTCTGTTCATTAGAGGAAAGCTATTGAAAAGGTGTTCTATAATCGACACGGTTCGATTCACATTCGATTCGCTCTCAAAAATTTGATACTTGCACACTCCTCCAGTTGAACGTCTCGTACAGTTGAATTCTCCGCTACAGCGTTACCGCGCAACTGTGCTATACGCGAAAATTAATTGCGAGCTGTACCTCGCTTTTTAAGTTCATGCAGTAAGCGGCGTATGAGGTTAAACTTACAGTTTCAATGTCACGTTCAGGCTCCACAACGATAGGCGTAGCTGTTGCAGGAAAAGAAAACGAGCATTTAATTAATGTAAGTAAACTTTATTTACTGTGCAAGCGAAAATAAATTCACGAAGAAGCAGAATGTCACTGGTGTATACATACGGGTGTAAATCTATTAGGCGTTTCACAATGCTGTTGTGAGGAGGAACTTGGTCACTGGGGTTGTAGGTGTCCCATATCAGTACAGTACAGTACAGTACAGTACAGTACAGTACAGTACAGTACAGTACAGTACAGTACAGTACTCACGGATTGAAACAGGACAATTTAGGGCTAAGTAATGCACATACTTTTTTCCCACCGTCTTCAGTTCGGATCATGTGGGTGAAATATCGACTCGAATGCGTAGATGAAAACCAACATTATCTTTAGAGACCCGATTCGACGCGACACTACGTGGTTACCTCGAGCAATTGCGAATACCAGTCATCATGCTAAAAAATTTGATGTCGCATTTGAATCCGTGAGTACTGTACAGTACAGTACAGACGCTAAACCTACGTTTATTGCTACTGTTGCGCTCGGGCTACGTTATGCGCCACGGGTTTTATGTACATTACTGCTCCGTATGAGCGCTAGTGTTCGTGCGCAGAACGCTTTCGCAAGCAGTGGGAGGCATAATGGTGTTTTGGCTTTGCTGCCATGTAGAATGAGCACTGGAGCATAACATTAGGGTGCGTTCACTTGACTTCTTTGTTTCAACGCACTACCCGCCTTTGGTGTCTCTAGAAACATTACAATGTAAACTTCCTGTTTGATTAGGACCCTCCGCGGACGTCGACACCCTGAGAGAACTATGCGACTAGCACAATCTCTCCATATTTACAGCAATGCCAGATCATATGGCCTGGAGCGAAGGGGAAGATTATATGTTACAGGAAAACGTACGCGTTCGTGATGCCCTCTAGTCATCGTCGACAGCGAAGCAAGCGCTTTCGCATTCTGCACGTAATACGTTTACGCATGTGTATGCAGTCTTCAAAGTCAACTTTTTCACCGTCAACTGTTCATTTCGATAAAACCAATACGCCAATTCAGCTTCTCTACGCGCTTCACGCGTACACTGGTGAACACAATTCGCTCGAACGGATGGAATATATAGTCACCCACACAATTAAACACAAGCTTCTAAATTATCATTTTTGATGTCGCAGTTATGGGATATGTTTGTATTTGAAACAAAAGAACAATCGTATTTAAAGACAACTTCACTGCGTTCGATTCTTGTGGTGCGCTCCTGTTCCGACGTATCAGTCATCGCTTTCCAGTCAGGAGTGGTACACCGTGACCCAGCGGTTACAAACGACTCACCACGCGCACCGAGCTAAGCCAAAATGAGGCCTTAATAATTTATGCTAAAATCCATACTCCTGAATGGCTTAATAAGTGTAAGATGTAACAATGAATATCTCGAAAGAGAATGTTTCCTGGCGAATCAAAATGAAGCTGTCTTCAAATACGGTTGTCACCATTTCGAAGGGTGTAACGTAGAGCGTCCTCAAGGGCAACGGTAAAAACATCTTCGAACTATTGGATCCAGTGTGGGTGCTACTAAAACGAGGATCACCTTTCTTTTAGGCTTAATAATTTTTTCAAGGTGGAAATAACAAAAGAACTGTGTGAGAAGAGGCGAAAAGTATATACACGTCAGTGCAAGAGGACCGTGCTTTTGGAGACTCATAAAGCTGTCGAGAAGAAACCCCATCCGCCAAAAATGTCGTAATGAAACAGAAGAAAACATCGATATGTGTGTTAAAGGAAGACAAAAGAAATAAATGCTTTTGTGGGAATGGAAGCTGTCACTAGATTATTACATTAATCGATTAATTCGGCCAAGAGGAAGTTAAACAGTACAGGAACGGTGACCATGTGTAAGTACATGATATTGAGCTAAAAGGAGACATAAATGCGTTTAGCATGGTAGATACTTTGATTCGAGGCAGTGACGTAATGTATTGCATAACTGACACATTGTATAACATTGTATAATATTGTATCATCATTGTGTAACACTTTTATGAAATTCATGCTGCAACATGTGCCTGAACCACCGAAGGGAAGTTGGGCCCTCGTCAGGTGCATTGAAACACCTTTAGACCAATTTCCTTTGTATACAGTGTTCGCTGTACACCGGAATAAAAATTTTGATTTGATTTGATTTGAAATGGATAATGAGTTCCCATCACCAAGCATGCAGGGTAACGAAGTCTTATGTATGAGCACAGTATGTATATTTGTTCATTTGACTGAGTACAACAAAATTCGTACGTTCTTCAGTAAGGCATTTCCAGTATGGCGACACTGCAGCCTTAGCTCTCGCGATCGACTCCATGGCACTGAAAAGACAAGAAAATTAGATTGTGTTTTAATTTTTACGCATATGGTTCACTTTTATTATGTCACCTAATTTTTGCGTTTATCGATAATTTGCACTACATGTTATGTAAGACCTACGGACGCTGTAACCATGTGTACTTCATGACCCTCACATATAGGACAAAGACATTATTTTTTTTTTCGAAGATAAGGAGGGGGTTGGTGTACTATCGTGAGCAATATGAGCTCGAACACGTGAGCACGTGGCAAATAGCCTCAAAACCGAGATTAAATGATACGTGGATGGCGCTGCCGGAATCTGAGGGGAAAGGAGGGCGCTCTTCCGCTTACTGGTGGCACTCCCGCTTCGCTAGCGTTGCTGCGATACAGAAGCTGATTGCGTGCCATCGACCGCTAGCAATGATAATAAAAAAATTGCCCGAAAAACAAAATAAATAAAAGAGGCGTATCGAAATGATCAGCAAACACCATCTGGATATAATACAAGCATGACCTGTGCATCAAGCCAGGCTACGTCACAGCCGATATCACAGCAGCTACATAGGCTGATGGGTCATTGGGTGTGACTGTGCGTTCATGTGAATTCATATCGCCGCTAGCAGCCACGCTATAAGCTGCCGTTTTGCAGCAACGATATCGAGGCGGGAGTGTCAACAGCTAGCGGAAGCGCGGCGCCCTTTCCACTTTGTTTCCGACAGCGGCCCCTGCGAATCAGCTGATGTAGGGTTCGAGGTTATTCGGCACGCGCTCGCGCGTTCGAGCTCATATTGCTCACGATAGTACATGCCATTGACGGGGAACTTATGTTTTGGTAGGGGAGTATTTTCTCACGTCATTCTGTGGAAGGTATGCTATGGTAGACAAATTTCAGGGGGTATCGACTTCCACTGCGTGGTCTTAGTTGATACCACCTAACGACAGTGGCTACAAACCCTCATTCCCTCCTGCGATTACGTCATTCCACAAATGAACAGCAACCGAAATTCACAAGCAAAAACTCAGTCTATAACACTTGCTTAGCGCAGAACATATCGTATTCACGTCAAACAATAGAACAACGATGCTAAGTGGAAGATTGTTAAGAAACGGTGGATGCGCTGTGTCCATGCGCATCGACCTGCGCACGACTTTGTCGCCTAGCGGTCTCAATTGTGTGTCTGTAGCTAACACCAACCTTGTGGAGGGCTGCATGTTCGTCACGGAGCCGCAGGGATCGCCCATCAGCGTCGCCATGCAGGCAGCCAGGGACTCGGCCACTGCGTCCACGTTGTAGCCACCCTGTTAAAGAGATGTCAGCGAACCTTGGGAGCGTAGCCGGCGATGTTCGAAAGACTAGTCCAAGGGTCTTAAACTCACATCAGCTACCGCGCCGCAGTCACGAAGATTAATCCCGCAAAGGGCCGGACAGTGAAAAGTGGGAGGCAAAGGGGCGGAGAGAGGGTGGGGAGTCTGAAGAAAATTTCAGCTGACGTTGCCATTTGAAAGGCCTTTCCTACATCTCATATGCGGGTAATTTTTTAAGGGGATTTGACGTCAGGATTCGAGACACACATCGATACCGACGTCCACAATGACTAAAATCTGGAAGCAGATCCTGAAGTATAGAGCTTCTGTGCCGCCGCTATGTTTCAACACCAGGTAACCGCATGGGGTGCCTCACGAAAAAAAAAATGATTAAGACCAGTCACGTCTGTGTAGCTTACCCGAACAAAGCGCTATTAATCATGATGCGCCATAAAAAATTATGGGACGAAGACTGCCATGTGCCGGCCGCAGGCCGCGTATTTGAGACCCCTGGACGAGTCTAACATATTATTCGCAACAAAGGATGATCCTATATGTGGAAAGCACGCAACGTTACCGACTGTCTACCGACTAACTAACTAACTAACTAACTAACTAACTAACTAACTAACTAACTAACTAACTAACTAACCAACTAACAAACTAACTAACTAGCTAACTAACTAACCAACTAACAAACAAACTAACTAACTAACTAACTAACTAACCAACTAACTAACCAACTAACAAACTAACTAACTAGCTAACTAACTAACCAACTAACAAACAAACTAACTAACTAACTAACTAACTAACTAACCAACTTTAAACGGGGCGTTTCGGAGCAGCACAATTATTTGCAGCAGCAAAGTAAGTCACAGAAAATTACTCGAGAATGGCAGAGCCTTCGCAAGCCTTGAGGTGCTCAACCTTCTTCCTGCATGAGTAGGACAGTCTGCCACTCCGAGTATGGCTGATCTTTGTGCACTGGATTAACTTTCCCTGCAGGAAATAGCCATCCTGTACTGGCTACTTAGGGGCAGGAGAAGGCAATACGTATAGTGTTGTAGTAAGGCTTTAGCCGTTCTATGTGCAGACTCCCGTCCACTGGGTCTAATTCACTATACACGCTAACTAGTTAATGAATTAACGAATAAACATAAGTCATTCTTCTCGCTTCGAAGTGTGCTGTAGGCAGGCCGATTCCTCTGTCAATACAGACACTGATGCAGACATTGGAGTCACCGGCGGGGTCACTATTGGTGTCGGGAGCGTCCATGTTCACTAATTAAGCTCGAATTTTTCGCGAAAGGTCAATTTCAGGATCGAAGTAGCGAAAGTGTTAGCTCTTAAATGTATGCATACCTGATACGAACCTTTAATTATATAGGATCGAATTAACCGAAGAGTTTTATTAACTGGAATGATATTAAGTCATGTAATTCGAAATACGCAGAGCAAGATCATTGTAATGTTAGCACCAACATGTTTTGGACCTCGCGCGCTTCGCAATATTAAGGAAGACGTATTGGTATAGCCGCAGAAGTCGGCAGTAATTCGTGAACCTCCGATCCATACACCCGGAAGCGGTCTTGTTAGCCTGGGGCAAAGAGTGTTTAGCTGCTATGCATAACGCATTCTGTAACGCTAAATAACGACTGCATAACGTACGAAGTATGAAGTGGCCTGACATGAACCTTGCAGCAATTTTTAACCCGTAAGTTGACGTGCAATAATGTTATAGTAGACAGCGCTGCTACAAACACTAATTTTTCAGTTAACGGAATTTATTAACCTAAGGTACTCCATTTGATGGACAGTCTTTATAACTAAGCGCTTCAGAATCACCTGAAATATTTGGCCTTGAGCGATAAAGGGTCATTAACATTACACACTTGCTCGGTCAAGGAGAGGTTGCCGAGTCCACATAAATTGAATAAAGCTCGACACCTGGCATTGGTATGAACACCAATCCCTCAAACTTAATTTTCTGGCGCTTCCTTATTATTCAGAAGGAAAGTGGAAACCCTTCGTATACACAAGGGGTCTCAAACACGCGGCCCGCGGACCTCTCGCTCGCGGCCCGGCCCGCCGCCCAGGACTGTCTTTGTCTCTGTTTTTTTTTTTCTTAATAAGTATGTTCATGAGGTAGACAGACGTGACTGATCTCAAGCATTTTTTTTTTTTTCGTGAGACACCCCATCCGGTCACCATGTGGTAAAACATAAAACTGGAACAAAAACTCCAGACTTCAGAATCGGCGTCCAAATTTCAGTCGTTCTGGAGGTAAATATTGATACGTTTCTCGAAACCTGATGTCAAATCCTCCTCAGAAATGACCCATGCATGAGACGTGGGAAATTCCTTTTTTCAGCTTTGGCAACATTAGTTGAGCTGGGGAAACACACAGCGCGAAAAAGAGGAGGTCGAAGGAACACAGTATACACTAGACGAGCGCTGAACTTACAAATGTAATTTTGCGCTGTGTTTCCCCAGATAAGCATGTACCAACTAACCCAAATCAAAGTCTTGCTCCAGAACGTTAGTTGACAATTTGCGCAAACTGCCCCCTCCCCCTTCCCGCCCCCCTTCGCTCTAAACTTCTTCACCATCCTGGCCCATCGGGAGGCTAAATTTCGTGACTGCGGCCGGCTAGCTGAGGTGACTTTGAGAACACTGGTGCCTACTCGGTCTCCACATACACAAAAAACGGGTCAGGTGCAGACACGCTCCCCAAGTTACAATCGTCGCTATAACACGAGTGATAAACCTCACCGAAAGAGTTTCCAACCACGGGTACGGAATCAAGGAGCAAGACATTGCATAGTGCGCAAACGCTGTCCACAAGCCGGATCGTTTATGACAGCCCGTACTTAATACTTAAAAAAAAAAAGAGCTCCACTCAGAATCTCTTTAGGAAGTTAATGAAGGGAGAGAATTTTCGAGGGCTCGTTTCTTTGACACAAGCTTAATGAAAACCAACCTTAACGAAATCCGAAGGTCGCAGGTTCGGTCCCTGCCAGCGGCAAGTTGTCTTTTCGTCTACTTTACTTTCTTCACATATATGTCACAATTATCAAAATACACTTAGAACAATATAATTAACATTCCCTATAACCTTCCTTGGCTTCAATATCTGCTTGTCTTCATTAAGGTTTAGGAAGTTAAGTGATGCGTAAGTGCAGGGTTTTATTGTATACGAAACACTTTGGTTGTGGCCTTCCCTAGAACGTTGTTATCGAGCGGCATTGGGACGGCATACTTCATCTTCATTCTATCGTTGGTCAGAATCTGGAACGGCTTATGACAGAAGGCGCATACCGCGACCACCGAAACGCTTGTTCGGCATGAGATTTTCGCAATATCGGGATTTTCCTGATGCACACACCTCAACGTCGACTTTACATGCTGTCCTGGAGGGGGAGTTTATTCTACCAACGAAGCCTTCGCAGGAAGTGTTCTCCTTTTACATTCATCGAGTTCGTACGGTTCAGATGCGTGCAACTTCTGCAAGCTCAGTTGGTAAGACGCTCGGCTTCAGAGAGTGTGACCGATAGGTTCGAAACGCAGCACCAAGAGGAAAATTTATTTTGTTTTATACATTTTATTGATTTCTTCATGCTGATTCTTCTCACGTGACCGAGGAACGGACGCCGTGACACACATTTTTCTCGTGGAGTCGGCATAAAAATAACCTGCGCATTTAAAAGCCGAAATGGAGAAGTTGTACGTAACGATTAGGAGAGCAATCATGACTGCGCTGGGTATCTCACAGACGACATCAACGAACAAGTAATTACGCTCGGCGTATATGCATCAAGTGGGCTGGTATGGCCGAAGCACACAAAACCAGCCTAATCGTGAGCCTGAAAATGACCGTCACCGGCTTCAGCGTCCTTGTTAAAGGGACCCTGAAACGGTTTTGACGATTATGTACGAACACATTGAGCCGGTAGAACAAGTCCTAAGGATCATTTACAGACCGATTTAAGCTCTGTCCGAAAACTGTGTAATTTATTACAAGGCTTTAAAGCTGCGAATCGCCACCGATCACAGCGGCTCAGCCTTCAAACCGCCCACTTCCAGTGCGCGTCGTATTGGAAGCGCGACGTCATGCAGGCGGCTGACCTGATTGGATATGTCCAGTCCACGTCACTGAACCTCCTGTGGGCGGCGAGCTTCGTCTGCCTGCGTTACAACGTACTCCGTGTTGACGTGAGCTGAGCGAGAGTGTTTATCTTGAGGCTTCTTTTCTTGGACATAATTAATTGCCCCAGCCTTGTTGTGTACCACGGATCTAGCAATTTCTAGCAATTGGTGACTTGTAAAGCTGCGACATCGTGCAATGTTCGTGAGGCATCTGGCGAGCGGAATCCCTTCAGCTCGTCGCTGCAATGAGGGTCGCGCTCTCGCCATCCGTTCAACGCCACGATCCACGTTTTTGTGGCTGTAACTTCACCCCTGAAGACACAACCACATTGCCCGAGTTTACGCTTATCGGTGATCGTTCTCGAATTATTTTTGTTTGTGCGCATGCTGTTGCAGACATAGAGTTGGTTGCAGATTGTCGCCGTACAGGAGAATAAAATAAGATCTGCTGGTAGTGTGGCGGCACCTGTCGGAGCAGATATCAACCACTCCGCGAGCTTCGTCTTTGTTGGGCCTCCGAGATAACGCGCAACCCGTCGCGAAGCTCAAACCGTCGAGTGCGCTCATGAGAGCGCTGCGATCGCCGGCGATGTCAGGGTGTCTGTGAGTTGAGGGTGCAAGGCAGTGGTGAGGAGGAGGGTATATATATAAATTCGGTAGCGGCCTTGGTACACAGTGCGTCGCTTAATTTCTGGTGCGAATGATTTGGGGATGCTCCTGCCTGAACGCTGACAAAACTTTAAAAAATCGTTTCAGGGTCCCTTTAAACTAAGCTATGACGTGGGCGTGACGTCAAGTCAAAGGTTCCACCCTTGATCACAAACAACATAACAGTCGCGCCAATGCCAAGAAACATGCACCGAACATAAAACAGAGTAAGAAGAAAGGGAAGAGCTAGGTCGCTTCACAAGAAATACGCAGAAGACGCCAACACAAGATGCAGCAACGCCACTAAATACCCATGAACCCATGCGGGCGCCAGCAGCGTGATAAACGCTAACGGGAAAGAAATAACTGCAGCAAGATGCGATCCGGAAACCCGGATGCATCAGAATAAGTGACTAGCCTTGGCTATTGGTGGCTATAGATGATTTTCCGCAGCGGCGCACGGGCGCTGCCATGTTTGATCACGTGATCATAACTGGCCTCCCCCCGGCAAGCTGCCCCAGCCAACTGCCTAGGCCAACGCATTGGGCCAGCGAAGCGGCCGTGGCCGTACCACACAAGCTGGTTGTAGCAGCGTGTAAGCAAGTCACATGCCTGCGCAGCAAAACATAGTTCTACGTGTAATCGCCGATAAGCGATATACTTAATCTACTTCGTATTTATGGCGTATGCCTTTAATTGTTTTATTAGCAACCGCCAGTAGCTGGGGTTACAAGCCAACATGGCAGCACCTATGCAGACGCGACCGCCCGCTTCGATCAGAACTCGCGCTTGCTACTCGCCCAGTGTACTCACAGCAATAAATAAATGGCGAATTCGACCATCGCTTTCTGTCGGCTCACGCTGGGGAAAAAGCGTTAGGCATGCTTTGCCTTTATTAGTGCGATCAGATGTGTTTATTTAGCCATGCCTGCTAAGCCTTGTCTCCGACAATATGAGAATGAACCTTGGAAACACTGCAAAATACTGACGAGTACATTGCTCTCGAAGCTTCAGGACGCGAATATAAAGCAAATAAACGCGTAGGTTTTGAACTTACGGGCCACACAGCGCATGACGAGGACGTGATAAACTCGAGGCGGAAGGAAACTGCATCCACAGGTGCCGCCATGTTTACTTTTCCGCCGCTGCCGTCTGCTCGCTTTTACTCGCGCGCGCGCAGGCGCTATGGGAACGCCGAGCAGACGACGCGACGCGGACGTCGCGACATATTGAGCAGCGCTCCCAAAGGCCACGGCAGGGGGACGGCCAAGGTGCGGTGGCGCCATCTAGTTTTGATTGAACAAACCAGCTGTGGAAAATCGTCTATACCTGTACAAAAACGCCCTCAAACTGTGATTCCCAATTGACATGCCGCAAGCTTCCCTCCATGAAAGTACTGTAGGAGCTGTTCAGTGAAAAAGCAGATTCCCGAAACCTACGTGGACTGGACCACAGGCCTCGAACTACAGGCAGGAAACGAAGCGGCAGGCGCCGAGACCCGTGAACACACAGTGCAGCCGGCCTTTCTTGCTGTTGAGATCTACAAAGGCGGCTGAGGATATCCAAAATAAATACTCGGAAATCTTGCCACATTACCGATTGGAAAGGAGGGTATACACGCATATAAAATTGAAACGTCTGCTATCAAATTCGCATGTTAACGGCGCGATATTGAAGAGAATATACCCGGCAGGATTCAAGTACACATACAGGATCTACGAGAAACCGTACAGCCTTCGCCACATGCGTGGTAGTGGGCTGTCCCGGACACAAATAATAATATAATAATATCTGGGGTTTCACGTCCCAAAACCATGATATGATTATGAGAAACGCTGTAGTGGAGGGCTCCGGAAATTTTGACCACCTGGGGTTCTTTAACGTGCACCTAAAATTAAGTACATGGGCCTCAGACATTTTCGCCTCCATCGAAAATGCAGCCGCCGCGGCCGGGATTCGATCCCGCGACCTTCGGGTCAGCAGTCGAGCGCCATAACCACTAGACCACCGTGGCGGGGCTCCCGGACACAAAGGCCCCATTTGGACTCAATTGGCCACCTGCAAGGGTCAAAACAATATACATGCTCTTGACGGTTTATTTCTCTATGCACGCAGTCTATTTATTCGTCTTGTCCATGAACGTTAGAGGGTGATCCGAAGGCTGTTGCTCCTGTGTGAGCACACGCTGTTTAATTTGTTAATTTTGTTACAGACATAGTTTTTTTTCTGTGCAAAGCGCCGTCACAAACAAGTAACGCTGTGAGTATTAGCGTCAACCTCCACGCCTCCCGTTTTTCTCACTCAGAATTTTGTTTTTGCTCTTTCTCTCTCTCTCTCTTTCTCTTTCGTGCAGTATTACACATTATTGTGTCTCTAATTCCTGTCTCGATACTGAACTGCCACGACACGTTGGAGCACGTAAAATCACATACCAAGCGCTCACGCTTCTCTCAGCGGCACGAGGCTCTCACTACCGCTTCCGAAACTACAAATATTGCAAATCTTTCCACCAGCATAGCAGCAAAGACGCATGCACGTGTACTATAACCAAGCAGAACTATATATACTTTGCCGCAACAGGAAACTCCCGTGCGCAGCTACAAGAAGCCACTGCTTTTTTCTGACGCTATTGTTTCACATCGCAACGCAAGGGCGAAATGCCGCTGGCTGCCGCGAACGTTGATCAAAATTCCGGCCGTGAAACTAGCTCCCTGTTCCCCGTGTCATTATAGGCGATAGGCCGGTACAGACAACGCCGACGCCGCGATCGATATGGCTTTAAGCTCAACTCTGAGCGGAATAACATTGGAGCTCGGATCGCAGCTTGACTTTTCGTTTTTCTATATTTCATTCTTTCCTTCTCTTCTCATTTCAAGGCACCTGAATTGATGTCTCCGTTGCTTCCTCTGTTCTAGTTCATATGCCGCGCACGCGCCCTCAGCACTCGATATACAGGCCGCCTTGATAAACAAAGCTCCTAGCAACAGGCTGCGCGTTACCTGCGTGAGCTCAGCAGCAGGGAGTGTTCATGTACACTATGTGCCTATACATAACGTGCTTTCTTTTAATTTTTTAGTGCTTCGTGCCGATGCCAAGACCTTATTTTAACCGTAATGAAGCGTCTTCCTCCCTTTTGTTTGTGAATGTGACATTACTGTTTAGGTATACCGAAAACATTTACGACAACGGGTCTTGTTTGCTCCGTGAGTATATATAAAGGTTGATGTTATCTATAGCAGGCTGCGACAAAAGTGACACGCGCCTCTTAGTTCTCAAGCGCCGTAGCGAAATGAGCGAGCAGCTCATAAACAACTTGTTGCCATGTTTTGAGAGAAATAACAATAAAGATTGTGCTCAAACCGTACGAAACTGTATATCAGACAGCACACCGGGGCATGGAAGCTATTTAGATCTCACATGTAATCTTCGAGACCGTTTGTCGTTCGATGCTGCCTGAAAGCAAATGGGAACGCCTATGGCGCTCTTCAGCTATATTTGTGTGTGTGTGTGTGTGTGTGTGTGTGTGTGTGTGTGTGCGTGTGTGTGTGTGTGTGTGTGTGTGTGTGTGTGTGTGTGTGTGTGTGTGTGTGTGTGTGTGTGTGTGTGTGTGTGTGTGTGTGTGTGTGTGTGTGTGTGTGTGTGTGTGTGTGTGTGTGTGTGTGTGTGTGTGTGTGTGTGTGTGTGGTGTGTGTGTGTGTGTGTGTGTGTGTGTGTGTGTGTGTGTGTGTGTGTGTGTGTGTGTGTGTGTGTGTGTGTGTGTGTGTGTTGTGTGTGGTGGAGATAACAATACATGGGATATTACTCAACTGCTATTTGTTTAGTATATAGAGAGTAAGTTAAAGGAACCTACGTAGGCACCTGACCTGTTAATACCACACAGAGACAAAGTTGAAGCACTATCGACTTAGGGCGCTTAGTGTCTGACGAAACTGTGAGTGCTAAAACCTGGTCGAAATCGCTCATAAGCACTTCTAGTCGCTATAAAAAAGAAAAATGTAGCGCTAACTTCCGAGAACCTATAAGCTCAAGGCCGTATACCCCGATCGGGGGAAGCCCCCAAAGGCGCCAGGTCCAAAATCAGGCATTCGTTGAGTATACTTATCAGGAACAGGCATCTCCGAAGAAGAGGTGACACGGGTCTGAGGACAACGACGCAACAGGTGCCTACGTGCTCGTCCGCAACAACGCCGCAACACTGCCGAAGACAACGTCCGCAGTGTTGCCGTCCGGGGCGCGTCCTTACCTCCAACTGGATGATCGCCCTGCCGTGCGCCAGGTTCTTCAGGAGTGACGTCATGTGTTGATAGCCGGCAGGCGTGATGCAACAGTCGCCCTGCAACAACGTCAGTTTACGTGTTCAGCTTGCTGAAATCTGCCGCGAGACGTGCGGTATGTAGTTAGCATTTTATCAGATTAATGCTGCATCGAAGCGATCTTTTTTTTTTAGCTGAATCTTCGAGCTTCTGCCTGTTGCCATTTTCTATATATAATCGGAATGTTTCATAAATAATGCGCTCTCGTTTCGACGCGGCTAATTAGTAAGGCTCTCCCATCGCCCGCTGCGCACAGAAATTATGCGAGCGTTCTTCCTTTATAGATCTTTACCGTGAAAATATATAGCTTTGTTGGGCGAAATGTGATACAGAAAAAAAAGGGCGAAGGATGCATCGTTGCAGGATTTTGACTCAGGGGGTCAAACCTGTGTCGCATCGCGGTGGGGGGGGGGGGGGGGGGACGCTGGCATGTGGGAGGAGGGAGTGCAAGTGCTCCTTTTGCACCCCCTGTCAACGCCCATGAAAGGGGGAAGCTACGGAAAGTCTTCCTTTCACGCATCCTTACTGGCCACTCCATTGATATTCGGCGCGATGCTCTCGTCTGAGAGAAAGTTCAACACTCTATTTTGAAACCTTGGCACTTGACACAAAACGCAGAAGCACAGCGCGCATAAGCAGCGCTTAAGTCGTGCTGCCTTGGATAAGTTTGACGTTATACACGACAGCGTAAAAAAATGCAAAGGTATACAGGCCCACCAGATCAGCGCTGGCTGTGCGCATTCGTGTGCTCTTTCTATCCGTCATGATGTTTGAACGTTGTTATGTATCGGAGTGAAAGATACTTTTCAATCAGGGCGGAAAACAAGAGATCACGTTAGGTAGACAGGACACAGGACGAGCGCTGTCTCGCAGCTGATCTTTACAATGATAACGCTAGAAAAAGAAAAAAATGAGAAAAACACCCGAAAAAGCAACCAACTGCGCAGGATTCAAGATCACGTGGAAAAAGACATTAAGCATGTGGATTTCGATGCCTAACAGAATGAAAGATGGCTTCGGTACACAATGTTCGTTGTTCATGTTGATCTTTATGCGTAAGTGTTTTGCAAGTTCAGGAGATTTTAAATGCGAAGCATTTCTTAGCGAACCTCTCACACTTTGAGCGTTTCTATCTACGTATCTATCTATCTATCTATCTCATGATCGCCTCCTTAACTTGGTGTAGACCAAGATTTGCATGGGAGGGTAAGAGGTTTTGACGAATATGATTGCCGGGTCATGACATGAATAACGTTAAAATCCCGTCGCGTACGTCGTCAAACCCTTTCCACTAGACACGTGTGGCACATACCCGTTTACCATGGGCCACGGTGTACGGGTATGCGCCACAGGTGATTGACAGTTTATATCTACCCAGGAACGGCGAGAACAGACATTGGTAACTTGAATGCTAGAGCGTTAAGGAAAACCAACATACGCAGCGTTGACTCAACGAATTGAAAGAATGAAAATTAGGATCCCAGCAGGAATCGAACCCAAGTATTCTGCGCGGCAATCAGGTATTCTACCACTGAGCCACGCCATGTCTATAAACTGGTTTGGAAAAACAGCCTACGTAGGCGTAATGTCGGTGCAACGTCAACTGTGGTTGTGGTGCTAGCTATCTAATTTTACAAGAAAGCAATAAACACTACATTATACTCCTACGATGTGTACTCCTACGATACAGGCGTCATATCAGATTAACGCCTGTAGTTCCAGTGTTGGCTCCGCTTTTATAGCAGTCTAATAAACATTACGTTTTATTCCTACGATTCAGCAAGGTATATTGAAGCATTTCTCGACCCCGGAGGAATATATTAACGAAAGTTACAAATGATATCCACATCACCGCACCGTAAAGTGCACTTCGTCCACCAGAACGACGCAGTGTCCTCTTCATTTCTTACGAGGCTGGGCGATGGCTTCATGCTGACCGAGGATGATGACAGATTGATTGACAGCCACTTTGTAGACTAGGCTACGTAGGTCACATACGCCGAGGTAGTCTAGGAATAGGACAAACACCATCCGCTGATGTTGGTCTACGTAGCACTATCCAGGCCTACCAGCCTCGACGGCCTATACCTCACCAACGCGAAGAGTGGCTTCAGGTTCCGACATGTCGCCGGCTCTGTCGACAGACAATTTTTTGACGAAATGACCGAGGCATCCACGAATTCTAACGGCTCTACTATACCACATACTTCACTAGACATGGACCCCTCGTCACCACGATCACGACCGGATCCTATAACAAGTCATTTCCAGCTGCTGGTGCTCACTGATCACGGTGATGATGCCCTTGTTCAAGAACTGTCGAGAACTTCTTGCACACATGCACACGGGATCGTGAAACGTGCGTGCGTTCTCGGGACACGTATAAGCACTACATATCAGCTTTCCGCTTCTGGTGTTGTTAATACCGACCTTGCCATTGGCAGCGTTACCCAACCGTGAACAACCGGTTATATAACACATATGCGGCTCTTCAACCTATATATGTGTGCGTATAAAATTTATACAAATCTTTAGCGTCATTTTGTAACGTGTCGCTCAGTAAAAAGCGTTACGCCAGTCACCTACCCGCCGCATGCTTCGCAAACATCGACTCCCACGGTACGCGGGACCTGCCGAATTTTTTTCTTTTACCTTTTTTTTCTTTTTTGTCTTTGTGATTGATCTTCGCGCTTTCTGTAGCCGCTTTGTCGCAAGACGAAGTTCAGCAAAGTACAGCAATATCACTTCACCGCCTTGGCCCTTTTGGGCTGTCCAATTCAAATCAGCTCATGAGGTTCACAAAGATCCATTGTTTTACCCGAAGCAAAGCCAAAACACAAGAATAAACAATGCCACAAGTGTGTTCGAAGTCGCAGGCACGAATACTAGGCAAATCCATGCATACTACCCATCATTCCCATGGTGGCTGAACGATCGCAGCGCCAGAGTCCCCTCTAGTAAATTATGTAGTCACCTCTATAACCAGGATCAGTGGTGTCCTGGAATAGTGACCCACCCAACCGCTTCCTCTCATCTAGCCCTTCACTCATTCCCTTTCCGCCTGGTGACGTGATGACCTGTCATTCATGTTCGTCACACTCATGTCAAGCAATTCGTTTTAAATGCGTGTAGGGGCAATCTAAGCAAAATGTTGCGAACAACTCACCAGAATGTCTCCTTTTGCGGAGTCAAATCCAGCAGACACGATCACCAGCTCCGGGTCAAACTGCGACGAAAACGTGGACAATCTGTTAGCAGGCCCTCACACTGGTGTCATGTGACAATTATGCTTAACGCCTTGCAGAATTGCTTCCCTCTTACTCACATGTCACTCGGTTGCTAACATACCTTATTTTTCCTTCGGCAGGCTGCCATAATTTGTGTGCATCAGTGATCCTGTTCACTAGATATGGTAAAGCTGAAATACATTACCGTACTTGACGAATTGTACGATTTCTAGAGCCATATATATGTCTACGTTTGTCGTATTGAGACCGGTAATCTCATGATCATTGGCAAAACTGATTTCAAAGCCACATAAGTACAGCAATCACCGACTTTTTGTGAGAGCGTCGTGTTTAGGATTTTGTCGATTATTAGGACTAATTTGCAGCAGCACCACACATTTGCAGAACGGCCAAATATTATAGCGTCAACCAAAATTTTGGCCGTTTCGTAACTATATCGTGAATAAACATTGTGAACATTTTCGCTTGTCTCTGGCGCAAACATTCTGTTTTCGACTATACACAACGATGTGTCTGTCATAGCGTCCCTAAAAAAAGAAAAAAAAACCGGCAATTTCAAACGCATAAACAGTAAATCTCTTGAGGATATGAACCAGCCAAAATACGAAACACAGAGGAGAGAAGTGGCACGCACACTGTTCCTTCTTTGGCTGGTTCAAATCCTCAATAGTATGTGCGAACTGACCCATATCGCAACTCTACCATAAACAGAACTTCTGCATAGTATAATAAGCTTAAACATATCTTTCGCAAAATTTTACATTTTATTCTTTTATGGTGTTCTCTGTGGTATTCTTTTTTCTTCAAGTTTTAAGGTTGACAGGTCTGTCAGCTGTGGTTATGCGAGTTTGTAACAAAAAAACAAGCCAACGAAAAGCGGCATATATCAACGACATGCGTTCATGACTCACCTCTGAAGCGACAGGCATGACCAACTGATACATGGCCGTTAAGTAGTCGGCGTCAGTAATGGCGGGCTGAAAAACCGTTGTTCAAGAAGCATTTAAACGAAGAAGGCAAACTTATTACCTCTTTTGCATTAAAATTTATTATCGCCACCTAGACGAGAAGGGAGAGCACGTTGGCAGTTGGTTTCCCTGAAAAGGGCACTTCGCATTTTTATAGCCAGAATCACCTAAACCATTCAACAGTGTGGAAACCTTGCACTTCTGCTCTACAGGGATTAAAAAAATCATTCCCGACCGTTGGCGCTATAATGAAACAGCTCCACTAACGTGAAATCTGTGGAGGGGCGAAGCATGCAGTGTGCGCCGGTGTTTCCCACAGCAAAATCACTGCTAATGGGCAATGAGAGACAGAAGAAAGATTAGACACAGAGACCCGAAGTCCGCTTTTAGTTAACGTGCACGCTGCGAATCTTCATTGTTCAACTACGCACAAGAGAAATCTCCCACCAGCACTACATTGCAGGTCAAGATGCAGTGCTATATATATATGCGTTGGCCTGTGAACGGCTGTGCAGCGCGAGCAGTCGGTTTTTTCAGTCAAGAAACTCGCTAGCAGACGCTGCCTACGTCGGCGTTGTCTCTCGCGGGCTAGGGTGCGTTCTCGTTCCTTGCGAGCTGGTAGTTCCGCGTACATCGCAGAAAGAGCGTTTCCATAGTCGACGCACGCCGTTCGCTCTCTCTCGCCACATGGCGAACGCTGAGGCGGCGGTGCCCTCTCTTGCGCTCAAGCAAATGGACAGGACACGACGATGCCTGCCGACACGCCGAGACCCTGGTGATTCGCCTCTAAAACAGAATGCGACAGTCCCTTTCGGCAACGCTAAGGAGAGCATAGGCGAAAGCTTGTGCTCTCAAGAGACGCTCATTACGTTACTTATTTTACTTTGACGTGTAATATCATTCATGACGTCACAAATTACGGCGATATGTGCTGTCATCACGGCTTCATTGATGACGTCATGTGAGGTAATAATGGTAGCGGGCGCGTTGACATCGCCTAACGCTGGATTTTTCGACTCGTGAGATATACACTATAAGGCTGTCGTGTTAATAACGTCCATTCTGTCGCAAATCGCGTTGCATTCGATCTCAGGTAACGCGATGTGCGGGTGCACGCACCTTTGTCCATGGTATGTTGATGTTGTACCCTCTTCCGTCGCCTCTGCCAACGTACGTGGCATCGGAGATTTCCGTTTTCGGAAAGATTTTCTTGGAATATCGATGAAGAGAGACGTACAGTACGCTGCAAAAAACGTCAAAGTATTTCTTTTTTCAATAAAGAAGATGACACGCGTCGTGCATACCGACGCCATCACTAAGACCGATAGCTGCCATTTTTTGCTTAGAGTTTACATTTGCCGACTAATATTTACAGCGTTCCCACTTTCTGAAATCCGGGCTCGCCGAATCTGACAAGGTATTGTAAATAATCGTCGCACAAAACCAAGTTAGGGTGAACACAATAATAAAACACGAAGTAACGATCTCAATTACTCATGGACGTGTTCCCCTGAACTGAAGCAATCGAACAACACTACGAACACCTTGTCCCCAACCCCGTGGCACCTCACCCTCCCCTAATTAACCCCAGAGTTCTGGCTTCGATTTTTACATCGGTTAGTAAGTAATAACGCTGTCCTTGTTTCTACTTGAGCATGTTCGTCAGGCGTACGGCAACGTCTTGCATAATAATTAAAGTTAATTTCTTTCGTCATGTGTTGTGGTTTGAATAAACGTCGAATATCTTGCACATTCCGCGCAAGTATACGACATGCCCAAATATGGTGCGAAACATTATATATATATATATATATATATATATATATATATATATATATCATCCTGTCGTTAGTTCCAGTTAATATTGTGTCTAGCAAAGAAAAACGAGCCATAAAGCGCCCCCTTCTTTCGTTCAAAGTATTAAACATGCGATGTTCGCGCATTGCGACGACCGGGTAAAAGGAATGCGCTGGGAAATGTGCCGTTTTAAATGATGCGCAACAGTGCACGCACTGCGGAAAAGACGCCACGAATCGAAGTTTGTTTCCGAGAAAAAGCGTTTTTTCCGAGAATCAGATATTGATTCGAAGAAATCTGCCCGCTTTTCTCCGGAACAGCGTAGAGACAAAGAACCAGCTTGAGCGTATACGTTAAGTACACGACGAGTGGAGAGAGAGAGACAGAGAGAGAAGAAATATCCGCGCACACTCATTGCGCAGGCTAAGCTTTGCAAAATCGATCTCCGGTTTGCTTAATTTATTAAAGACGGAAATCACTGATTACCCAGCGCCACTTATATGATGGAGAGACGATGGGCTCTGCGCAGTAAAAGAATATACATGTGAAAAAGGGGGCAGTTATAAAAACAGTGCGCGAATTGTTTAGTGTGTAAATTTTTGAAAAAGAAAAGGAAAAAGCCCTTGACAAGGAAACTACAAAAAAAGTAAAGAATTCTGCAGGCAAAGCCGTTCAGTTAAGTTCATTTTATTTACCTTAAGGAGACATTACATAAGGGCATTGTTTAGTTACCAGCTTAATCGTATTAAGCTGAATACCATTTACTAGAAAAGTGTTAAGAAGGAAATGTGTGTTGTTTAGCTTTCCTGTTGAGTGAATGAATATGTCATGAGTATTCTATAGCGTGATGAGCGAGAAAGAAACAGAAAAAGAATAGAGAAACGCCCGTGTGTTTAGTCTTCGATGCACATTAAGGAGTGGTTCAGATGGTTAACATTCATGAACGGCCTTACACTATACCGTGTCTCTCATCGTCCGTGTGTTGTTCTAAAGCGTTAAACTGCATAACCTAATTATAACGCGCAAATTAGTTAGCTATTCTTAATGAGTTACGGAAACCTTAAAACGCAACGTTTTAGGGTTTCAGCTAAGCCGCAGTACGAATCTCTCTCTCTCTCTCTCTTTTTTCGTTGGGGGCAAAGAGCGAAAGATACTTGCAGTCATTGGCCTGCGATTACGAATAAAATAAACAAGTCCGAGCCGCGCTTTTTGAAGTGCAGTACGTTCGCGTTTGTTACTTACGTAATAGGTCTTGGAGCGCAGATATGGCCCCGGCTACTTTTTGTAGGATTACCAGGTTTTATTTATTTATTTTTTTGCTGCCCTTCGTATTGTTCTTCGCAAGTATGACATCACAAGACATGTCAACGTAACACCGCGTAAGGTGCACATTGCTGCGAAGACATGCTTACGAGTTGCTGTCGTAAAAAATATCCTGCGTTCCGTTTCCATGGTGTACGTCCCAATCGAATATAAGAATCCTGCAATGAAGACGAGCATAGGCACCGCATGAGGGCACTACTTCCACGCGTATACGAGATTGGAAAAGCATCACTCGTTCAGTAGTTGCACGCGCAATACCGTATGCAGATGGCCTTACGTTATCGCAAAGCGCTCGAAAAACGAATCGATTGCGGCGGCCGGCCTAAATGAACTATTCCAGCGAACTTGTACGACATTATCATCAGTCCTTTCTTGCTGCCTAGAGCTTACGAATGCCGCCCGTACATTGAAAACTCTGCTCAGTGCCCATGCAGTGCCACTATAGCATATCGACTGTGCAGTTAGACATGCTTATGCGCAGAATGCGGTGACTGGGGGGGGGGGGGGGGGGAGGCAGCACTGCCAGCACTGCCAGTGGTGCCCCCGTACCCCCTCGCTGTCTTGGCGTCCGACACACTAAAAAGTGCACTTTCAAAAACTGCGTGATTTACTTTCAGCGAAATATGGACATGAATTTAAATATTTCATAGCAGTTGCCACACATACAGAGGGATACCCAAGCGTTTTCCTAAGCTGCCAGGACCTAACGTAATTGTATACGCACAGTCAACGTTCTCGGGGCTCTGCGTCATCATTTCTATACCGAGATACATGAGCTTCCATGTGAAGATTCCAAAGTAATGATTTAGAAAACGGAAAATGGGCCAAAAGTGCTACCTCGAGGAATATTTTTCTGCAATATAAATTTATATAATGTATTTATTATGAAGTAATTGACGAAGAAACACACAGCGCCGACCAAAGTAAAAATCTATTCATAAAAGAAGACGTTACGGCTCCCGCAAGCAAGCCTTGTACACAGTGATCATTGTGAACGAGGCTTCCGACCAGACGACATTCCGTCCATCCCTTGACTTCATTATGGAATAATGTTGGAGTTGTTCTTGAAGGAAAAAGAAAAAGTAAAGGGGGCGCGTGTTTGTTATAGTAATTTTGGATAGGTATAACATGAATCATACATGTACCGTTGCATTTATTTGATTGTGTCTAACAAAGAAACGGGCCCCTCGAAAAAATTCCGCTTTTTTCGTTCATGTGCAATATGTAGCCATTGTGAAGTCATGTACACTACGAAGTCACTGCCAACGTAACGTTGAGGGCTTGCTATATACGTACAAATGTATTCATCTGTATATTGAATGTCTATGCTTGTGTGTCATTCCGTTTTTATTTACGGTGAAGCGATTTCGCAGGAATAATGTGTTTGGAGATAAATAAATTTGTAACAGGAGACCCCACAACTCGGCTGCAATGTTTATCTACCGCAGGATGTGACAGTGCTTAAGTTTTCCTATATGTAAAGCTTTTGTTCTTGAAAGTAGTATTGAATTATTGCTTTAAATTGTACATGTCTTTGTGATCGCTTTTTTTTCTTCTTATTTGCGCACCATATTATAGAGTCATGCGCGCTGTTAGGGAGCGCACTAACAAGCAACTCTCCCTTCAATTCTATTTAGAATTTAGAAAAAAAGGAGCATAGACTAGCTGGTGAAGCTACGTCAGCTTCCTCTTTGTATACAAAGAAAAACTTGTATAGAAAGAAGCTGCGTCCTCTGTTGCAACGCGACGCACACGTTCCTGGTTTGCGTACCTCTTGAGACCATAACGTTGCATAGCATAGCGGGCAGCAACCGCGGCGTTGTTGAAGATGCAAAAGCCGGACACCGTGGCTGCGGCCGAGTGGTGACCCGGCGGCCGGATGAGGGCAACTCCGTTGCGGCACTGAGCACACAGCACGGATATATCAGTGTGAACTCTCGAATGCTTGGCAATCGCGCTGTCATTGTTAAATAATGTAATATAATGTGTCAAGAGAGAAATCCCTGCGCATACGCGTAGTCAGATGTAGCTGTTCGCATACTGCACATTAAACAAATGCCGAAATTAACCTGTAGCCTCAAAATTGTTTTTTGCGTGCACACTTGTGAAGCCACACATGTTTCAGCCTATATGTTAGATCAGTCACATATAAACGGGCATCTTTTCTTTTTATTCGTCCTAAAATTTACAACAACGCATATGTCATTATTTCTTCGACAAATGCATATGAGATCAAGCTCCAACGCCATTCCTTGTTGACGCAATTAGGTGTTGTTACTGACTTCTTCATTTAGCTAATGAGTCTCCCATGTTTGAAAGCCTATTTGTAACTGTCACTTGCAACCCTGATACTGCGCCATGCGCGCAAGGCTAACTATACGAAGCATCGCACCGGTTATGTCCATACGTTTTAGGCTTTAGCGCACAGGTGCTCATGCGTATATATATGGCGCAAGTTGAGCAGGTTTGTAGAGTTGCGTTCATGCTTTATTTATCGCTGAGGCACAATTCTATTACGGCGAAACCCATAGAAAAGTGCTCGTGTAGTTAGGTTTAGCGTGCGCTTAGAAATACAAGGGGGAAATATATCTGTACGGAGCCGCCCACTGTGGCGTACCTCGTGACGATATCGTGTTATTAGAACTTCAGATATCCAAAATTTGCTTGCAGTCACCATCATCATTGACTTCTCGCACGAGTTCCCGCTTATACCTTCCTAATTATCTTTAACGTGTGCACGCTTATTTAAAAGCGGACATGTTCCGGGCTCAACAACACAACGCCTCAGAGCCGCTGAGCCTTTGTACGTATATATGTCCGTCAACGCTAACGTAACAGGCGGAACAGAATACGCCACGCAAACGCTGCCTCAAAACTACGATGTTACACGGGACGCCCGTCTATACAAATCCAACAGCTCACTTACTGCGAACACTTGGCGGCAAACAGCAACGATCCCAGGGAGGGAAAAAAAAGACAAGTAATGAAGAACAAATTCGAAACACAAACAAGACAAGGTCGCTGGGTCACATCCTAGAAACGTCAAGGAATTAAACTTCCTCGAGCGGTCTCGCATATATGTGAGTCTCTCGCGCAATAAACCTTTCGTCAAGAGGCAACGCATTCAGGGCGTGTTCTCTATCCTGTGCTTTGTGTCTTTTAACCTTCCCGGTCTTGCAGACTCGCCCAAGCCGTTGCGGTAATATATCTATCCGCTACGAGGTCGCGGTGAATTCTAACGAAAGGAGGAAAGAAGAAAGCGCAAGTAAATATATGCAAGGTCTTATTAGGCGGGCGCAAAAAACAGAAAAAAAAAAAGAACAGCGTCAGCCCAAAACGACCCCTTAAAGAGCCGCAGGTAGTTCCATGTGCGACTGTCAACAAGTTTTCGTTGAGATCACTGGAAAGCGTTGAGGATGTTTTCCGTCCTCCTTACAATGCTGTTACCACACCGCTTTATTACGCACTAAAAAATTATTAAGTTACTTCGTGACTGAATCGCGCAGTGTCCACCGTTTTCCTGAAATGAACGTTCATAAACACTATAAAAGAAGCAGAACCGAAATGATACGTATGATACCGTAAATATGCGATCGTCAGCACGTGACACATTAACCGCTCACGGCTGTTTGCGTTGGCCATACCTGGCGCAGGACCCTTTAAAGTCGTTCGTTTTTTCCAGCAAATAGGGAAAATAGGCTTCTGAAAAAAAAAAGGCAAGGTTAGACTCACTTTTCCCGACACGACTGCGTCGACAGCCTGTAGCAAGCAGCCGCACGCCAGGCGGGCGCACTGGTTCGTTTCCTGCGCATAATGTGGCACAAGGACCGTACATCAACAGCTTTAAACTTATATGAGCGCACGTGGAAAGAAGGAGCGGCACACGTTCGTGCAACGGCTGTGCAACAGTTGGGCGAGTGTGTGTAAGCCTCTGAACTTCTATATATTCCGGAGTATTTACGGTGTCAGCGATGACGACAATGCGAAACAGTGCGAGTTGAATTGTGAATTAGTGTAGAGTGTAGAACACGCCACAATTAGCCGGACAACGTTTGGAAGTGCGCATAAAACAATTGACGCGTAGTTGCAAGAACAACGCAACTAATGTGTCACAAAAGAAAACGCTGAGACGCAGTTGTTGACATCAGACGCAAAGACGGGAGGAAAATATTAGATAACCGGTAAGAATCGAGATAACAAACGCAAGGTAGGCGTGGTCAGATCGCTGTAACGGGCCTCCGTCTTGCAGTGTTGACAAATTAGGATGATAACGGCGAAGATGGTCGTATGATTACGATGATGTAACTGCAGCTTAGATGCGTATATGTTGTATGACTGTGTGTGACGGACGTGTGTTTTTGTGATTCATCAACGGGAAAACACCAGCTGGCAATGGCACATTACCTGGCATATGCTGGTCACCGGATCCAGGCGGTGGTTCTCCAACGTCACTTCCTCCAAGGACATTTTCTCTGTCGCCCTGACCAACTCGATGTGTTCCTTCCTGAAGATTAAAACATACGTAGTTGTAGTAGGCATGCGAGGCAGGACAGACGAGATAAACACAATAACTTTCCAACGAAGTTCCCACATTTTGTCAGCGTCGTGTTACTGACAGAAAAGTATTTCCTTCACGTTGTGAGAAATGAACTCAGACTCATAGGGAGCCTGTCGTTCCAGCTATCGGCAGAAAGCGTAGCGCAAAATGCCATCCCTTACTCCCAACCTGTTTTTGTACGCCTCTGTCTATGTATATTGCTTCGATTCAATTCAGTCAGAATTCGAAAGTTATTTTTTGCGCTGTCAGTTTGATTAATGTAGCTCCAACGAGACCAAGCATAAACACTTGAATGTGAAGTAGTTGCGGTACCGCAAATAACAAAATATGGTGGGTTGCTTCGCCAGAAGCGTCAGATACTTACGTGTGCACCAACCCGAGCTCTTCGTCAGTGGCGTAGCGCGACTGTAAGAGAATAGGGTCACGTGACGTCAGGTCAGAAGAACAGTTTTTCGTTACAATAACTGTAACCTGTCAGACTCAGTAGAAGGTTGTGTATCGTGCCACCCAGCACGTGTGTGACGATCGGGCTACCCATTAATCAAGGGCATCGCGTCACCTTAGCACGCCGTCACCGTAGCACGTCACCTTTTTTTTTTATTTATATACGAAAAAAAAATATGGGAAAGTAGGCTACGTTAGAGCCGGCTATCCCATCATCATGATAGTGGTATTGAAGAAATACACAAAGACAAGAAACTTAGGAAGAATAAAAGAATAAGAAGATAAAAATAATCAGAAGCACTATGTATACATATACAATACCTGGCGGATAAAGCATGAGCACCTTAGCATAATGGAATGATGGAAATTGGTAAGTGTGGCTCTACATAATAAAAAAAAAATTGACGTTCCATTGCACTTTGCTATAAACCTTTCCTGTCCCTTTCTTGTTGTCTGCATCATCTTCATTATCATTTCCCAAATACCCAATTATATTGCACCCATTGTTGTTGTTGTTGTTGTTGTTGTTGTTGTTGTTGTTGTTGTTGTTGTTGTTGTTGTTGTTGTTGTTGTTGTTGTTGTTGTTGTTGTTCCTCAGATACTTGGCTCAACCCACCCTGGGATATCGGTCATTCTGTCTCGAACTAGCCTTGCTTGCAACTTTCTTCATGTATTACTTTGTCTTGATTGACATCACACACAGACACACTGCAATATGCATCGGCGCACGTTTCCGCTTGCAGCAAATTCCCGTGCGCTCTGATCCAATCTACCCTTTTACAACCGAGTCAAATTAACCGGGTAAGAAATAAATACGATAGAAAAAAGAAAAAGGCGTTGTACAACACCTCCAAAATGAGTGCCCTGTCCAAAAGTCCCTTTGTCTGAAGCAATTGGTGGGCGACTTGTAGCCTTTTGGGCCTCTCTGGCATCCACCTGAGCGTTGCAAACGAGAAAGGAGGGTTCAGTGAGAGAAGGGGAGCTTAAAGCTGCGTGAGTCGTGTTAAGAATCAGAGCAAATAAAGGCAGGAACGTAGGAAATAACTTATAAAAAGCGCAAGGGGTCCTTCCCAGGCCCACGGTTGCCACACCTGACTTGACACTCTTAGGTGAGTGTCAAGTTTGTGGTGCAAGCTTATCTATATATAATATTGAATTAGCGTGTAAAACAAACAAGATTCCGACAAAAGCATCGCCTTGTTAAGCTCCAGGGCGCGGGTTTGACTTCCGGCCACGTCGGGCGCATTTCGACCGGGGGCGAAAAAGAACGCCCCCGTTCTTAGGTGCACGCTAAGGAACCCTGCAGGTGGTCGACATTAATCCTTAGTCCCCCATGACGGCGTGCCTTAATCATATCGTGCTTTTAGCATGCAAAACCCCAGCAATTAGTGTTGTTATTACACGACAAATGGATACACTGACGAATGGCATATTCAGAAGGAGGAGTTGCTATAGGCGTCGGGTCATTTCAAGCTATCTGGCTTATGTCAAAAGGCACGTTCAGGATGCGGGTCATATCGTAGACACGTATGATGAGATTTTGTTTGATTCCCTAAGCTGAAAATAACATATTTGCATTTCGCATAAGCTATTTAACAGTAAATGATTTCGAGCGAAACGAAAGTAAACTTTGTCGATTACACCAAGATAAGGTTACTAAAAGGGAGCGGGTGGAAGAGCAGTCAGGTGAAAGTTGTGCGCCAGCAGCTGTGGCATTCAGCTCGTGGTGCCACTGTGTAACGGCCGTAGTGCGATCGCTCAGCATGTGAGGGCAGTCATTCGCTTGTAATTGTCACTTAAAAAATGACAATTACAAGCGCGAACGCCCATGCGAGTCATTGAAGTTAACGCGAGTACGACGGAAGGGCACAACAGGAAAACCGAGAAGAAATTTCGCGACTTCGTACGTCAAACCTTTGCTACCGCTCCCAGAAGAATTCAATACAAATAAACTTCAATTCAAATCCTAACGCTAAATGCGTAATTCCACATTTTCCATGGCTGGCGTTTTTTTCCGCGGCGTCCCCTTCTTTCTCCCACTAACACATTTTGTTTCCAACGTTTTTTATTTCCTCTTTCATTTTTTGTAGTATTTTGTGCAATTCTCTCATTTTTCTTTTGATATGCTTGTTTTGTCGCACAGCTGCGGAAATAGGGCTGCGTGCGCCTTCGGTGGCCTTGTTTTATGACTCATCCTATAACACACTGAGGTGATCAGTTTTAATGTACTGTGCTATATAGCGCGACACAGATAAACGACGAGCCAGAAAGAAAACCATCTTGCTCCAAGAATTCTGAACCCTAAACGTGCCTCAGCGATCGGTTGCTCCGTGCAGCGTCTGAGCTGACCGAGGCTGTATGTATAGAAGGACAGCATTGCGAAAATAACGCGACAGCGTTAAAGAGCTCGTTACGCAGAAATTCCGATGTCAGCGTCGGTGTCGGCGTCGTTGGTTGTGAGAGAAAAATCAGCGCTGTCCGTGACGGAAAAATCGAGGAAGATGCATCGGTTCGAGAGAGAACCGAACCCAGGCCCTCTGCGCGGCAAGCAGGTGTTCTACCACACAGCCACGTCATTGCTTGAAGCTACTTCGGAAAAAAAAAACACTATACGAATGTCATGTAGTGCTAAGAGTCTCTTAACGCATGTAATATTGCGTGGCAGAAGCGTATACAATTGCGCCAGGCGCCAAACCATGTGAATAGCGCAATGAGTGGGTGTTTCATTAAAGGCCCACCCATTACAACGCGCTCAGACATATTTAATCATCATCAGCAGCAAAAGCGTCAAGAAAGAGCAGCTGCGCTGGTTCGCGTGCTGCCTTACGGACGCATAGTGAGCTCATCGCTGATTCGCAAAAGGAAAAATTGTGGCATAATGAGCACAGCGCAACTGTACTTGCAGTAGGCATTCTATTGGATAGTTTGAAACAGCCGATGTTACGTGCACAGACTTTCGTTTCCTTGCGACACGGTTGAGGCATGCACCGGGAACCGAAGCTATAGGCTAGCGATTGCGCGCACGGGGCCTGATTACGCTTGAAGGCGAAGCTCAAGCTTCCTCCAAGTTTTTGAATGTACTGACAGCTCAGAGCGATAAAACGGAAGGCGCCACAATTGGCATCGCTGTGACGCAGAATCCGGGCGCTTGTAGGCAGAGACAGCTAGGTTTCCCATTTTTGTCTGAGGGGAAGCGGGAGACACCGAACTAACTGTGCATCGACTTAGCCCACAAAAATCGCGTAATTGTTGGGATCACAATTCCGAAGTTTACGTACGCAAGTTCGTTCTAGCAGTTTATACAACATGTCACAAAATGCAGCCAGTAAATACGCGGCCCGAGGGAAACGGTCCCCTTCGATCCGTTCACCTGCTGTCTTTGTGCGTGTTGTGGTCATAGTTGAGGTGACAAGAGTTGGGGGCGGGGGGAGGGGGGTGCATGGTGGCTTTAGGGATTTTATGACACCGTGTTACGACCTTTCGGGTATACCTAAGGCCTGCGCATGCGTGAGAAATCTCTCCTGTCAACTGTCTCTCGGCATTGGCGTTACTTTTTTTTTTTTCTAGCAGCATTACTTAAATATATGTCTATGTGTTATACAGAGTAGTCAACATAGTTTCTCGGCTGTGTATTGGCGCATCTCTCCCGTGGCCGCTCACTTCGCTTTTCTACACTTTTATTAAAGAAAAAGACATGTGTTTAACATTTATTGTAAACACTTAAAGACAAACACTATTGTTCACTTGCCTTTTCAACGGATTCCAGTGTTTCAGCATAGCATTGTCGGTTACGTAGCACGTAGTAGCCATTTCAAAAGAGAACTCTGCGGGCGCGAAAAGAAGTGGGTCAAACTGAGGCCCGGCAACAGCGTACGCAGTAACAAATGTGTTTCCTTGTTTTGTTTAGTTCTTTTTATTTGTCTTTTTTTGTTTTTTTGGACCAGAAGCAGCAGCAAGCGCAAGAAAAAAAAACTCATTCGTTATCTTTCTTATGACAAGATATTGCCCACATCACATGGTTATATCTGTTAAATATTCTTACAGCAAACACTTTGCTTTTGTAATGAGGAACTGGTCTGAAAAATATATTAATAAAATCCGATAAAATGTGTCCCGACTATGTTCGTCGTACTCCATGTGTTTGTTTTGTATACCCACTGTGGTGGTGTAATCGTTATCGTTCTTGACATGCCGAGCCGAAGGTCGCGGGATCGAAACCCGGCCGCGGCGGTCGCATTTCGATGGAGGCAAAATGCTAAAAACCCGTGTGCTCAGATTTAGATGCACGTTAAAGAACTTCGTGTGGTCGAAATTTCAGGAGTGGCGTCTCCCGTAATCATATCGTGGTTTTACAACGTGAAACCCCAACAATTATTATATGATGTTTGTTGTTGTAAACAGTATATGGAGTCCACCGCGGTGGATCAGTGGCTACGGTGCTCGGTTGCTGACCCGATGGTCGCGGGTTCGATCCCGGCCGCGGCGGTCAAATTTCGGTGAAGGCGGAATGGTAGAGGAGCGTGTACTGTGCGATGTCAGTGCACGTTGAAGAAAACCAGATGTTCAAAATTTCTTGAGCCATCCACTACGGCGTGCCTCATAATCATATCGTGGTTTTGGCACGTAAAACCTTGGATATTATTATTATTTAAAACAGTATATAGATCCCGCCGAAACACTCACCTGAAACTCACCGTCGGGGATAGGTGCAACGACGTCTGACCCGCTTGTTACAGTTGTAGGCGTGCAGATGCGCTTTCAGCTCTGTAGCCCCTCGCTACGAACGTGCGCAAAAAATACGGAGGTCACAGATGGCATGCAGTTTAGCTTAGAGGTGCCTGCTTATCGCCAGTGTGTACGTGCTATCATTTATATAGCATGTGCAGAAATAACCTGCAGCCCGCGCCTCGGCGCTACATTCCGCTGGCTGCAGCAAACGCGTTCGACGCAGTACGCGTTGCACGCAGCTGCGACATGAATGCAGCTGTATTAATTGATGGATAAGTATACCGCTGGTTGGTTTGGTTATCCAGTTTAACGCCCCAAAGTGACTAAAACTATGAGAAGTGCCGTAGTGGAGGGCGTCGGATAATTTCGATCGCCTGTTGTTCTTTAACTTCCACTGACATCGCGCAGTGCACGGGCCTTTAGCATTTCGCCTCCATCGAAATGCAACGGCGGCCAGGATGGAACCCGCGTCTTTCGTAGCAGCCGAGCACCGCAACCACTGAGCCACTGCGGCGACCTGGATAAATGGTTCTGTTGTAGAAAACTACGATCGTACGGCAGTGGTTTTGGTGGCCTATACTGTTCCGTGTTGTTTTGTTTCTTGTCTTGTTTATTCATACTGCTCGAAACGCAAGCGCCGTGTTAACAAACAGCGCCGCTCTCAAACTTGGGTACCACATGTTGGGAACTGGCGCTCTCGTTACCGACTGTAGTAGAGAAGCTGAAAACTGTGTTTCACTGGTACAGAAAACACAGGAAAAAAAAATAAAAAAAGAGGTGGAATCAGACGCGATTCGGACTCGCTCGGATTTCTTCGGGTTTACACGAATACCGATCCACTAACACCCACTCTAAAAAACTCCCAGTCGCTCGGATTCGTATTGTCACGCTAAGACATACAAAAACACTCAGATTAACTCACGTACAAAGAAGGATATGATTAACAGGCCCTCGAGCTCTTTGGATTTCAAACGTCATTGCTCAGTATAGATCTCAGAATCGTGCATGGTTCGCTGTCATTAAGTCTCGAGAAGAGAGCCGATGCGGGAGTAATTTCGTTATTAACTAATGCTGGCGACGATGTATAAAATGATAATTGTTTTGTGTGCTGTGCACGCGTCGTCGCTTACGTTTTCTCTGCGAAGCGACGGTGTTTCCGACGTTAGATATCAATGTTTTACTCAGTACACTGTCCATTAGAATAATGAAGTATTCCCCGCTTGACTGGTACAAACGGCAAATACTTGAGTGGGCAGGTGCAGACTTACCATACCGTAACTCTTCTAGCGCGCACACAGTGCGAAGAAAAAAAAAAGAGAGAAAAAGAAAACGACACCGACACAGTGCTAACTTCCAACGTATTCGTTTATTTTATGAAGTGGCACGTTCATGTATACATGCAGCAGCAGCTCACACAAGCGCGTTTGTAGAAGTTTACATTTTAAAGCAGAGGTAAACGAATGTGACCTCTACATTGACACATCTGTCGCTTCACCAAATAAATTAAACGTTTGAACTTAGCGCTGTTTCGGATTCGTTCTTTCTTACCCTGTGTTCTTTGGTAGGCTAAAAAATGGATTACCATCCTGTGCAAGCATATGCTTTTCCTGTCACGCAACTTTTCTTTATTATTCTTTTAAAGGGGCCCTGCAACACTTTTTCAGCCTGGTAAGAAAACGCTGCCGATCGGTAGTCGAGGCTCCTGAGAACACGCGAGCCAAATATTATAGCGCAGCACGCTGCCAGGAATTTGCAATTCTCACAGTGAGCTAGAAATCGGTCCCTCTTATTTCTAGAAATGACAGAAAGAAGATGACTGCAAATGATGCCATATACCCAAATGACCGCGCCATATGCCCAAATTCACGGCCATTGGCTTATTCGAGCATCGCGAGCTGCATAGTTTCCGAGGCCGCCGCGAGATGCTGCCACCTGCCCGCGCGCGCACTCGCTATTACACTGAAAGTAAGCCGCGCGTTCGAAGAAAGAAAAAAGCAAAAGTGCTCAATGTCACGAAGCGGGCGTGACGTAACTTCTTTCCCCCGTGCCATCCCTCCCTGAGTAGCTCCCAGCGCGCTTGTCGGGACGAAGAAGAGAAGCAATTACAGCGTGCGACAATCTCTCTAACTCCGCCCGTACGTGACGGATCGAAAGAATTCTCGCGGCGGTCGATTCGTGAGGCAATAAACGCTTTTAAAGATGACATTCGATTGTTACTTAGAAAAGTGTTGCAGGGCCCCTTTATGTCGCGGGCAGCCCCGATCCTATTGTTGTGGGTACCCTCTTATAGTTTCGTCACAAACCTTATATTCTCATTCGGAGCCGGTTAGTCTCACTAACACCATTTAGCAAGCCGTCAAGTGTATCCGAACCCTTTTCGACTACTGCCAGAATTTGCGACTACTGCCAGTCATACACATTCGAAGCACGCTCACTGCTTCGTCCAAGTTGTCGCTTTATTCGCTGGCATTTCACGGAGCGAGCTTCTGGGCTTCTACCAGAGACCAGAAAAACACGTAGAGCGACGTATGTTCACTGCTGTCCTTAGTCCGCATAAATCCAGTGCCCTATGGTAGGACGATATAGTACACAGTTCTCCTTGGGAAAACACACGAAGATCGCATCGATTTACTGAATAGTCAATTAATCGTTCGATAACTCGCATACACTCTAAGAAAAAAGAGAGTCAAAAGAGGGTCATGGAACCGTGACTCCCTTCGGTTGTCCTTCTGACCCCTTTTGGAAAGCACAGGCAGAAAAAAAGAGTTCGCATTTGGGAAGGAGTCACTGGACCCTCCTGAAGCGCGTTTAGATTGGCTTCGGTATACGGAAGAGCCGCCGTATACGCCATACATATCGCACGCTCGCCCTTTGGCGCCGTTGTGGCGCCTTGCTCGCCAACAGACGGGGTTGGCGCCGGGGTGGCGCGTCGCTCTCCTCTCTCAGTCAGAGAACACCCATGTCTCAGTCGTCTCAGTCTCCTGGTCTATTGGAATGCGTTGCGTGGATGAGTTGGTTGCGCGTCTTCGGTGGTATTGAAGCCGGCTCCGTGCACGAAGTGACGCTTGGAGGGCGGAATATTCATGGAGCTGCAGACACCGACAACGGGCGCCAGTAAACGGTGAGTGTACTGCTTTCGTAGGTACTAATTATACAGCTTTAGCTGGGCGTCTGCAGCAGCTCTGCGGAATCTGCCCGGCATTTCCAACAGTAGCCTGTATCCGCGGGGCTGTTGCGGATGCCCAACTAAAGCTGTCAGTTAACGAGTTGCCACGGTTATGCGCGTTGCTGTACAAACTCCCATAAAGTGAGCGATGCAAACAATAACCGAGGGTCATTTCTTGCTGATCGCACGTCGTGTCTGCACTACTGAAGGTGCAAGATGTCGTTTTGAGATGCACTTTAGTCTACTTCATAATATTTCCATCGACCTTGAGTGTGCAGCGTGCTTCCACGCGTGGGAACGTGAAAAAAAAAAAAAGCCTGTGTACAGAACGCTCAGGCGCACTATATGTAATGTTTTTTGTTGGCGTAAAGACGGTAGTTTGAGGTGCAGATATAGTACGGTGGCTTCCAGAACGTACGCGGTAGTCATACAAGTTGGACACGCCTCGCCGGTAAAGTGAAAAAGCTCTAGGCTTTCGACGGCGCGCGTTGTTGCGGCCGCCGGCGTGCACGTTTTCCCTCGTTTCTGTTTGCTGTTTTCGTGGTTTGCATACACTGCGATGACGTTGGGCGCTATAACAGAATCGAGTGAGTGTACGTGATTGTGGGAGTTATGTGCGCTAATTCTAGCATATGACATGTCTGATCTCGACGTAGACGGCGTACGCACGCGCTGGGTGTCGTTCGGGCCCTAGTACTCGCATCTGTTTATCTGAGTATTTAAGGATGGGTTACGTTTGTAAAACATGCGGTCAATAACCGCATGTTTACAAACGGAGGATGTGCTTTGTTGTTAGCCTTTATTATGTCTGTGTGAACCACTTATTGTGTAGGTTTTGCAAACCTTTACTGCAATTTCATTTTCTCATCATAATATCACGTTCTGCTTTTCAGATACCGTTTTTCATGGTGCTCACGCTGGACAAGAGCGACAACCTAGCAAGCCACAAGTCTGATGCCTCAAGCCGTCACCACTTTATTTATTCTTAATCACAAGGAATAAATATGGAAACATGATGGCGATTTCTGCTGTTCATTTAGCACCATATGACACTGTGCACATCACAGTCACACATTTTAGTTGGCTATACTCATAGAAGCATGTAAATGAGGAATACCCAAACTTCTTAATTGGAAATCACAGACCATCTTTTCGCCCTTTCTATATAACTTTGTTGGAAAATATGTGTTGTTTTGACGAGTTTTATTAAAATAATGCTAAAACTGAACTATTCTTTTTTTACAGTCGCTGGGCAGAACGGCAAGTTATTATTCGACTTGCTTAAAATGAATACTCCACTATTTTCAACAGTAGTCGCGCAAAAGTAGAGCAAGGATCAAATGAGTAGCTTAAAATACTTGTGGAGTCGCTTGATGCTTCGGTGTGGGTCCCTTGACTCCCCTAGGAGCGTTACGGGCAAGGGTCGTCTGACTCCCTATGAGTGGTAACGTGATCCTCCCGATGAGAGTCTTTGCACTCTTCCTAGAGGGTCAGGGGACTCTCCTAGAGCAAGCCGACCCTGACCCACCAAGAGAGTCACCGTGACTATTTAAAGAGAGTCCTATACGTGGCAAGTCAGAACTCTCCGAAAAGAGTCACGCATACTCTTTTTTTTCTTAGAGTGTACACTCTAAGAAAAAAGAGAGTCAAAAGAGGGTCATGGAACCGTGACTCCCTTCGGGTGTCCATCTGACCCCTTTTGGAAGGTACAGGCAGAAAAAAAGAGTTCGCATTTGGGAAGGAGTCACTGGACCCTCCTGAAGCGCGTTTTCGATTGGCTTCGGTATACGGAAGAGCCGCCGTATACGCCATACATATCGCACGCTCGCCCTTTGGCGCCGTTGTGGCGCGTTGCTCGCAGACGCAGACGGGGTTGGCGCCGGGGTGGCGCGTCGCTCTCCTCTCTCAGTCAGAGAACACCCATGTCTCAGTCGTCTCAGTCTCCTGGTCTATTGGAATGCGTTGCGTGGATGAGTTGGTTGCGCGTCTTCGGTGGTATTGAAGCCGGCTCCGTGCACGAAGTGACGCTTGAGGGCGGAATATTCATGGAGCTGCAGACACCGACAACGGGCGCCAGTAAACGGTGAGTGTACTGCTTTCGTAGGTACTAATTATACAGCTTTAGCTGGGCGTCTGCAGCAGCTCTGCGGAATCTGCCCGGCATTTCCAACAGTAGCCTGTATCCGCGGGGCTGTTGCGGATGCCCAACTAAAGCTGTCAGTTAACGAGTTGCCACGGTTATGCGCGTTGCTGTACAAACTCCCATAAAGTGAGCGATGCAAACAATAACCGAGGGTCATTTCTTGCTGATCGCACGTCGTGTCTGCACTACTGAAGGTGCAAGATGTCGTTTTGAGATGCACTTTAGTCTACTTCATAATATTTCCATCGACCTTGAGTGTGCAGCGTGCTTCCACGCGTGGGAACGTGAAAAAAAAAAAAAAGCCTGTGTACAGAACGCTCAGGCGCACTATATGTAATGTTTTTTGTTGGCGTAAAGACGGTAGTTTGAGGTGCAGATATAGTACGGTGGCTTCCAGAACGTACGCGGTAGTCATACAAGTTGGACACGCCTCGCCGGTAAAGTGAAAAAGCTCTAGGCTTTCGACGGCGCGCGTTGTTGCGGCCGCCGGCGTGCACGTTTTCCCTCGTTTCTGTTTGCTGTTTTCGTGGTTTGCATACACTGCGATGACGTTGGGCGCTATAACAGAATCGAGTGAGTGTACGTGATTGTGGGAGTTATGTGCGCTAATTCTAGCATATGACATGTCTGATCTCGACGTAGACGGCGTACGCACGCGCTGGGTGTCGTTCGGGCCCTAGTACTCGCATCTGTTTATCTGAGTATTTAAGGATGGGTTACGTTTGTAAAACATGCGGTCAATAACCGCATGTTTTACAAACGGAGGATGTGCTTTGTTGTTAGCCTTTATTATGTCTGTGTGAACCACTTATTGTGTAGGTTTTGCAAACCTTTACTGCAATTTCATTTTCTCATCATAATATCACGTTCTGCTTTTCAGATACCGTTTTTCATGGTGCTCACGCTGGACAAGAGCGACAACCTAGCAAGCCACAAGTCTGATGCCTCAAGCCGTCACCACTTTATTTATTCTTAATCACAAGGAATAAATATGGAAACATGATGGCGATTTCTGCTGTTCATTTAGCACCATATGACACTGTGCACATCACAGTCACACATTTTAGTTGGCTATACTCATAGAAGCATGTAAATGAGGAATACCCAAACTTCTTAATTGGAAATCACAGACCATCTTTTTCGCCCTTTCTATATAACTTTGTTGGAAAATATGTGTTGTTTTGACGAGTTTTATTAAAATAATGCTAAAACTGAACTATTCTTTTTTTACAGTCGCTGGGCAGAACGGCAAGTATTATTCGACTTGCTTAAAATGAATACTCCACTATTTTCAACAGTAGTCGCGCAAAAGTAGAGCAAGGATCAAATGAGTAGCTTAAAATACTTGTGGAGTCGCTTGATGCTTCGGTGTGGGTCCCTTGACTCCCCTAGGAGCGTTACGGGCAAGGGTCGTCTGACTCCCTATGAGTGGTAACGTGATCCTCCCGATGAGAGTCTTTGCACTCTTCCTAGAGGGTCAGGGGACTCTCCTAGAGCAAGCCGACCCTGACCCACCAAGAGAGTCACCGTGACTATTTAAAGAGAGTCCTATACGTGGCAAGTCAGAACTCTCCGAAAAGAGTCACGCATACTCTTTTTTTTCTTAGAGTGTACGACGAACCTAGGTATTGCTTCGTGCGCCCATTTAAATGCTGTAATTGCTGTTATCATTGCGCTTGCATGGCAGCACCACGTTGAATGAAGGCCTCGGCATGCAGCTCTATAGTGCAGAAATGGGCTCAGGCTTCCATATATATATAGTCACGATTATGTGACTCTGTGTTTATCTATGAGTGTTTGTTGGGAAACAAAAGAAGCACTTGCCTCTATCAGCGTTCACGGACGTTTGATTTATTAGACAGATTTAGTTGGGCGTCCGCAACAACGTACGGACGCCCAACTAAATCTGTCTATTGACCAAGTGTGTGTGTGCGCGTGTGCGTGGGCGTATGTGTATGTGTATGTGCGTGCGTGTTTGTGCATGCGCGCGCGCACGTGTGTGTGTGCGTGCGTGCGTGCGTGCGCGCGCGCGCGTGTGTGTGGTTTGTGTGTGTGTGTGTGTGTGTGTGTGTGTGTGTGTGTGTGTGTGTGTGTGTGTGTGTGTGTGTGTGTGTGTGTGTGTGTAGGAGTGTGCGCAGGCCTGTGTGTGTTATATCTACCGGTTTGTTCTCATTTCCACTTTCAATGTGTGTAGATAAACCAGTGTGCTCTTTATTGACAGCCTTCACCTATATTCTTTTTCGGCTGGGAGTGGGCCTCTTTATCGACCTCCACCGCAGAATCAAATGATCGACTGCATTTCATTAACGAGAGGTCCACGCATAGCGCGCGCGTCCCATGTCTCTTTTGGCCATGCAGGCTTATTGTCTTGGTTTTTCGAGCGAGCAGAACGTTTCGTAGGTTACCGCCGCCTTGAAGACTATCTCTCTAACTGATGCAGTAGCGTTTAAATGTTCTAGTTAGTCGATTCGATGCGGCCTATCATTGTATCTGAATAAACCAACAAGACAGTGTGAGTACGTTTATATCCCGAAGCGCGCTTTTAGTAAGGAAAGCAATATTTCAAGAAAAGTGAAGGTCTAATTAACGTCACTGAAGTTCATATATAATTAATAGACGTTCAATTTGCTTGCAGCCTATCCTGAAAGAATGAGTTGAAGGCGCTAATTAGAACGTTGTTTTTTATTTATCTCTCTCTCTCTTTGTCTCTTTCCGAAACATTACCCACACCGGTGTAGAGTAGCAAACCGAAAATTCACGTCTGTTTAACCTACCTCTGCCCTTCCTATTTTGAATGAAGATATGAGATGATGTAATTGTGCCAGTTTTTACTCCAAAATGTTCGCGCCTTTACGCATTTGAATGCAAAGCGGGATAGCATGAAGTGACTCGGCACAGTTGCTTTGTCTAGTCCGTTGCCAAACTTTGCAAAAATTGTCCCTTGGGCAACTCGCCCTTCGCCACTCAAGGCTTCAAGCTCAGATGCAAGGAAAATGACACGGCTCGAAATAGGTAAACAAATGCAATCAATGTCTGTAGCAGTGAACTGCACAGCATAGTAACGTACGTAGCATTGGATAAGATTCGTTTTCCGTGCAGCTAAAACTGAACGTGAACTATACTTGTGGATTTGGCGCCGCGGTGACTCGACTGCTGGCCCGGAAAACGCGGGTTCGATCCTTGCCGCGGTAGTCGCATTCCGGTGGAGGCGAAATTCTGGAGGCCCGTGTACTGTGCGATGTCAGTGCATGTTAAAGAGCCCCAGGTGGTCGAAATTATCCATTTCCTTCCACTACGGCGCTTCTTATAGCATGAGTCCGTTTCGGGACGCTAAATCATATAAACCAACTTTTGGGAGATGCACCTGCACCTGCGCCTTTTGTGTGCAATATATATACATGAACACCCAGTGAACTGTTCAACGAGTACCGCTGCTCCAGTTTATACAGTGTACATTCACCCCAACAAGTTTGTTCAATAATAAGAAGCATTACAATTTCTGCTCCTCGCTAAGCGAAGGGTAAGATGCACGAAAAGAAGAAAATAGTAAGCGTATCCTTTATTATCTCTCATGTCAAAGCTGACGCAAAAAAATCTGGGTTAATATGAAGGCTAATATGAATTTCAACAAGTCATATATAGCATACCAATACAAACTAATAAGGCTAATAGACGAACCAATTGAGTCATCAATATTGCAGTTGAACCCTTACATACAAATATCCAGCTTGTTAAACCAAATACCCATATTTCCATTAGCCGAATAGGTGCCAGACCAAAACTTATACGAGACCTATTCGACTAATACAAGTCTTATACAGCTCACTAATACAAACTAATAGGGCTAATAGAAGGATGTATTAGACTAATACATCCATCTATTAGGCTAATAAAAATTTTATAAGACCAATACATCTAATAGAAAAACTTATTAGACTAATACACGCTTCTATTAGAATTTTTGCTAGGGTATGCCTTAAATGCACAAACTAATTCGATTTCTAATACCTTTGGTGCTCTGTCACATCTAAATGCAGTGATTAACGAAATTCCTAGAACAGGAAAAACTCGTTGACCGGGAATATACGGATATGGTGGCATCTGCATAATAGCCAATGTGGTGACGCACCTCGCCTAGCGATTGAGTATATGCGTCCCATCTGTTTTGGCGACCATCTCAGTTGTACTCGAAAAAAATTGTGCTAATTTCTTGCATTAAAAACAACCAATCGCTAGAATATTTCGGAGATAAAAAAACTTTTGGTCACGTGGGAGCCTTCCGAATTTCGCAGAATGTCGTCTCAGTGTTGTTTGTCAGAAAAATTATTCTGAGAGTGTTGTTTCTCGTTTCAATACTAAATTTGGTTTAGATACTACGCAAAAACGTTTGTGTAAGGTGTTCGAAGCTCAGTGATATCACTGCAATTTTTATGCCATATACGCCTCCAGGAATTTTGGCCAAAATGTTTCATGTTTGCATTTTCCCCCTTATAATATTGCGCTATATATGAATATCTGAGCAACGATTACTTACTCTACAGAAGCTATATTTTGCGTCAGAAATACTTTGAGACCACTGACGGTTCTAAATTTTACGAGAAAAAAATGACAAATTTGAGAAAATCGTCATTTTGGTCCACATTAAGACGCAATTTACACCACTTGGTGCTCGAATTACAAATCATCTTTCAATATAAAGCAAATAAATAGTACTTCTGATATGGAAAGTTTTATCATTACAACTTTTGTTTTAAGGAACCAAATAATTTTTGAAGTTTCACATTGACGGCAATAGGAAACTTCAACGAGGAAGCTACCTTGTTACAAAAGGGAAGCTAGCCGTCAAAAATTATTTTCTTCTTTAAAATAAAAATTCTAATGATAAAACTTGCCATATAGAAGAGCTATTTAATTGCATATAGTGACGTATAAAGATGATTTGTAATTAGAGCACCGCATGGTGTAAATTGCGTCTTAATGTGGACCAAATGATGATTTTCTCAAACTTGTCATCTTTTCTCGTAAAATTTAGAAACGTCAGTGGTCTGAAAATATTTTTAACGCAAAATATACCTTCTGTAGAGTAAGTATTCATTAATAAAATATTCTTATATAGCGTAATATCATAAAGAAAAAATTGCAAACATAGAACACTTTGGCAAAATTTTTGGAGATGTGTATGACCGAAAAATTGCAGTATTGAGCTTCGAACACCTTAGATAAACGCCTTTGTTTAATATCTAGGCCAAATTTGGTATTGAAACAAGAAACGGTACTGTAATAATAAATTTTCAGATAATCATCACTCGGACGACATTCTGCGAAATTCAACATGCTGCCACGTGACAATTTTTTTCTCTCTCTGAAATATTCTAGCAATCCATTGTTTTCAATGCAATAAATCAGCACAATTTTTTTCGATTAAAATTGAGATGGTCGCCAAAATGGCTGGGGCGTTTGGCGTGGAATGACCCATATGACAGTCCAGTCAGGATCATTAGAATCCCGACGCTTCCATAAACGCCGAGAAAATATCCCACGCTTTCATCATCTTTCACAGAAATTATACCGCCAGCTCAGCACTCTGTGCCAAGTTGCTGCTGTAGGCTTACAATATTGGCGAGCACTGGCGTAGCCAGGGGGGAGGGGCGGAATAGTTCACACTGCCCCCCCCCCCGAAATTTTTCAATTTTGTATGCGTATATATACACGCACACATACAAACGCACGCACGAACATGTATAAAGTATGGTTGAATTCCCCCTCTCCCCCCAAAAATTTCTGGCTACGCTACTGTTGGCGAGTTAGCCTAATCGATACTAAGCGAAGTAACGCAATCTGTGTACAATTTGGGAGATACCAAGAACAAAATCCAATGAATGAAACTCTCAGTTTGGATTAGAAGAAGAATAACTTTTATTGAGGGAAAGGGAAGGGAGCTAGATGGGTGGGGCCCTATTAAACTCTGCTTATGCATGCCACCAGTCTTATATACTTACGAGGAGAAAAGAAATTAATTTGCGGCATAGAGACCGGGCCATAACCGGCTGCTATTCAGGACATTGTCAAATTCCGTCTGATTGCTTAAAATGACCGCCCCATTACCGAAATTTGACCACTCTGGGGAATTTGACGTGACTCTAAACTGGGCAAACCGCTCGTACAAAGACAAGGTTCTAAAGGTAATATTTTATTTTCTTCCTGACGTTTTAAACACTCTATTGGTTACTGTCTGTTATTTAAAATTTTATTTGTGATTTATAGCAGCTGTTATGGAGACATCACCCGCCGACTCTCGCGCAACACTTGAGGTTAGTCAACGACACTGGTAGCGCGTGCATGCGCCAATGCGGTTCCGTATTGTATGTGTGGTGTTCTGCTGCAGCGTTAACTCTTCAAGCGGCGCGTTTTTCTGTAACGCGCTCAGAAAATATCAGCCATGCGGAATCTGCAGCTCGACATACTTCAACAAAAAAGCTGTCACTGGCAGGCACAAACAGACGGATTTGCTCCGACGCCGACTCCGGAAACGTTTACGTCGTCGATGGAATGCATCGTTTCTTTCGGAAGAGATCTCGAGGTACTCACGCCTTTTTTAGTTTCTGCATGCTGCACGGTACTACCAGCACTGCTAATAGCAGTGGGCATTCATGACCAACATGATGATTTGAATGAACTGATGTTTTATAGGAGACCAAGACACTGGTTGACGAGCTGGGCAATGACAGCGACGTCGTATCAAGCTTCGTTTTCTTGTCGGAGTTCCAGTCGTTATGCATCGGAAAGAAATCTGGTGATATACTGATGTACGATGTCAGTAAATGCAAGGTAAGTGACGTGGTTTCTTTTGAAAATGCTTCACTGCTTGTGACTCTTTTAAACCACCGATCTGAAAACGGCCTAAAGATGTTTCACTGGTTGGCACTGAAGTTATCGAAGAAAGAGAAACAAACAGCTTTAGTGGTGAATGTGCGGCAGTGATCGCGTGCTGTAGCCCAAACTTGGCGCATTTCTAGTGCGCCACCGTTTCACGTTCTCCTCTTGTTTACATTTGTACTTATCCTGAACGCTACAGATGTTTCAGCTCGTTAAACAAGCATCGCGGCTCACTTTAGCTTTTGAAGTATTTGACCTTGATTGTCCTCCAATTTGGCTGTCTAGGCTCAAGCTGTTGGCAGCGTTACGGGGGGCATTTTGGCCATGCAATGGAGTCCAGATTATGAGCTCGTCGTTGTTATTTCAGGTGCGTACGTTTTCGTTTGTCTGTTCCACCGTTTGCCTCCATGGTTTGCGTGTTTTGTGGAATTCCACAAGTACAACTTCAAATGCTAAATTGAAACAATGTTCGCAGGAAGTGATCACCCGTCACCGAATTAGGGAAGCTTCAAGTCAACCTTTCAGCTGGGGCACTCTTGACAGAGACCATACTCCTTGTCAAAACATTGCTTTTAGGCAGAGGCTCCCTTTGTATATCCGCTGCTGATCGCCGATATCAAACTTTGATGACGTACAGATATATAGCTGTGATGGTGGGATAATATGAAGTATTACTAGTTGTGGTTTTCGGAGGACCGATTGATGTTTATAGGTGATCTTTGGATGACCGGCTAGTGTTTGAAACATTATGATAAACGACTGCTACCTTCTATTTATGTAATTGTCAAAGCAGCATGCATTTCCTTGGTTAAAATTATGTGCACATTATGAAGTTCATGTTCAGAGTGGAAGTAAAGGGATCACAATAGGGGTCTCGACGTGACTTACTAAAATAGCACCACCCGCTATCAATGCTGTATGTTCACGTATCGCATATTATGAGTTCAACATTGGTTGTTCCTCTGATGCACTCAATACATTTAATATCTTCATATCTGCAGCACATTCTTGTTATCTAAGAGCTCACCATAGAAAGAAAAAGATTGAACTGTTATCGTAGGACATTGTTTTTAAATACAAAGTTCATAACTTGAATATGTTGAAGCTCTTTGTCACGGAATGCAGACATTTGAAAGACACCATACTCTTGCGTACAAGCTGAGGAGAACAAGGTAGCATAATGTAGGATGAAGTGCTACTACTGATTACCGTTTCTTCTATGATTAACATTGCAAAGCCCTTGTTCCTTGAACCTTAGGTGAAGACAAGGTGTTGCTTATGACAAAGGAATTTGACATGATCTCAGAAAAAGACCTCCATGCGGAAGAGTTTGGTGAATGTAAGTAATTGGCTTTTGTTTGATGTCATTCGTTAGTGTATTGCAATATGTACAGGCTGTTTCACACTTAGGGCAAATCTCGGGGCACGTTGCGAAGCGCTCCGAGTTTTCCCCTAAGTGCGAAACAGCCTGTACAATAATGCACAACTTGCAAGCCTCAATTGTTGAGCTCACTGCATTGTTTCATTGCCATGCCATGGTAGCTTAGTGTTTTATGCTTTTTGTCATGAATTAATGTGAATTGCTGATAAATGTGTCAGAGTTCCATAATTGAAAAGAAGTCAAGGTGTAGCATGATGCTTTGTACACATTGCATTGTGTCCTCATAATGTAAGAGTAATGAAATATTGGTTTGATGATCCTGGCAATAGCAAAAGTTTTCCTGGAGGGTTACTTAAAATTGCTAGTACAGTAAAAGTTTATTAATTCAGATTTACGGGACCAGAAGAAATGCCCGAATTAACCGAATGCCGAATTATCGAAAATATCAAGAAAACAATAAACAAATGTCTCTTTACATCAGTGCACTTTAGTTTTCTTGATGAATACATAAATCCTGTACTTATTTGCACAAGAGCAGCGTAAAAGCCGCAATTTTCTACATCCTGCGACTTTTTTCTCAATGTGACCATGGCACCAGACTGCCGTGTTTAATTAGCTCGAAACTTGCTCTGCACCCCTCCCTAATTACGTACCTCCACCACCATCACACACACGTGATGATAGTTCTTTCGCAGGTAAAGTGGCCGGCAAATGATCATTTATTCATCACAATGTAGCAAACAAGTTTTATGCCAGCATACCGTCCGCGGCTGAAATCTCTTCATCTTCAACAGCTTCCGCCATGTATGAGTTTTGTGACATTGCGCACGCATTTCATCAAGTTAAAACGAAGCTGCACAGTGGCGGATTCGCATGTGGACAAAACCGTGGTCACGAACTGATGAAGATAGCCATGCAGACAGCACTGCATCATTCCGGTTGTCTGTCAACGCTGTTTTTGCTCCTTTGCGTCGCTCGGTGCTCGGCGCGCTCTGGGGATCATCTGAATTAACTGGGTTGCAGCTAAATGTGGCCGAATTAATGAGAGTTTGATGCCATTAAACAATGCATATAGTGGTTGGGACCAGGGAACATGTCTGAATTTTCCGATTTTGTGAAATAATGAAGGTCGAATTAACAATCTTTTACTGTACGATGAAATGCAGCAATATTACTGGCTGTATTTGTGTGCTGTGTGTAAATGAATGTTGTATATGCCAGTGGTACTAGTCCTGACAGGTTTATTTCACAAATTGTTTTATAATTGCGGGTCTCAAACAGCAGTCATAACACATTTAATTCACAGGATGTGTCATTTGTCTTAAATGTTCTTATACAATGAAAAAAGTTCAATACAAGGTTTACAGATATCACTTTAAAAGTAATATACTAATTTCACTGGCTTACTCTGAAGAGCCCCTTTCGAGCAGTGCATTTATACCAGCACAATGGCCTTATAGACCCAACACAGCGTAATAAAGCTTTCAAAGTTACCAGAAATTGTAGGGCTTCTTCATATGTGTCACCTGCATATAATGAATATGTGAGTAGTTAGAACATCATCTGAGTAGCTTGAGCTAAATGCTTAAACTTGCTAGCTCTGCTAATGTTTCAGCTTCATGCAAACCAACAGTAGATTAATGCACATGACACTTATGAGAGTTAAACAAACAGGACCAGCATTTCAGAGTGTAAAAGCCATTAAACCTTAACAAACTGGAACATCTATGAGGTTCTACTGTGTACACACTTTCTAATTTATTTCATGCCACTTCCATAGAGACCAAACAGGTTCTTCATCTTGAAAGCTTGATATGTAATTCTTTGTTCACAACTCTAATTTTGTAGGTGTTCCCATCACTGCTGGCTGGGGCTCCAAAGAAACTCAGTTTCATGGGTCTGAAGGGAAGCAAGCTGCCAAGGTGGAGGAGAAGGTATTGTCTTGCAAACATGTCTCGCTCAGCATAAGTTTTTTTAAATTAAAGTACATTGCTAGCTGTTAAAATTAAGTCAGAACTTCCAACTTTGCTTGCTTACATATTAATTGCTAACTTTTTTTTTATTTGTGAGGTCCATGGCTGCTTGTAGATGATGATGATTGGTTGGATAGCTAATGAAATAGTAATGTACCTATGTTCTTTACGTTTTGCAATGTGCAGCCTCCTGAGCCTGCCTTCTGGTGGGACGACAAGTGTCCTCGTGTCTCATGGCGCGGTGATGGCCAGTACTTTGTCACTTCTTGCATCAACCCTACTGTAGGTACGTCAGACGAAGCCTCCCGAAATTATTTTGTTAGATTATAGTTTTGGTCCAGTTTCATCGTTTTTTTCTGTAACATTTAACAGAATCTCTTTATCTCGTATTATTCAGTAGCTTCAACTTTATGCTCAGACATATACAACACATACCAACAAGTGTGGCTTAGCGTAGTTTTTTGCTTTATAGTTGTGTGTTTGCTGGGTACAAGAGTATTGCATGTCTGCCCCTACTTGTCAATATCAGTACCACAGGCGTAACAGCAACTTTCTGCATATCCTTGCAGGAAATCGTAAGTTGAGGTTATGGAGCCGAGATGGCACACTGCAGTACACAGGCGCAGACATGAATGGCCTGGAACAAGCCCTCAGTTGGAAGTGAGTGCCTGAAGCATTACGACTGATTCCTTTTCGCTAATTCTTGGTTAGCGAGTGGTTACCACTCTTCCAAGACTTACTGTGCTTTCAAGTGAAAAATTACCAGGAGGTGAAGTTTCTTGATTTTGTACCATGGCACTATATGGGCATTTTCTTGATGCTGAACTAGCAGCAACCAAAGTTTAAGGTAGCACTGAAATTCTAAGATCATCTTAGTCTGTTCCTCAGGGGCTGACTGTCACCAAAATCAACACTATAAGGAGGCATCTCCTCAAGTCGTGGTATGTTCAGAACTGTCCCAGCAACATTGGGGACGTTGCCTACTGTGTAGGCCCATGGCCTTTGCAACATGATAAAGAGGGGGAACGAACAGCAAAATGAGAAGGGATACAATGGCTGTTTTTTCGACTGCTTCCATCACCTTCTAAAGAAGGGACCAAATCATTGGTGACATGTGAGGACTTCTTTAAACTTTAGCTGGTGCCTTGTTTAGTCTCTAGAATCTTCCATCCAGCTAGGCAGATTTCTGATGAGCTTGTTTACATATGGATACTGATGCTAATGTTATTGTAGCGTTAGTGAATAATGTTTATCTTCTGTGCAAGTTCCATTGAGTGCACTTAACTGGTAGTTGCAAAAAATACTACATGCCATGTCAGTGCTCTGCTTCTATGAGTGTGTTTTGTTCACATTAGTAATAATCAGCAGCTCACTAGCATCACCAAAAGTTAGCAGCATAATAAAATGCATTACTTGATGCCCTTTCAATTTCTTGCATAGTCCTTGCATAGGCATTGAGTTGTTTTTTTTTTCTTTGTATTAAAGCTTTACCCTTGGTTAATGTCTTGTCTTCACGCTGGATACACTAGAGGAGCAGAAAAGGGGCACTCATTGGAAATGTATCTACATTTGCAAACTAGGGAAATTTTATGACATTCTAAAATAAATACTTAGCAGAAGCAAATCATAGACTTGATTAATGTTATAGATATTTGCTTTGAGGAAGATGAATATTAAATGCATTTAAGGTTATGCACAGGCCTGTAATCTAAAAAATGTGTTAAAGAAACTAGTCACCTAAAGCGATATATGCAACTTTGCCTTGTGTGCATTGTTTGCGGTAAGGAAATCCTGGTTTCAGCCAATGCTCCGACAAAGCAACTTGTCTTCATCGACGCCCTGACAAAGATTAGTCACCTTATTGAAATGTTGGCTTCAGCTTTAGACCTTCAGTCTTCGTGGGTGGTTTCAACCCTTATTCAACCACACTCACCCTGATCTTGAAGGATCGCTTCATGTAAGGATCTCAGGTGCTCACGATTAATCCCCAGTCTCACATACCTAATGGCATGTCTCATTATCGAATCACATGGTAGTTCTGGCATGTAATATGTCAGGGTTTAATATCATTACATCTTTTTCATCACTTCAATGTCTCCATTATAGGTGGGTACCTCTGCCTTGTTTGGATATTTAGTACATGACCCATTCATCTAGTAGATATCTTTTGACGTGGACAGTGTGGTTTCATGACAACACGGGGGGTTTCCCTCACACAAGCTGTTGTCGGTGACCTTCACAACTTATGAAGGCAGCCTTTGTGAAAAGCCGTGGTGGTTTTCCTAGTTGTTGTCTTTTTTTTCCCCCTTAGGCCTTCAGGCAGTGTGATTGCTTCAAGCCAACGTCTACCGAACAAGCACATGATTGTCTTTTTTGAGAAGAATGGTTTAAATCATGGAGGTTTCCAGCTGCCTTTTAGATCTAATGAATTCAAGGTACCTTTCTATCTCTATTTTTTTTTCTTCTTTCTTATCCATGAATTGACATTAGCCTGCACTTTGTTTTCTTCAAGGTGAAGGAGGTATCCTGGAGTCCAGACTCTACCATACTGGCTGTGGTTGGGTCAATGTTTCCGTCCAATGAATCGTCACTGCCTCCCAAAGAACTAGGTAAATGCACTTTCTAGTATTCCATTAAAAAAATAAAAACAATGTGAGCATTTTTTGCATGTTTTAAATATTTTTATGTTTAAATTTTTTTCATTATTTTCGAGGCATGCAAATATAGCCAATGCCAAATCCTAGAGATTTGGTACTATCCGAGTCTGTCTGCTTTTGTGTGCACATTTTGTTGTAATACAGTCTCCGGTTAAGGCGCATTGTAGTAGAGAGAAAGAGAGAGAACAAATTTATTTAAAACAAAGCCCAGTCTGGGTCCACTAAGAGCAAGGCCTAGCCGTCAGACAGGCCTTGAAGTGTGGAGGTGTTCGATCAGTGCTTTCGTGATGTCTGCTGAGGAGTCCACCAGCCACTCCTCCTGGGTTCCAGGTCTTTGTGTAGTAGGTGCATGTCCAAGGCTGCTGCACATGGCTGCATGGCCACCTGGACAATCCCCCAGGATGTCGGCATTGTTGAAGTTGTTTAATATGCAGTCGTACTCAATATTAATTGGAACACAGTGCCCATGGACGAACTGGCTCCAAGGCTACACAGTGACACTGGCAAATGTTAAATTGGTTTACAGAATGCCAGTATTCAGTGTTCAGTTCACTGATTTTTCATATGTCGGCAACGCTGTGCAGTATTGGCACCGCATGACTACGTTTCGATGTAGTAATCTGGGAATTGATCCATTAGTATGCAGTACCCAGTATTTAGCAAACCGTATGACTGTTTGTTATGATAACAGATGTAAGAATAATCTAATTTGGGTCAATGGCAACTCCCAGTTGCTGTTGTGGTTATTGCACAGTGCTAATGTAATACACTCGTTATTTTATTATTCATATTGTAACAGCTGTGACTAACAGCATACTTGAAATTGGTGGTGGCATTACCTCTTTGGTCCTTTCATTAGGGATGTGCGAATATTCGAAATTTCGAATATTTTTCGAATAGTGTTTGCTATTCGATTCGATTCGCACTGGAATTTTACCATTCGAACTATTCGAACTTCCCAAAAACAAATACAGTCAACGTCCGTTTGAAAGTGACCCCTTCAGATTTTCAATATGCTTCACCTCATTACACTCTCGTATTGCGGTAAAGCTGCCTTTCAAGCTCCGTTACGGTCGAACTTTGCCAAGACAGTCAACGTCCGATTGGAAGTCGTTCCTAGATTTTTAATATGCTTCACCTCATCACAACCCGGTATTGCGGCAAAGCTGCCTTTCAAGTTCCGGTACGGTCGAACTTGGCCAAGACACAACGTCCGATTAAAAGTGGTCCTTAGATTTTTAATATGCTTCACCTCATGACACCCTGGTATTGCGGCAAAGCTGCCTTTCAAGATCCGCTACGGTCGCAAATGTATTAACTCAAGAAAACGCTGGTTCCAACATGGAGATGAAAGATGTGGCGGAGGTGGGGGCTCAATTAATGCTGTTTTGGACCTGAAATTTGGGCAGGAAGTCCGAAAAATCGGAAGCCGAAGCTTTTTAGCATCCAAAATTTCAGATGTTCTTATATATAGACGTCTACGAGGCAGATTTGGAACTCCGGACTTGAAGGGAGCACACCCTTGTCCGCCACATCAGTTGGGCTTCCACAGAAGTTGGAAGAGGAGGAGAGGCTGAGGAAATGGCATCTTTGCCTATCAGATGTAAAGTGTTGTCGGCAACACTTTGGTTGCACCAAATCATGTACATAAATACAATTCAGCCTCTACATAGCCTCATTCTTGATAAGACAACTATGAAACGCCACCCCGCCAGCGCTTCATCAACCTAGCGAAAAGAAACACTTTCATGTTGCTATCTCGTAAGAATATGCTTAGGAATCTTCCCTAACTTTTTTTTTCTGCAATTTCGCTTTCAAACTATTCGAAAAATATTCTAGAAATATTCAAGAAATATTCAAGAAATATTCGAAAAATATTCGATTTGATTCGCACTCACAGTTCAATATTCGAATTCGCTTCGCACCCGAAATTTTGCTCTTCGCACAGCTCTACCTTTCATTGAAAGGCATATTTTTTGGGGGGCTACTTGACCACTGTGGCTTTATATAACGTCCTTTGTACGATTGTTTTCTGTCCAGTGCTGTTGTACAGCATGAAGAACTATCATTGGTATCTGAAGCAGACATTGCAGCTCAGCACGGGTGAACTCGGGAAACTTGCTGATCTTCACTGGGATGAGGGCAACATGCTTAGTCTGCATGTGCTGTCTCTTGACGGGCAGTACTGGCATTACACATGGTCTTGGGCTGTGCACAGGAGCCACTGTGGGACACAGGAGAGCACTGCCAACGTGACTGTCATCGATGGAGGTAACAAGATATAACTCTGTGACCTTTATGCTGCCTAGACGCTTAGTAGCTATTGTGTGTTCTGCTGCTCACCAGAAGGCCATGGTTTCAGTTATCAGCCATGTCAGCCATACAGAAGTAAGGCAGAATGCCAAGGCAATGATGTAATTAGGCTAGGTGCACACCACTGCGGTTGCACTTAATATGGAGTCCTCTGCTGTGGCTTCCCTGACGAGCCACTGAGCGGGAACAGTTTCTTAAAACCTATTCTTTACATTGACCTTTTTCCTTTTTGACAAGCGAGTCTTTCATGCTGACTGGTATGCTAACACAATCGTGGTATGCACAATTAGGGATAAGTTAGACATGCTAACAGTTAGGATCATTGTGAAATGGCCATTGCTGTTGTTTTAGTGCATTCTGGTTTGCCGTGGAACCAAGTGTGTGAGTAAATGTTTGTGTGCACCCTCATTCTGTTCTTCAGTTTTCTTAAATTCTTTCACTACATCTTACATATGCAAATAATACAGCATATACATGGATATAGTTCGCCTCACCTCTGTTTGCTGTTTATGCAGATACTGTTCTGGCAACTCTCTTCAAGGTGGCTGTTGTACCCCCACCAATGTGTAGCTTCAGAGTCAAGACAGCTGCATCTGTCAATGACGTGGCATTTGGAATTGGGCAGCATGAGAATGATTTTGCCATTGTACTTCAGGACGAAAACAGCCTCGTGTTCGTGCTCAGCTGTCCAGGTGTGGATGTTAATCTTTCCCACTTTCCTTACTGTCTGTTCATTTACTTTACCAGTTAGGTCTTCTTCAAACTGAACCTCTGGTAAGGTGTAGGACATGCAAACTGGGAAAAAGACTAGCCACCACTCATCTTTAGCGTGTCTGGTATTCTGGTAAATGTAAGGGAATTTGCGTAATACCATACTACTGGATGCTTGCAGTAGTAACAGCTGGTCACGCCTTGTCTAACTACTGTTACTGGCATGTTTTCTGCTGTTCAACATGTGTTCATGCAAAAGAAGATTTTAAGCTTAATGTGTTCAAGACTACGACACTGCTGCAAATTTACACCAGCAGTGAAGTAGCATAGCAGTGAAGTTAGTAATGTAATGGCTGCATTTGACGAGTTAGGCTTTGCACCTCCAGGTGGTGCTACTACTTCCGTCAATAACATTTGCATCCAGTAATTTGCAAATGCAAATAAGTTTGCAAACTAAAACTCTCTAACTCTGTGTGTGTATCAGGATGTGCGTACAAACATGTGCAAATGGGCAGTTTTTTTTTTTTACTTAAAAACATTCATAGTTCTCTGTTCACTGCAGTGCTTCTTAAAGCACGGAATGCACATAAATGAAATTTAATCAAAGATGATGAATCCACTCGTTGACAGTGGGGTGCAGAAAATACTTCCCGGTAAGACAAGCACATTTATAGCTCACCTGAATAGGATACTAGATGATTGACAGAGTAGATAAAAAATTCAGCAGCCTCTTTTCTTGTTTTTGTGCACATTTGCCCAGAGAGCAATTAATAGGGATTGTACAGAAGAATTGTGCAGTCAGTCATGGCAGTTTGTTTTGCAGGAGATTTTGTGAAGCCACCCAGCAGCAGCTGCACACTGCAGCTTGAAGGTGCAGGTGGAGAAAAATGGCTTTGGGGTTACATCGAGTATACCTGAATGCTATGGGCCATACAGGTCAGTACTACCTTACTGCCTCAGAAATCGCTGCCGTTACGTGTTGCGAGTTAAAATTTTTAACCCTTATTATGATAAGCAACAGTAATTATCAACCACATAGAATTGGGACCACAGCCCATTCTGCAAGCCTCTTGTTTCCTGTGTCAGCTGGACCTATTCTTTGTCTGCAGATTTTTTTATATCATTGCTTTATTCAATTTTCCCTCAACTGTCTTTTCGTTTTTAGATGCGAAGCAGCTTTTGCTCGGGGCTGTGTCCGTCTTTGGTGGTGGCGTCCGTGCTCCACCGCGCATGCGCCTACTCTCTCTCCCACTCTCCTCCTTTACGCAGATGTTCGGTCGCCTTTTCTCCTCTCCTCCCCCGCGCTGCAGCCGCTGCGCAGCCTCTCCTCTCACGTGCCACAGCCAAATACAGCCTGTAACCAACTCTCTCCTCTCCCTCCCCCATTTCATGTGCATATAAACGCGTGCGCTTGATCGGCTTCCATCATTCTTTCTTCACTCCCGGTCAGATGAGTTGTAACGTCAACGTCGGCGCCACTTGTTCACTCGGCGCTAACGGAAAGCAACGCACAAACACAACGTAATGATAACACAAACACTAAATACAAACCTCACACACTAACAAAAATGCCCAGTGAACGTAACGGAAACTTGGTGTGCACCCCCAATGCTGCTTCGCATCCCCTCATGGTTCCCTTGAGTGGGAGATGGCGTAATTTTTTTACACTTATGTAGTTACCCATAAATGCTACCAATTATTTGTTCTAGCTATTACAAGACGTCCTTGGCTCCACTCCTTGATCTTACTGTAGTTGAACTTATAATGTGAGCTTTTTATCTCCTATGTAATGCTCCTTAAGTTAATTTCCTTTCAGGTTTCCTTAGTAGTCAACGCAGAAATTTGGGCTAGTTAGTGGGTGCAGAAGCGGCCGTCCGGTTTATGTGTCTTCTTCTTCTGTGTTTGTTCCGTTGCACATGCTAAGATCCGCAAGTTTCCTTACTAGTTCCCAGAATCTTAAGTCGAATTTCATGCCGAAGAAATATTTTGGCAACGATTGCTCTCCTTTCTTTTTCCGAACATATAAAGGGGGGAGTGCACAATTCTGGTTCACTAAGGTGCACCAATAAATTGTAATGCATTTCTTTTTCCCACGTTATATCACTGTATATCCATTTTGTGTTATTCTCAAATTGGGTTGCATGTAATACAAGCAGTCAACCTCTTCTTATTATGCCTCATTTCTTAATATTTAACCACTGAATGTTTTCGCATCAGTGAATATTCTTTTGATCACTTGCACAAAGACACTGACCAACCACCCCACTGCAAATTACAAACAGGTGTAAATGGGGAGATCCAAGGATTCAAGATTATGTGACATTAAAAGGGCTAAAGTGTGATGCTTTCATGCTTTTATTGCACCTGAGCACAAACTGAATGGTGTGTTGTATATTTACAGAATAAAACATGACGGAATTCAAATACCTGAGCATGATATGAGCCTGCACCACTGGACATGGGCCTCCAAAGATTATCTGTTGTGTGTGTGTACCAGCGAGGAATCCCATCAGCTGCTGCGAGTGGACATCAAACATGGACAAGAAACGCATCTCATTGCAAAGTAAGTTATCAGTAGGGGTGTGCGAATATTCGAACTTTTGAATATTTTTCTAATAGTGTTTGCTATTCGATTCGATTTGCACTGGAATTTTACTATTCAAAGTATTCGAACTTTCGGAAAATAAATATAACGACTTATATAATAACAGAAAATAAATATAATAAAGAAAAATTGGCATGCAGTGTGCTTGGTCTTGCGTTTTTAGGGCGCCGACGTGCGAAACTGCTAGCCGCTTCCACCGATGCTCTAAGCGGTCGCTGCGTGATGAGCTTGGCTGGGGTCCACTGCTGATGCATAAAATGCCCATCCACAACTTCGAGAGCCAGCGGGCGACGCAATGTTCTTGCCCGCAAAGTTCGGATTCGTCTCGTACATCAGTGCCACGAGCAGAGTTAGGTCTAGCCAGGACTTCGAGCAGTAAGCTCGGTCCCAATGTGCGTGGCTGCGATTACCGATGTTTCAAAGTACATCATGTTCGATCGCGAGTACGAAGAGTCGTCCCGCGGTGGTCTTTGTCACGAGGTCTGAAGTGCTGATAAGCAGAACCTCTAACCACGGGTCGGCCCAAGGCGCGCGTCTGCGATATTCGCAACGAGCGCAGCGCACTATCATAATCTGATGATTGAGCTTCCGCTTGCAGCTGCCAAACTAAAGTGTAACTATATTCTGAATGGTCGTCGACCCATGAACACAGAACGAGTGTGAACGCACCACTAAGTAGCACGATTTTCGACTGCTTTGACCTTGCGACGTGCAAGCAGCAGACGACACTCTCCAAGAGTGAGGATTGGACCAACGGCGATTTGTGCTAAAGCAACATGTTAGACGCAGCCAATCGGAGGCCTAGAAACGAACTTCAAACATTTGCTTTTTCTACGCTTGTTTCTGAATAAAAGACCTAGCTGAAGTGGGAAATTTGAGGACAAAGAAATGCTCTTTCCAACGAGCCCAGAATGGCGGCGCCTCGTTGCGCCGTTGCAGAGCTATAATATTTTGAAAACGCAGTTTTTTTTTTTTGCAATTTCCGCAATAACTTTCGTCACCTCGGCAGGCGCAACAAATTTTTCACCACGCATCTGCGTAGTTTTCAGTGAAGATATTTTGGAACCAGAAAAAGGGCTACAGAAACTAAAAACATGATTTTCAAAGAAATTGATTGTTTGTTATTATTCATGATAAGAATGCCGCATCCACCCTTAAATGAATCTGTTCTTTGACCGTGTTTGTGACTTGTAATTCTCTCCGGTTGTAGCATACCCATTCGGCGTTTGCAAAAATGTCTCTTCTAACAGTACTTGGATTTTACATACTCCCTTTACAACAGACCTAAATCCACTACACCATGAAGGTCTGTCGCAATGAGGTAACACTGCATGCGAACCATGCAGCGGACAGCGCGCTGCCGCGAGGTGTACAGGTTGCTGTGCAAAAGGAATTGCTTTTCGGGGGGAAGAAGGGGAGGCATGCACTACAAATTAACGTGAAAGCATTACTTGGCCAGGTGTGCAAAAGCACATACTCGACCAGCGTGCGCAAAAACCATGTGCAGAAAACACGTGACCTCTCCCACCAGCACTGACGCCGGTGCCCTGTAAAGTGTTGTCAACACTACCTTGGCTGTACCAAATCATGTAAATAAACACAATTCGGCCTCTACATTTTCTCATTCTTCATAAGACATCTAGGGAACACGACTTAGCAGCACCCCTCCAGTACTTCATCAACCTAGCCAAAAGAAACGCTTTCATGTTTCTGACTCGTAAGAATATGCTCAGGGATCTTCTGCAACTTTTTTTCTGTAGTTTCGCTTCGAACTATTAGAAAAATATTCGAGAAATATTACAAAATTATTCGATTTGATTTGCACTCAAACTTTGTTATTCGAATTTGCTTAGCACCCAATAGTTTGCTATTCGTACAGCTCTAGTTATCAACCTTCAAAAAATAACTGCAGCTGAACTTCGATATGCATTATTAAACATGGATACAGTTACGCCTCGTTTAACAAGTTTACGTTCCACACAGAAATACCTTCGTTAATACCTGATGTTCAAAATAAGGGAACGTTCTAATATAGAAAAAAAAACATAAGATTGAAGCTTCCGACAGCCCAGCAAAGTGTTCTTGCAGATTTTGATGGCCTGTATGTACCTAATGGCATTTTAAAAAAACTACGCTTGTTTTGCATGGTTGTTATTATACAGTACGATTCGGGTAATCGCATGGGATTGGCACATTGGCTTGCTGGCTTCAGTCCCAGCAAGACAAACTGTTTGGTAAAATGTGCACAAGAATCTTGAATGCGTACTTTCTACTTACTCATGCTGAGTAAGTCACTGACTGATTTTTTGGACAGAGTTGGTAAGAAACAATGAAGTAGATCTCAGCGGGACATAATTTTGTAATTTAAAAACTTACTGTCCATACTCTCAAGTGAGCATCTTCGTGTGCACTCATTCCAGTGCAGATTTATTTGATGCTATTCAATAAAGTAGTTCAATATGTGTTTGCAGTTCACAAGACTGAAGCAACCAAGCTGATCTCTTTATTGTCCTCGGGCATGGAGACATATTTTGCCGTGTGCACGCAAAACATCTGTTCTATACTGAAAAATATCAATACGTAGTCTCTGTTATGAGTCATCATAAGTGTGCGACAGATGTTTTGCTTTGGCATTGACATTGCTTTGGATTACACTTCGGCTTCCTATTGAACAGCAGTTTTCTCACACTTTGCACTGTCAGCTACTATTATTTGTGGCTTTAAGACAGATGTGGTATACAGGACTAGCAGAGATTCTCACTACTTATATTTTAACACCACATGAGAGAGTGTATAATTAGACTGCAAACAGTGCCGGGTCTCAAGGTACTGTTGTTGTCATGCCAAAGTGTTATGCTGTAATAGCACTTATGTCTATATTATGTGACAAGGTTGTCCATTATGTTTTCTTAGATCGTTGTGTACGTTGAAAGGCTCAGTGTTAACCATCTCTACAAGTTCAAATGGGATCGTCTGCATTCAGTACCAGGATGGTAGTTGTGCTATTCCAAACCCAGGTAAGGAGACACATTGATTTGGAGGCATCTTTTGACAGGATTTATTAAATGTGTTTGACTTTAATTAGAATATATAGTTTCAAACTAATGACGAGTGACTTACCCTTTACCTGGATAATTTTTTCAGCTGCATATGAAGTGCATGTGTGACTTTTCATCATGCGTACATGTATACTCGGCTTTGTGTTTTCTATGTGCACTAAATAGAATTATCTGAGAAGCGTCAGCTAACTGACATTTCCTGGCTTGCCCCTCAAGCGGGCATTTTTGATTTGTACAATGTCTTTATGAAGAACTTTCTTTTTCTGTTACATTATTACATTAGCCCATTACATTATATACGCTGATGATACAAGTTTTTTTTTTCAAGCAGATGTAGCAGCGATCTAGGTAGTCGAGCGAATAACGTACTATCTAAAATTAATTTATGGGCCCAAGTAAACTCCCTAAATCTAAACATAAATAAAACAAAAGCTGTTTTATTTCACCCCCGCCACGCACAAGTTCAGTTTCCCATCATTTCGTTAAATAACTCAGAAATTAAAGTTGTCAAAAGTTTTAAATCATTAGGCGTGTATTTTTCACAAAATATGACATGGGATGACCACGTGAACCACATTATTACTAAGCAATCTCGGATAATCGGCGTTATGCGCTGCGATTGCTACTACTTTCCGATTTCTGTCAACATGCTCATATATAACTCGTTGTTTTATGCCTTCCTTGTATGGTCCACAATGACAACTGTAAACATTAGCAAACTTACTATCTTGCAAAAGAAAGCTTTGTGTCTAGCCTGTAAAGTACCGTATCGCTGCCACACAGCAGAATTATTTAAAAAATACTGCATCATTCAGGTTGCATCAATACATGATTACAAACCGAGTTGTCTATATAAGTTCGGTTTATTGAAAAATGATACGATTGCAAGAATAGCAAGGTTAGAGAATAATTTCCCTGCTTATAATGTACATCAACCTGAAGTGTGGTACATATCGAAATGTAGAAAAAATTATGAAAATCGAATGTTAAAGTTTCAACCGCATAACTAAGGAACATAACATTGACTTATCTAGCAGATCACCAAAACAACTGCGATTAGTGTTTGTATAATGTGATGTGGCGACTACTTTTTTTTAGGCCTGCATAGCATAAAAAAAAAGGTAGTCGCATCTTTATTTTTTTTAAGCGCATTGTCAAACATACTTTTCTTTAATACTGAGCCGCACATCTTCTGTGCTACCCTGTGTACTAGGGGGTCAGGGTTACTCAAGCTGTTCTCACAGCTTTTACCTGCCCTCCTCGTAACGTGTTCTTGTTGCGGAATAAAAAATTTCAATTTCAACTTCAATTTTCTCAGCTTTAAGGAAAATTGCAGTGTTTCAAGGAGTGTGAAGATATGAAGGTTTTAGACGGTGTAACAGAATTCTGTGCTTAAACATTTTTTTTTTCAAATAGGAAATATACAAAAAAGAGGAATTTCTCCTTGTTGCCTGAACGCATAAGTAGGTTTTAGCCTTATTTCATAACTTGTGGGAAGCCACTGTTTGCATCTCAGATGCAAGAGAGATGCTCTTGACTTATCTATGAAACACTGACCTCAGAAAGGCACTATAACCAAGTTTGAGTGTGTGCATTTTTGCATTTACATGTATATGTGTTTCATCACCTTTTAGCTAGGCTTACACATGGGCTGTCATCATGACCTTTCATTCTCCTTTTCTGTGATAGATGGAGTTGTGGTTCCGTGGCTCTGCGGCGATGCAACTCCGCTTAAGCTTCCAAAACCCTGCACTACTGTTGCTGTGTGCGAAGTCCTGAAACAGGTGCGTTCATGCCATTGACGTGTCATCACGTTCTTGACAGAATTTTATTAGGAAAATTTTCTTCAAGATGTTCTCTCGGCAGCATATGATAATTGATCTGTGTCTTGTTCTGTGCATCTTTTAAGCGAATTTGACTGACCTGTACTTAGCTTAATCACAACAAGACTGTTTAAATAGCAGAAATTTTATTCACACTTTGAACAAAGGCGATACCTCAATTTATTGTGCCATTAAATATAACCATCGAGAGCATACGTCTTTATGAAGTGTATTTGACAAAATCGCTAATAACGTGAACGCAGCAAGGGTATCAGGAACCTAAAGAAGTAAGTTATAGTGTACTATGTGTACAAAATGGAGATGCAGGATAACACAGTGATCCCGCTTTATCTTTTTGACAGCCGAGAGTGATAGCCCTCTCAGACCGTTTTGAGCTGTTCTGCGACACGGTGAAGATATGCGACGATTGCACGTCCTTCAAGATTCACGGGAAGTTCATTCTTCTCACAACACATCGCCACACCCTACGCTGTCTGCTGTTGGACTTTGACCTAGCAAGTACGTATGTAAGCTCCTGTACTGCTAGTGATACACAACAGGATTGGTAACTTGGCTGAAAAGTTCTTTTTAAAGTAGCATGAAAGCGCAGTATTTAAAGGAATATGAAACTCAATCGGCTGTGTTGTCTTTTTGTGTCTGTGAAACTCTGAGGATAACCGACTAATTTGAAAGAAACCTAAGGGATATGTTACAAGTGGTGGATTGGAAGGTAAATGGTTTGAAGAGGCGGAAAAGCCACTTTCACACCTGATAGCACATGGCTGGTCAATTCATTGCAATTGAAGGATGACAGACCACTTAAACAGCTTAAACAAACATTCAGCTGGGCATGTTCATTCATGATGTGCACAGGCTTAGTGATGGTGGCATGGCACATATACAATGTTTAGGGGCTGGTTTTCTTCTATGCTGCATCTATATCTACCGTTTCAAGAACAAAAATCTGCTACAGGCATATCGACGACATGGACAAAGAACACTGTCGCGTTGCAGCAGGTGACATGGGCTTTGAGGGTTATTTAAGGATCATTTCACATTGTTTGTGACTTGCAACATTCATGTGCAAAGAAGGGCTGAACTTCTTTTTGTTTGACATGGCATTAGGAAAAAAACAGATAAATTTCTGCCCGCCATTATCTCAGGAAACCTTCCACATCGGGTGAAGTTTTCGGATGATATATTTTATGTCGAATATAATAGTTTTATCGGGCTACATACTTGGCAATCCCTTAGAGCTTGGTATTATCTGGGGTTGACTGTGTTTTCTGGTAAATGTACACCCATAACCTACTTCACATAAAAAACAGCGCTAAAAAACGGCGGATAAGAGAAAGAAGGACACAGACGGCGGCGCTGACTTACAACAAGATTTATTTGCCCGTACCGCGCAATATATACTTGTGCAGTATCTGACAAATATAGGAAGAACAATAAAAAGATAAAAACAGTGAGAAACCTATGGGACATAATCATCGTGATAGCACGCTATGAGCCTCACGTGTGCAAGCGTTCTCAAGAAAATGAATTTCTTTTTGTGATAAGTCAATTGAAGGCCTGCTGACACACACATCGGCCAGCCTAGCCATTTCCGCAGCCTCGTAAAGTTCGCGTATCATCTGTTCCCAGTGACGCTTAAGGGGAGACGTGGGTCTTGAAAAGTGTGTTTTTAATAGTTGGGTGAACAGAATGAAATTTAATGCACTTACTCAGTTTTTTCTGCAGATTCCAAATCTGTGAGTAGATTTTTAATAGCTGCATTACAACAAAAGATATGCTATTTCTACAACGTTTTCTAGCACATTTCTTACGGGGATTTTTGGCAACTTCTTTTCGTCAAACACAAAAGCAAAGTATGTGGCAAGATTGCCAGAAAGCTGATCTAGCCGATGATGCTATTTATTTTCTTATAATATTGTTTACCAAATGATAATTCTCGATAATCATAAAGTACATGAAGGAAAAATTTTTCATTCATATTTGCATGCATTTATTTTGCATTCAAAGTTTGACGAAAACAATAAATTTAGCATCATCGGCTAGAAGAGCTCTCTGGCAGTCTTGCCACATACTTTGTTTTTGTGTTTGACAAAGCAAAATTGACAAAAAGTACCGTAAGAAATATGCTCTCAGAAATTGCATATCTTTTGTTCTAATGCAGATAATAAAAATCTACTTGAAGATTTGGAATCTACAAAAAAAGCTGAATAAGTGTACTAAATTTCATTCAGTTAACCTAACTAATAAAAAAACTTTTTTCAAGACCCACGTCTCCCCTTAACCACTGCACAATGCTAGAAGTCGGGAGAACAGCCGCAGTCTCGGCAATGAACGGCGAGGTGGCCCGAACCCGTTGAAGATACATTGTGAGCGTGCTCTTTCAGCCGCTCATTTAAACATCGGCCCGTTTGGCCGATGTACCTTTTCCCACAGGACAAGGGCAGAGAATATATACCACCCCTTCAATGCATGGAACGAACTTGTTCCGATGTCTGCCGTTTTTTAGCGCTGTTTTTTATGTGAAGTATGTCGTACCAACTCGCCCAAGCAACCACTTTAGCTACCCATAACCTAATTATGTGTCGTGAGCCTCTGCTTAATCTGCACTGTTGATACAAATACCAGTCTAGTAATGGCAAGAAGCCGGTGCATCTCTCAAGTTGTTTAGCTCATTTGATACGCGCATAAAATTCTAGGCTTGCATTGCAGCGTACACTAACTAGCAGGGTATACATCACTTATGGTAGTCTTCATTAAGATATAGTGGCTACTACAAATAGGCATCGGTTTCCTATTCCTCCTTAGTTACGCATTTGTACTAATGTTCAAGTCCAGTTTAACAAAGTGTGGAGTATACAAGTTCAGCAGATTGTTGATACAGCTGAGAGATGAATTAATGATGTACTGCTGTTCAGTTAGTGCTAAGTAATGAAGGTAGTGCAGCGATAGTAACAGGATGGGGTTTGCAGACCTTTTGAATGGTGGGTCGGCCAATTCTCTCACTGATGCCCCACGAGAGCTGGAGAGTGGCTCACTACTGGTGACCAGCGTTCCGGCCGACGGGCGTGTAGTTCTCCAGCTTCCACGAGGAAACCTGGAGACCATATCGCCAAGAGCTCTCGTGTTGGACACAGTTTGTGACCATCTTGACAGGTCGGTTCATCCTGTGCACTGCCGTTCTCCACTTGGAGTTGTCAGCTGTGGTCTTGACTCACCTCTATATCAAACTTCCTGTGTAATCTTTCGATTTCAGGAAAGAATACAAGGATGCATTTCTTTTGATGAAGGTGAATCGTATTGACCTGAACCTTCTGTGTGACCATGACCCTTCGGTGAGTACACTCTTTCCTTTTTTAAGGTTAAGGCTTAGTTGGGGTAGAAAAAGGCTGTTTCGCTAAACTACAGCGAAGAATAACTCTTCTGGCTAAACCACTTGCTTGCCTGCTAAAATCTTACCTAGTGGTTGCATTTTCCTATGCGCTTTGTTTGGGTAATATCTTCTCAACTACATTGCCTATTGGTTTCATTCAGAAAAAGTCAGGAATGCACATTATCTGCTGCAATGCCAAACAAGGAATCTATGTTTATACATGACGCGACCTGCAGTGTAGATTCACTACAAGGAACTGCAGTGCTGTCCGCTGCCTGCAATGCCAATCAACTCCACATTCTTTCTAATCTACTGCTGGCATTGTGATCTCCACCATGCTTTTATCTTTGTGATTTGTTTTAACTTAATAACTGGAAAGGGAAGGGCTTCCTTCTTCCTTTCATTTATTATAATAAATATTCATTTATTATGTATTTTATTATTATTAACTTATTCCAAGGTAGGTAGTACATTCTCATAGGAGAGGTGGAACCACCATGCCTTTAACTGAGAAAATTACTTTTACTGTCTGACATCACTATACTGTATACGATGTACTATAAAAATCATACTTGCCAGAACAAGCAAAATCTGCATCTAAACATGGGCATAACACACCATGTAGCGCCTGCTGTGTGAAAATATAACTGTGAACAAGCCAGCAATTCAATCACAAGAACCATGATGGCCGTTTTATGGTGCATTCACAGTCGTGACTGAGAGAGGTCACGTGTCTAATTGTGAACGGTGACCAGGGTGCGATTGCAGCAGCCAACGTTGATGTTGGCAAGCGTTACCTGCCCATTGCAATGCCGAAATGTCTTGTGGTTGATGCCTGTTGTGTTTGCTGCTGCTCCAAATGAGTTTATATGTCCATGATTAAGTAGGGTAAAGGACAGCACAAGAGAGATGTCTTGTTTATCAAGTAGGCAAGACTTTGCTCTAGCATGTGCACTACAGATGATGCAGACGCTGCTGTCCAGCGTCTGCGCTGGACTTACCAGTGTGAATGCATTTTTATAAGTGTACATAATACCACATATAAAAGGCTATGCAGTTTGCAGGAAATGTGGCCAGCAGCTATAGGTTGGGACATTTCAGTGTGCCTTGACTGTGCTAATTACCAAAACAATTTTACAAATTGATGAGAGAATTAATGAACTTATGCTGTCTCTTTTCTATGATGGAAGATACAGATTTTATGTGTAGGAGTATTTGCACTTAGTGTGCGAAAATTTTTAAGCGGTACAATTAAAAAAAGATTTCAGCACATCTATACACAGTGCTTACATAGTTGTTCCCGTCTGTTTGCTTCACGCTACTGTTTTACTTTATCTTAAATTACTTTGTTGAACCAGTTTATTTTATATAAATAAGTTGTCCCATTATGCTTTACAAATTTGGTGCTAGATGTGTGATGAAAGAAGTTCCGGCTGGCAAACAGTGTGCTCCATGAGCTCCTCGGATTTATTTTCTTCTCAGGCTTTCTTGAGCAGCTTGTCGGAGTTTGTTCAGCAAGTAAGAGAGCCAACAGACCTCAACCTGTTCCTAACAGGACTTACGTAAGTGGGCAGGTTGAAAAAGTACCTCTTTTAGCTTCAGAGCTTAGTCCCTTTGCCCATTTTGCATGGGCTGCTTGTGTGTGTGTGCATGCATGTGTACGCATGCACGCACCCACCCTTATTGCTAATCATTAGGCCAAGAGGCCTAATGCATTGTAATTTATATTTCTCCATGATATCCATCACCCAGGGATAAAGATGTCTCAGCCACAATGTATGCATCAGCGTACCGTGCTAGGAAGCGTGTTCCCTTTGTGTTCAAAAAGAACAAGAGAGATGAGATCTGCGACAGCCTGAGAAATGTGCTTGAGCAAGTGGATTATGACAGGTAAGTCTGAAAACTTTTTGTTTTGTTCTTAAATGCAACAACAGTAATACTTCAGCTTGACTGCAGGGAAGGCTTAATAATTATGCAGCTTGTGTATGTTTTCACAGCAGGGTTAGATCAGAATGCTTTCTTAGGAGTCCTGTCCTGTTAGAAACATTGTGTTTCTGTTCAATTCAAAATTTCTCTATGGTTACAAAACGTTTATCGATTTATATTTGACTTTTTTGACAGAAATTTGATTGTGGCTGTTCAGTATACTCTTTTACTTACTCATTTATCAAGTTTATTAGAACTGAAAGAATTATTTCCTCAGCAACCATCTAATGCTGCAGCATAATAAGGTACTTGTGTGCCCTCACAGCTCTTGTGACGCTGTCTGTGTTTCTTCTTAGGTACCTCCTATCAATATTGACATGCCATGCTAAAAAGACAGACCCAGAGCTTGACGAAGCATTGTCCAAGATCTACCGCCTTAAAGGTAAAACTTGTATTTATACCTGCTAATACTCATTGCATCGTTTCTCACACATAAATGTGTGTCACAGCTTTCAGATCTCGTAACTTCATTGCACTGCAGTTTCGCAAGCAGGAACATTTCATGTTTCTCTTTTTTTTCCTTCCTTTCTTTCTTTCTTTCTCTCTCTATTCTTTTTTTTGTCATGTCGTGCTTGTATAGACTTCAAACAGCTGAGAGACGTTGGTACTCTATCATTGGCAGATTCTGGGAACAAAGCAGGCATAACATGTGACGCAGCACTCAAGTACCTGTTCTACCTTGTGGATAGGAAAGACATGTTTGATGTTGCTCTTGGGACGTACAACTTCGACATCGTTCTTATGGTTGCAGAAAATTCCCAAAAGGTAAGAGCACAGTGTGTGTGTGGAAGCAGTATAATTGCGTTATACTGGCGTGTTGTCTTATTTTCTTGCTAGCATGTTCAGTTTATTCAGGTATCATTGGTATGAATTAAAATTTAAATGGGAAGACACTGATCAGAACTATCATTTCATGCGATTGCATGGAAGTGTGACATGCAAGCACCCCTAGGCCAGCTTCTAGGCCCGGTGCAGTACCGAACGCATGTTTTGAAGTGTGTGTCAAGGTAGCAGTTGCAAATGCAGGTGCACCTTGAAATTCTAGTCGTTTACACAATTTGTTGATGTCTGAATTTATGGTGACACTTGTGCACTGACTGCACAGCACTTGAAAAAGAGTATATGTGCGCATTATGTCATATTTAAAGTAGATGTTACATTGAACGGTGAGCAGCATTGCCACTCTTAATGCCCAGCCAAGCATGTGAATGCAGTATAGCTATAGGTACTTTGAAATTATGGGTATAAAAGAACTTTAGACAGCATATGTCACAGAGTATGGCATAATATGGCGTGGCTCATTTTGTGTGATGATGTAACAAGTGTGTGTAAGATATTGGTGAATGCTGAAGTACGATGTGATGAAATTCATTGAAGGAATGTCACTGGAGTCAATGTTTCGACGAAGAGACCTGTCTACGTCAGGGCAGCAATAGCATTTGGTTTCTTTATTAGCATTATTTTGAATGCATAGCTAACTCACCCTCATTCTCAACTGGGGAGGAGGAGAACGATAAGCTTGTGCAAAGAAATATTAACAATATACTGTAAGCTGTTTGTTGTACGGCGTGCTATTGTATAACATTTAGAAGAATGTGTATGAACAGTAGCGCAGGCATATCCACACTCCGCAAGAAGGGAAACCTTGTAGGTTGTCACCCTCACGTCCAAAAACTGAGAAAACGAAACTGTGCATTGAGACATTGAGATATGGTCCTCACATGCTGTCGTAAATGGCTGAGCAGACATTGTGCGAGATGTATCAAAAACGTGCTTTTCTGGAAATCGTTGCAATTGTATCAAGTAAAAGTAATGCGTATTGTGTCCTTAGCCTAGCTTTGTTCCGTGTAAGCTTTTTCAAACCCTAAATGTGTACTTTGGCCATATTAAGTACGCTTGGCAGTGATAGGTTGATGTATTGCTGAATAGCGCTATCCTACGTTGTTGACCAAAACCTTGAAGCTATGCTTCTGTCATTATACAAAGTGTGAAATGACAATGTACAGAACAGACCTCTCATCAGGTAGGAATTGCCACTGTTTTAACATTATATGCCCTGTTTGTGACAATTTATCAGCACATCTGGTTATGTGCATTGCTGTGGCAGTAGCTTCTCATTACACTAAGTCACAGGCTACCGGTATCTCTTTGCAGGCAAATAACAAGCTTGTGCCATCTAATGTCCTGTGTGCTGACTTGGAAACTGATTTTTACAGTAATACAAAAAAGTGATTTTGAGGAAATGTGAACCTCAATTCCTCTGTGATTGTTGCAGGATCCGAAAGAGTATGTTCCATTTCTGAACAAGCTGAACCAGCTGGAGCCCAATTATCGCCGCTTCACGATAGACATGCACTTGGAGCGCTACAAGAAGGCCCTCAAGAACATCAGCCTATGTGGCAAGTAACTCATCTCATCTAGTTTTCTCACACTTTTTCTTCATTGCTTGCTTGCTGTGACTGTGCACCTCATGCAGCATAGCAATGATTCTGTACACTAGCAATGCTATTCTGCTGCTGAGCATAAGATCACACGTCAATTAATGTTCTGGCTGCTATGGCCACAATACAATGAGTGCAGAATGAAGAAAAAAAAACGCTCATATACCTTGTTCATGGTTCGGAATGCGACATCAGTACTTTTAGTATAACGACTGGTATGCAGAGTTGGTCGGGATAACCGTGTAATGTCGCTATGAATCTGGCTGCTGAAGGTAATGGTGGCTCTGTTGCAAATCAGTTCTGCGGAATCCCGCAAGGTGGCGGAAGGTTTAAGAAAGGGAAAATAGACAACCACCCGTTTGTAGCACGAAGCCACAAGAAAATCCATACGGATTTCTCAGAAATAAAGAGGCTTTATTTCTGAGAAATCTGTATGGATTTCCTTGTGGCTTCGTGCTACAAACGGGTGGTTGCCTATTTTCCCTTTCTTAATGGTGGCTCTGATATGTGCATTTGAGTGGAACTTGCGGCAATATCGCATGAACTGAAGATGGTGGAAACGAAAGTAGTACTATGTGCATTACTTAGCCCTAAATTGTCAAGTTTCAATTCATCAGCACTGTACAGTCACACTTATGTGCAAGTTAAAGTCTCTCAGGTGGTTGAAATTTATATGGAAGCCCCACTATAGTATACGCATGTCAGAGCCTGTAAGTTGCCTTTGGATGTTGAGGCCCTCAATTTGGACACAGGCTTGAGAAATAGTGTGCCTTTGGAAGACCACAAAATCAGTTGTTTCAGTGCTGAAGTTCTCTTGCTTGCTTTCTTTCTTTTTTCAGCTTCTTTCTTGTTTATTCTTGGTGTGCACTCATTTGCCTGTTCCTTATATCACATACAGGTGAAGCCCACTTCAATGAATGTCTCAACCTTATCAAAACACAGAGGCTGTACACAACAGCGCTCGACCTCTTTCCTGAAGATTCACAGAGAAGGAAGGTAATCAAAAATATTCAATCTTTATTTTTAATGACACATCTCTCACCACCACTTCCCGATATTTCTTTCTATTCCATTCATGTTATCATTACCTATAAGCCTTACATAGAGATGCACGTCAGCTACCTAGTTTATCGAAAATATAAATTTTCTTAATTTAATTTTCCTATTGTTCAATATGTTATCATGCTCAGTACGTATATCCAACTACCTTGTTATTTCTCAGCGACCCTTTGAAGTGGGCAATGTAAGATCTCTTGTGAAAGGTTCGCTCTTTGCACGCAATATCTTGTTCTTTCTTCTACACAAGTTACAACTTGCGTAACTTCTAACATATAAAACCCTCATTCACCCCATCCTCAAATACTGTGGTTGCGTTGTGTGGAATCCATATTGAAACCGCGATGTTACAAAACTACATAGGTGCAAAGAAAAGGAGTGCTTTTTGTCTATAGGAGGTATGGCAAGGGTTCTCCACCATCTGATGTCCTTCTCCAGCTTGGTGTCAGTACCCTTGCAACACGTCACTGTTTTTTATGCCTAAAACACCTTTACACATTAGTCAACTCTTGTAGTCACCTTCTCTAGATTACTATCTGACTTTCTCCAAACCTTCATCAATGAGGAGTCACCATGCCCTAAATATCTCATCTTATTTCACCCGCAGTGACTTCTTTAAATACAGCTTTTTCCCATCAACAATTGAAGCCTGGGATTCATTACTGGGAAGCATCCATTCATTACCATTGAAAGAATTCATGTAAGCTTGTTTATAAATGTTTGTACGTTTGTTGATCCCTCTCCTGCAATATCCTCATTAAGGCTGTAGTATGAATAAACAAAGAAAAAAATTATGTGCAAGAGACTGTACGTATGTTGTGAGAAAAAACTTCAAGGCAACCAGATTTTTTTTTTCTCAGTCATTTACTTACCTGGGTCAAGCCGTTCTATATCGAATCCCATCACCCACCTAGGCAACAACTATATTTAAATTCTTTATTGCAGGAAGTATGGGAGATCTATGGAGATTACCTCCTTGAGAAGAAACACTATGAGGAGGCTGGACTTGTCTACTGGCGCTGTGAAAAACTGCGGAAAGCTTCCAGGGCCTTTGAGATGTGTCTAAATTGGAACTTGCTGCTTTCAACAGCTTACCAGATGAAGTATGGTCAAGACGATCTGCAAGCCCTTGCAAACAGAACGATCGGTGAGCAGTACAGTGATTGCAGCTCTGTGTCCAAGCTCTGCCAATTTTGCATTCCTTAAAATCCTGCTTCCGTGTAGAGAGCTGTGTGCATCCATTACAAAAAAAAAAAAAGGAAAGAAGAAAAGACTCTTAACCTTAACCAACTACACATCAGTGACAATGAACAGTCAACATGCTGCCGCGGCTTTTATGACAAATACGTGAATACTCAGTATTATTAACAGCATGTGGCAACCCAATGATGTGGTACAGTGCTGTTGCTGCAACGAGTGAGTGTTGTGACGTCCTTCAATGAGCCTTGGTGTTGACAAGGCTTCCAGGTTACACTAAGAGAAAAGATGCACTCGGCGTGGAGAATTGCTTTAAAAGCTGCTGAAAGTAATGTTCTCTCATGACAATATTATGGCCTTTTTACATGGGAGTAGCCAGAAATAGTTCCTTTTACAGCGAAAGCTGTTATGAGATCATTTCACCGGCCGTTTTTGGCGCCGTAGTTGTCCGCCGCCGCCGCTGCCGGTGTCTGTAACCAGTATCACTCAAAATAAGAAAAAAAAACGAAATAAGAAAAAAATTCCAGGATGGAACGAGGTTCGAACCTGGGCCCTCTGCATGGGAGCCCAGTATTCAACCTCTGAGCCATGCCGGTGCTTGAAACTGCTTTGCAAAAAGGTCCTATACAGGCTTCATGTCGGCAAGGAACCACATTAGCATATCCAATATAGCTTGGTAGAAGAGTAAAATAAGCACCAAGCGTCGCACAACGCGAATTCTGTAACCAGGCGTCACACAATGCGAATTGCGCAACGAGTAGGTTGTTGAATGCTTCCAACCCATTACAAAGGACTCTGCCATAATTCTTCATCGTCATCAGGCACAGCATCAACAAAGTGCGCATAATGCCTTACATGTGTATAGCAGGTACCAACGCTCTCCGTAGAATGACGAAAAATGGTACAGTGCCTGCTGCCCTACTTCTCAAAAATTACAATGATTTATAGCGTAGTGCGTTCCTCGCAAGTGCACTTGTATTGGTTGCCAAGGAAGCCCATTAGCGCATGATCCACTTCCTCGGGGTCTCAGTAAAGTTCTTCGCCCCCCCCCCCCCCCCCGTCTCTCTCCCACGTCAACGTATGTTATACAGCATGACGGGAGAGGGAAATAGCGACCGGGCGTCACCCAATGCAAATTACATAAGTGGTAGCCCGTTTAAAGATTCCAACCCATTACAAAGGGCTGAGCCATAACTCTTCATCGTCATCAGTCGTCGCGTCAACAAAGTGCACATAATGCCTTACAGACGTGTAGCTGGTCCCTCGCTTCTCCGCGGAATGACGAATAATGGCTTACAGTGAACTCTCAATTGAGTGAACTTCAAGGGACCCAAGGAAATAGTTCACTTAACTAAAAGTCACTAAACTGAATATTCACTAGAATATGGAACAGCATTGGGCACAGCAGACATTAGAGTGGAAAAGTGTGAAATGTAATTATTTTGAAAAGAAATCTGTAATTTTCATTTGGACTGGTGCTCTTAAAGCGCAAGAAAAGACAAAGCTTTCCAGAGAATCTACGTTTCTGTGCACTGCCTCTGGCACAGCTTGTTGCTGAGACACGAAGTCTCGCTTCCGTTTCGTCGAACTCATTACGAAAGTGGCGCACGGCGCTGTGAACTGCGCTGATGTTATAAGGGCGCACGGCGCGTGAAATGCGCTGTTGTTTCCCGAAATGGAAGATGGCCGCACAATACCGATGATGCCGATGAGACAGACAAAAAAGAAGGGGCGAACTGATGCGCACGGGCTCGTTTTCGTCACCCGCACGGCCGCTTTGCCTCGGCGGCGCACAAGCGATGTCGCGCCGCCGCCGATGGATGGGCGATTGAGTGGCGGCTCGCATCGGCTATGCCAGCGCTGCAGTGCACAAAAATTGATTGAAAAAATGAGCCTGGGTCCGCGGATCAAGTTCGTTCAACTGAAAAATTCCCTATTCTGAAATTCGTTTAACTGAAAGATTTTTGCATAGAATGCATAAGAAAATCGCCGGGGATTTTCTAAAAGTTCGTTATTCTGAAATATTCGTTAAACCGACGTTCGTACAAGTGAGAGTTTACTGTAGTAGGTGCTTCCCAACTTCACAAAAATTTTGTTTATGGCGTAGTGGGTACCTTTCTAGTGTACTTGTATGGTAGCCCCAAGAGAGCTTAACGGCCTCTAGAAATGCCACTCTTCCAGCTTTCGCTGTGACTGTGCTGCGGTTTCAGCGCAGGCCTGGCGTATTTTTTATGAAGGGGGAGGGTGGGTCAACCACCCTTTATGTATATATTCGTGTTTTGTGTGTGCATGTATGTAGACATGTGCAAAACTGATCCCCCCCCCCCCCCCCCCCCCCCCGGCTACACCAATGCCCTCTTACCTTCATTACAAGTAGACGGAGTGCCCTTTACATTCCTTTTTTTGTAGTAATCGCTCTTTCTGCTGCTTGTATGTTCTGACATTATCCGAATCTGATGTTGGATTGTTACAGAGAAGAGTGTTTCACATTGCCCTAACATTACTTGGTTGACTTGATTTTTTTTTATTTACAGTAAAACCTTGGTGATATGAATCTCGCGGGGTCACCAAAAATATTCGTATCGACTGAAATATGTATCACCAGAAAACATGGAATTTAGTATGTGACAAAAGAAAGCTGGCGTATGTTTTCACTTGTTGTTTTTCAGGGTCGCAGCAACGTCACGAACAGCCCTGACTGATTGCCAGTAAAGTTTTTAGACGTGAACGATTAGTTCGTGCTTGTAAATATACGGCGCGTGTAATTAATGAACCAGATGTGTTGCGACCCGTGACAGCTAGTAGCCCCTTCCTTATCTTAGTACGCTTTTCCGCATGACACCAGAGTACTGTCACGAAAGTGACTTAAGGAGCGCATTGCACGCGACAGATGAAGGCCAGAAAATTTTAGAACCGCTGTCCTTTGTTGTTATTACTTTCTTATCGCGGTCGTGTTGGGGATGTTTTTCGGGAGAATTACAGCCCTGCCTGCACAATTTGGAAGTTTGCTCAAAACTTGGGAGTCTCCTGTGCAAATCGTAGAGCTGGCAGGTGTGTACGTCCCCAACAGTCATGCATGTTGATGTTGCGAGGCCTAGCTCCCTCACACGGGCAACACTTGTTCGTACCAGCGTGGTATTGTACGTTTGTGTGAAACTTCACGTGGTGAAAATTGGTTCGCAACAACCATACTCCATTACATTGCGGACTAATGGACCTTGGCTGGAACCACAAAAAAATTCGTATCACCTCAAAATTCGTAGGAGCCATGATCGTATCACCGAGGTTCTACTGTATATCATGAGATTCCAAATTAAGCATACATTTTTTCATAGAAAGAACTTTCATAGTGACATTGGCATTAAGCAAGTTACTTTTTCGCAAGGCTGCTGTAGCATCATGCTGACGTGTTGTACATCTCTGCAGATGCCTTGGTGCTTGCCAAACGTTACAAGGAGGCCTCTGAAATCTCGGAAACCTTCATAAAGGTATGCAGTCATTATCTGTGAAAATGTGCACAGCTTACGCGAAGAGTTAACTGAAAATTGGAAAATCGTGCACCACTGCAGTTCTAAAGCTGTGAATGGAAGTAGCACTAGCCATCTTTTCGCTGCTATATTTGTTCATGGGCCCCGCCATGGTGGTCTAGTGGTTATGGCCCTCGACTGCTGACCCGAAGGTCGCGGGATCGAATCCCGGCCGCGGCGGCTGCATTTTCGATGGAGGCGAAAATGTTTGAGGCCTGTGTACCTAGATTTAGGTGCACGTTAAAGAACCCCAGGTGGTCGAAATTTCCGGAGCCCTCCACTACGGCGTCTCTTATAATCATATCGTGGTTTTGGGACGTTAAACCCCAGATATTATTATTTGTTCATGGGCGGACATGTAATTGGCACATTCATCCTTGCAGCTCCAAATGCCCTGAATGGAAATAATGCTGGCCATCTCTTAATTGCTGCTGCTGTTCATAAGTGCAAACATGGCACGTTTGCAGGTACTAGAAAAATTACACTTCATGCACAAAGTTATCAGCAGTTAATCGTAATGATATTGATATTCAGGATCTGTTGAGAGCTAACAGTTCATCTAGTACAAGAGCTAGATGCCTTGTCAAAAGGCACTATAGAATGTGTAAAATGCTTTTCTTGTTATAAAAATAAATTGTGCCTCAAAGGGCAGACTACCGCTAAGAACATGAATTGAGATAACCACAGTAATGGAGAAATTGTCTATCATCGTTAGTAAAACGAGAGCTGTTTTTCTCATTAGATGTGGATTTATATTGTACTTCACTAAAAGTTGCGAAAAATGACTTTTGGTGCCCGAAATGGCAAAAGCACACAGATTCAGTAGAGGTCAGTCGCGTGACCTTCTACTACTGGTGTTCGCGGTTAATGGTCTCTATATGAGTATTGAAATGCAGTACACTTTTTTTTCTGTTATAATCTTGACTAACTTAAAAATGTGCAGATAAACCTTCGTTTGTAGTGAGCAGAAAAGTGCCGCTGCCTTTGCTTGATGTGTGATCCGATGCTCATTAGCAGCAGCATGAAAGGTGTTATCCGAGTCTAGCGGCACCTGCTGATGAGTTGGAGAAGTACCTTGAGCACCTGGCTTGCGAGGCAGTAAAGGGACTTCACATTGCAGCAAGCGTTTGGAATACTTATTCTACCTGCTTTTTTATTAAGGGTGTGCGAATAATTCGATTCGACTTTCGGATAGGTAGTATTCGAAGTTTCGAATAATTCAATATCTAAAACGCGACAACGGCCAATGGTGCAACTTGGTTAGGGTGGAGTGGCTAAAACTAAAGCTAACGTCGTTACAGTAGGCCTTTCGTTAAAGCTTTCACCGACATCCTGGTTCAAAAACGAGCGCATGCTGTTCTTAAAGGAGATTACACTTAAACCTCGATATAACGAACACGGATATAACGAATTATCGGTTATAACGAAGTAAACGAAAAGTAGTCTTGTCATAGCTACAGTGCTAAAAACAGACGTTTATAACGAATTTTTGGATATAACGAAGTTATTTCCGTGGCAGATATGACTTTGTTATAATGAGGTTTGAGTGTATATCATTTTCCCATGTAGAAGAACACATGAGAAAACTGTCAAGCCCTTCACAACTTCGTTCCCGAAAGGAAGGCACGGACTTCTTGCGTAGTTCAGCCGCGTATGCCGCAAGCGCCGTAAAACGTCTTGACTTTGGCCTGCGAAACCCTGAGTCATTGGCTTTGCATGTAAACTTTGTTCACGCTGGGCAGTCGCCACTGCAGCCCCGAACCACTCGTTGAGAAACTCCCATCGTTCCGGCACGCTGTTAAAACACTGCTGTGAACGGGCGCTGAAGATTTTTGGGCCCAGAGCGCCCATGGCGATGAAGCACAACGTTACCATTGCCAGATGAGCCGTACTGCGCAACCATGGGGAAAAAAACTAGCTACGTACCCCCCTCTGTCAGTCATTAGGAGGTTAGGAATGGCGCTGCTGACTGGAATGGCGGCTCTTCTATCAACATGTTTGCACGCCAATAAAAGCTGAAACAAAAGCCACTCCTGAACAAGTGCGCAATAAAACTGTCGGCACGCTGTAACGTCCCTGATTTTTCCTTTGTGTTGCCGTAGCCGGCAGTACACACTTCGTATAAATATACTATTCAATATTCGATATTTTTGGCCACTATTGGGCACTATTCGATTCGAATTCGATTTGAGGTGAAATTTCACTATTCGCACACCCCTACTTTTTATATTCAAAAATGGCTGAAAATGTCAACCAACTTCTGTGAAAGCAGGACTTTGAGCATAAGAAGAGTTTTTGAGGAGGGCTATCGGCATCGCTGTCACTTCTGAGCTCTTGCTGGAGGAGGGACTCGTAATGTTTTCAGAGGTTTCTCAGATTGGAAAAATCTGCTTACAAAATATCCACTACCGAGGAGGAGCTTTTATTGCGCCAGTTGTCAGTTCCTTTAAGTATGCTGTAGTTCTCAAGCTATTTCCTTTCTATAATTTTGTAACTGCTTTCTTTCAGGATGAAGAAAAAACAGTTCGCATCTTGCTTGATGCACACATGTGGGATGTTGCACTGGCGAAGGTATGTTTCCACACTGAAAAGCATGCTTAGTAATGTTTTGTACACCTAGGTAAGACGGTAATGAAGATCTCAACTGTACTGCTAAGACAAGACAAGACTAATTTTATCCTTTTCAAGCAGCTCATTGACAAATTCGTTATCACCACAAAGACCTCCAAGTGCTTTTCTTCACTGTAATGTCATATTTGGGCCTGGCCACGCTTACTTTCAAGTCATTGTCATAGTTTCGATGTGAGCTGCTGTTATGGTTTCGAGGTGTTCTTACAGTGACGACGAGGTTTGGACATTGCTGCCAAGGGAAGACCGACAGGGCACTACCTGAATTATACAAACTAAAGTTTAATGGCCAACATTCGGCAGACTCTGTATGTGCCAGCACATCACTCATGCTGTGGTTGCCTGTTCATAAGCATAAGTGTAACACTCTGAATGCGTTAAGTAGTGAAAAAGGAGAACTGAAAGAGAAAAGGAAATCGAGTGGTACTGCTTGCAGTGGATAGTTATTAGCCAACTAAATCCTTCATTCAGGTTTGTGCAATAGTTGGGGCGTGTGATCTAGTTTGTCTAGTAACTGCGTCACATATACAATGAAAAAAAGTTCATTGTTTTGTTTCTTGCTCTTTTCAGATTCATCAGTTCAACAAGATGGAGCTAACTGAGAAAATATGGAAGCCATCTGTCACTGCCGAGCTAGAAGTCATGTTGGAAACTGTGGATTCACTCAAAGACACATGGTCCAAGCACGTGGCACGGCTAATGACTGTTCGCGAGCACAAGGCCAATGAGGACCAAGGTAATTTGCCAGAATGCGGCAAGCACTGTTCCACAGTAATGTACAAATACGAATTGTCCATCCAAATTTTGATGAACAACAGCTGCTAAGCTGTATTTTTGACCAAACTGGTGTGGTGTGAAGAATGCGCATAGGTAAGGCAGTACATCGGCAGTGGAACGCACCACATGGCACAGGACACCAGCAGCATAGCAGAACTCAGTTTTAGGAGCTGTAGAATACGTATACAGAGACGTTTATCCTGCGCAGTTTCGTGCTTATCTGTGCTTGATTTTTTCACACACATAAAAAAAAAAAAAAAAAGAGACCCAGCACATGTTCTGTACCGTTCATTGAATTCATTTGCTTTTTCTCATTGCATTGAATCGTTGAGTTACAATACGAAACCACTGATTTGGATATTCTGGTATGTTCAAGGGGAAGGAGATTTTGACGACGGTGCATTTTCCGATGTGGCAAGCGTGACATCCAGGACAGTCGGTGGGAGTGTGACTGGTGGCAGCTCCATTTCAGGGTGAGGAATTGATTACTTTGATGGAATTGTGATTGTGCTTTGGAATCTTTACTAAGAAAAAAGAGCTACTTTATTCAGATCAATTGCCACCATGAGGACTTCAAGGAATCGTAAGAAACAAGAACGCAAAAAGTATGTGCTGAAGGAAGGCTCCCGTTACGAGGACTTGGCACTCATCATCGCACTCAACGAGGTGGCCTCATCGTCTGACAAGCTACAAGGCAAGCTCACTTACTATGAAAACTCCAGAAAATTGTTTAAAACCCGATTGAGCAGGCAGAAAACAATGTTATCTTTTCGGTGGCAGCTTCTGCAAATAGCCGAGTCTTTTTATGAAGGTTCACTGTATGTATTAAGAAATGCAGTTATACTATAGCAGCACAGTAATCGCAAGCTGCATGTACTAGTTCAAGCTATTGTGCCTTAACCCTTTCGGCCCTGGCGTCGTCAATTGACGACACCGCACAAACGTTCCCATAGCACCTCGGGAATGAAACCAAAACTGCTAATTCTTGGGGAAATACTTCAATAATCCCCACTGTGATTGACGCCAAAGTTGCGACATATTTGCGGAGCTGGGAGCCACAAAGAAGAAAAAGCTTGACCAGAGTCATGGGTGACAACGAGGCGGGCCAGGTGAGGTGGCTAAACGCTGTTTTCGGGACGTCGTACAGAAGCTGTTTCAAGGAGTATCACACTAAAAGTTGAGAAGTGGTTCACATTTTCTGTACTCTAGTGGGTAGCAGAAATAAAGAAACCATTTTCCTAATTTCACAACCACTGAGCCCTAATGACCTAATTTGATTCCAGGCTAATTAATCCATAAATACTTGCACCACTGGCTCAATTTTTCGTCTTTGGTCTTCTGAGGTCCTAATTATTAGAAAAACATGCACAAAAAATGTATCCGGTCAAAATAAAAAAAAATCCAGGGCTGAAAGAGTTAAAACGAGATTATGCATTCTCGTAACCACTTAGTGTCCATACATCACAGGGATAACCTGTTCAGTCATGTGAAGTTTTGCCACACTTTTCAGAGGAGTGCAGAGATCTTCTGCGAGCTCTGGTACTGTGTGGCTTGGACCAGGAAGCCAAGAGCCTTCAGCATCAGTTTGCAGCATTGCTAGACATTATAGAAAAGGATATTCCCAATGTTTGGCCTCCGGTAACAGCCGAGAGTTCACTGGTGAGTCCTGTTGTTTATGTGCATCATTGTTGCTGATGCAGCAAAAGTTAGTTTTGCCATGCACCGCATTATGTAAAAGAAAAAGGGAGCTGTGAAAGTGTTCAAAAGTTTCTGCATCAGTGAAGCTGTGCTTGCACATTGTGTTCAAGCTGTGTGCACACACATAAATGGGATTAAAGTAAGTGTCCGTGATGTTCTTTTGCTGTAATAAGACTTTTCCACATCTTTTATATGCGCCTTACCATGCAAGCTCTCCCATGCCTTCCTTAATGTTCACGACTTCGTGCTTTCTCTACTATTTTACAAATGCTGCATCTGGGTTTACAAAAACTAAATTTCGTTTGTGAAGAAGTTTTTATCAATCTCTAATCACTCAGTTCTCTGGCAGCCTAGAAATCTGCATATTGAAGAGTTAAATTAAAGAAAATAATCTTAATCTCGTGTTTTACTCATGATGTTGCACCTATTAATTTGACCTTAGATCATTTGGCATTTATTTGAACGCCCCACGATGTCCTGGTGAGAAACTACACCATGCTAGTGAATGAAAACCCATTTAGTCGAATCTAATGTGAAAGCAGCCGCATTAGTTTGTTCAGCCTTCACTGGTGCCCTCTCATGTGCACAAAACACAAGAAATCGTGCGGATGGCAGCCACTACCTCCTTATTTGCGAAGCACTAGCATTTGTATCTCGACGGTCCATCCATCTGTGAAAGCATACGTTTTTACTTCATGTTGTTTCATGTGGTAAAGTTGAAAAGCTGAAAAGTTCCAACATTTAAGCATATTGGAACTTTTCATCGCATGCTGGTTGAGTCACACATTAAGATCTAGATGCGAGGCTACATTGCGCACTACTTCAGTGAAGAAAAGGGAGATTTCAATTTGCTCATGTTGTTGCCATTGTTTATTAAACCTATCATATAACCCCTTCAGGCGCAAATTATGATGGGCTGTCTGAAAATGTGTCAAGTTCAGACTAAATAGTTCCAAGGCACTCGATATTACAGTAGACTCTAGTTAAATGAAACCTGAAGGGACCAAGAAAATATGTGTTTAACAGGTGTTCCATTTATCGAGAGATTAATTTGGTTGCAGTGTCCAGGTATGAAACCTATCATATTAGAGGCAGCTGTTCCATTTAAGCAACAATTCCGTCCAACAGATTTCCATTTACTGGGAGTCTACTGTATATCCCATGAAAGAGAATGAGGTAATATGTTGTTTTGTGTGAGTTTCAGTAATTAATTGCAGTTAGCATGTAATTAAATATCTAATTGTTCTGCTATCAGCCATGTTTAATTTTTGCAGAAAAAGAATGAAATCTTAGATTCAAAGTGCATGCCAAATTTGTTTTTGGTTGTATTCGTTTCAAGCAAAGAAAAATAATGCTCTTGACATCGGACCTGGAAAGCGGCACGTCAAACGATCGTTGAACATGGTAGTATCGTCAGCATAGTGAACCTCTGCAGCAATGCGCAGCACAATGAAGTTAAATGAGTGCTAGTTGTCCACTCAGGAAACGTGTACAAATGTGCACACTGTGTTTCAAGCCGCTTGAATAAGCTGTAGTCGATGTGTGCAGTTGTATACACTGCCGCCGAAGGGGATAATTTAATAAAACCTCATGGGGTCCTACAAGGATGGAATGAACATTGGCCAGCTGTATGATCTGAGGAAGTTTCCTATGCAGTTAATTTTATAAAAAAGTAACAGAAATGCATTTATTGAAATGCAAAAGTTTGAGGGTGCTTTTAGCCAACTTGTACATCTCTCCAAGACAACAAATGTGCTACGCAGTGTTGGCAGAACTACACAGAGCCGCTAACTGCTGTACATCTTTTTTCAACCAGCCTCTTGGGCCACACTCATCATCAACAATGATTGCTGAGGCAGTACAAAAGCAAAAAATTATGGAGCACGTAATATCAGGTATGTTTCAGAAGGCCTGCTCAGTAATCACCCTTTGACAAATATGCATTACCACTCGTTTCAGATCCAGAACTCCGACAGCCACCTGCACTTCAGAGAAACCTTTGCTGGAAACTACAGATGCTAACCTGATCAACTGTGGTGCACGAAGTGCAGTGTACAGCAGTTGACTGTAAATAATATATGCTACCAGTTTCATACGCTGCAGCATGCTTGTTATATGCCGTTTACAACACTATAAGCTCTAGTGCAACTTACAAGTTCAATAGAAAAACCGTCCCACATTCTTTACTGTAGTCCTATTATTATGCAAGCAGTGTCATACCTACATATTCAATATGTTGTTATTCATCATATATATTGTACATATATTCTTTTTCACTGTTAGTACTCTTGACATTTGAATCTAATATTTATTGATCATGCATAGTTCTTAATTAGGCCGAAATTACTGCTCAGCAATGCTTTCATCTTTAATTCTCATCAGAAGGATCGAGCAGCAGTACTACTACTTCCATGTTGCTGTGATATATTTTTTTAAAGTAAACTTCAGGCCAGAACACTGTGTTTCCTCTTCACATATCATAAACTTTACTTGAGAAAAATGAAACAAAAGCAATACAGCTATACATTCACGCAGGAGAACATATTACTTCAGGTTGATGTGTGGTGTGGGTGGAGCATCTTCGTGCCATTTGTAGATCTTGACCCACATCGGCACTTCTCTATCAATAGCAGTTCTCAGTTGGAAGCGGCAGTCGTAGGTCCTCATCCAGTACTTCAGTTGTTCTTGCCTCTCTTCTTCGGGTCTGGTGTCCACACCTAGATACGGACGAAGCTCGATCCCTTCAGGTGCTTTGGGTTGGCGAAGCAGGAACCGGAGCAGGAGTTTAAACACACTGTCGTCAATGCCTTTCAGTTCTCCGTTCTCGTACGCTTCGAAGAGACGTAGATTGCCGGACGACCAGCACAGGTTACGAAGTGGATTGCTTTCGTAACAGTCGTAATGGAAACGAAGTGTGTTTAGCTGGTAGACTGCAAACGTCCAGTGTTGTCCATCTGTATTGACAACATGGCTGACCAGAGGATACGTAGGATCGTGATATATCGTGAAGCCTGAAAAAGAAATGCTAAAGATGACAACAAAACCAGGATTTCTAAAGCTTTCTTTTATATTTAAGGGGGTGTCGTTAAACTAGCCGGGACTAAACATCACAATAATTTATTTTAAACAGAGGTTGCCCATGGTACATATGTGTTAAACCAACTTTAATATTAACAATCTGGTCCATAACATTTGATACAGGTTCGCAGAAATTAATTGAAGAATGTTTCCAGAGTTATGCATCACATAATGGTAAAGGTACAGCTAATAAAGCCTGCATAAGGGCAATTGTACTTCCTGTAAGAAGGCTGCACACGTGGTCAAAAAAAAAAAAAAGCCCTTCCATGCTATCTTCCAAACCACAGTATACCCACGGTGATGATGACAAAATGAATATCGTAGTACATCTTTGCTTATACAGTATTTCTGCTGTGCTATACAGTTCATTATTTGATCAATTTATAAAGGACTTAATTCCCACTTAACAAAACAGCTACAAGCCTAGGCCAGATAACGACAAAATGTGTGATGCTGTAAGGAGCTACAGGAACATCTAAGGTGGCACGTCTGCATAAATCCTTTCTTACAACACCTCTGCTCACAGTAAGGCTGGCACCTGTGAGAAACAGTAATGAAATGACACTTTTTAAGTTCTTACTCAAGTATTGAGGCTCGCATTTACATCACCGTATATATGGCCAGTCATGACAACCAGGGAGACAAAGCTGCGGCTTTTGCTACAGTTCAAAACAACAAAAGTACTGGCTGTTCACTGTTCACCGTCCATTTTTATGTGGGCAATCGCGTAAAAAATAATCCAGTGATATCAAATGTGCAATGGCATCATACCCAACTGTGTTGCCACTCCATTCAGCCAACCAAAACCCGATAGTATGGCTGCGGCATTTGCAGCATCCTGCACCTCTTCAGCCGTTTTGAACGGAGAATCGTGGTGGCCAATCAACTGACTGCGCTGCCGTATGGTCAGCAAAGGAAAGTTGCACTCGTGGAGTGGCCAAGTACCTGGAAAATGATGAAAACGATTTATGTTCAAAGAGAATGCGCACAGCTTTCTGCTTCCCATGTGGAAAACGTAGGGACAAGAAAAAGTTAAATGATCATGATAAAGGCTGTTACAATGCAGCAAGCATTTAATACTACTCCAGTGTTGTCACTTGAAGGAAGCCAACCCTTGCTGCTCTCCCACATTTTATGCAGACCACACATTACTTGGTGTCTTATGTAACAAGTATTTCACAAACCATTAGTTTAGATGCAGTGTACAGGGTAAATGCTTCGCACTGGCATACGACACTCATTGCGCGGGATCTGAGAGCTTTCAGGATTTTCAGCACATTCATTTTTAAACAGTTAAACTAAAAACGTGCAGGAGTGCAGGCATGTTAGCATACACTTATCCCTTCGCCCCACCCCCTCATGGAAACAGACTTGCCAGGCAAACTCGTCTGATACTTCTTTTTCCACTTGAACTTCATGTAAGAAGGATGGTAAGGAAAATCTGGAACCTCTTGGCTGCACACGAGTGGGTCGTCCAGGCTCACTATCTACAAAGAGGACATAGCGGTGTGTTACTTTTGCAACACAGTTGTAAAATACTCTGCTTATCCCTGTATTATTGAAGCATGAACAAGGAATGGCTAATTGTAAAGAAAGAGGTCTGCGTAATGTAGTTATGATTAACTAGTGCACTTTTATTTGTAGAAGCAACACCACTTGTGGTAGAAGCAAGCACGACGACAAACCTTCCCAATGCATGGTCACTTTACATTATAATAAGCTACATACAAGTACTCTGCCAGTAAGAGTGACAAGCGAAGGAGCTGTGAAAAAAAATATGATTCTGCAGCGTTGCATGCCAAAGCCATGTTATGATTACGAGGCATGTCATAGTGGGAGACTCCGAATGGTTCTTTTTAGACTTGGAAAAGAAAAGCTTCTACAAGGATTGTATGTGGAAACGCCTCGGTAGCTTCACATGTAGCACTCGAAATTGGTGAGCTACCGGATCAGAAAGGCGTACAGATTAGGGAAGTTACACCATTATCTTCGTTGGTATCGAACATGCCTGCCAGGTGTCTACATATTGGCCTTACAGCAGGAAGTGGCTCTGTAATCCTGACTTGAGCATCAGGTTTATCCATGAACTGCAAATTCATGGTTATGGTGTCCTGGTCTTTGAATCGTCTCCTCTCGTTGGGGTAGTATCGGGCATGCTTCCAGAAGGCGTCGCAACGCGGCCTATAATCCACCTGGAAGAGAAACGAGCATTGCATTTGGTGAACCATGGCATCCCGAAAGGCACAGTGTAACGACAGCCCTATTTGTAAACAATGTGCCCGACACGAACGCACATTTCAGTCAATCAATGAAATGTTTATTTTGCAAAGCACTATTATAACACGAGGATATCTAGAAGAGGGTTCTAAGGTCAGGAGACCATACCTTTGGACCCTCTGACCTTGTACAGTCATGCATGCCATTTCCTTGGGCTTTTACCTTTTACAAGGAAACGAGAAACAATGGTGCATTTTTCAGTGCGGTCATTTGAAACATGCATTGGTTTTTTCTCGCCTAGGACCTGCACTTCTGGCTTATTCATCGATAATTTTCTTCACTTAATCCCCCCCCCCCCCCCCCCCCCCCCCAAAAAAAAAAATCACACACCGATGCGTCGGTACGCAGCACAACTGTTGTTTAGCTTGCCATCGCTCGTATCTCTTTGGTAGTCCATCGAGGTTAATAACTCGTTTACCTATGTCTAGCAGTCATTTAAGCATAACGATATGTTAGGTGCTCCGGTCATGTCGCCGGCTCTGTCGACAGACAATTTGTCGGCTAAATGACCGAGGAATCCACGAATTCCAACAGCTCTACTATACCACATACATCACTACACATGGAGCCCTCGTCACCACGATCACGACCGGATCCTATAACAAGTCACGACCAGCTGCTGGTACTCACTGATCACGGTGATGATGCGCTTGTTCAAGAACTGTCAACAACTTCTTGCACACATGTACACGGGTTCGTGAAACGTGCGTGCGTTCTCGGGACACGTATAAGCACTACATATCAGCTTACTGCTTGTTGGTAATACCCACGTTGCATACCCAACCGTAAACAACTGGTTATATAACACATATGTGGCTCTTCAACATATATATGTGTGCGTATAAAATTTATACAAATATTTAGCGTCATTTTATAACGTGCCGCTCAGTAAAAAAAGTTACGCCACAGTCCCCTACTCGCCGCATGCTTCGCATAACATCGACTCCCACGGTACGTGGGATCTGCCGAATTTTTTCATGTACGGAACTATAACATTTCTGGTGACTTTTTTTTTTCTAGAGTTTGCCCAACGGCATACATTGTTAAATATACAGATAGAGGCCGGTTTCCGCTATATACATCAGCAGTGCTCTATGGTGGGGCCCATAGAGCCACAGATCATAATCCGGTTAAAAGCTTTAAAAAGTGCAACTTGGACGTCTACTCGAATTGTCGTCCGTGAGCCGTTTTCATCGCGCAAACACACTACTCCGATCGCACTGCAACCGAGCGTATATCTTTAAAGATCAGCGCTCTCCAACGCGGCCACTTCAGGCCACAATTCTGCGCATTTCCTTACGAGCAAGCAGCAATTCTACCGACCTGCGAGGTCTGAAGGTGAGGCGCGTCCTTCGCCAAGCCTCTCAACAGCACCGACAAGACCCTGGCGATTATTTTCTCCTGCTTTACGGACTCGGATGTTTTCCCCCTGCATTTGTCGCCACTTTCGAGCATTTCCAGCTCTGAGGCGACAGCATCGACGAGGTGCGGTTTGAGTCGCGCGTACGCGTCCTCTACGTCGATTTTCTCGTACACATCCGGCAGACCTTCGATCAGGTGTGTCCGCGTTGCGTACTGGTACGCGGGGAGGCAGTTGTAGTATAGGGTATCCGGCTGAGCCAAGTAACAGAACTGTAGACCCAATTCGGTCATCTTCCCCAGTTTCTGTTGGACAGTGGGCATCGCCTTGATGCTCTCTCGCCATTCTTCTCTCTCGCGCCTCTTGGTGGCTGTGTAAGAGGTATCTAGGATCGTTGGATACTTGGGTTCATCGGTGTACACGTACTCGGATTCTATGTCCGGGTTAAGCAGCTTGGGATAGTGACTCGTGAAGCGTAAATTGCGGGCACATTCTAAAATGCGCCGGTGCGTCAGTATTTTGGTCGCCATTTTGTAAAAAAGCACATGGCGATTGCCAGGGTTGCCGAGCGAAAAGCTGAGAGTCGCTAAATTTGGAAAATCTCGCCTATTCTAATAACAGAAAAAGTTTTGTGAGTAAAAGTCAACTAAAAACGTTGGTAAAAGTCCAGTGCAGACTAAGCAACAAAAAAAATATAGAGTCATATTGACTACAAGGAACATTCCACACTTTATGTGCTTTCGGTTCTGGTCATCTTTGCTTCAGGCACTAGAGGTGTGGTCTTTCAGACTGGACAAAGTAGACAGAGTGGCACATGTCTCAACGCGAGAGTCACAGGTGACATAGTCCTCAAAACGCAAAAAGCTGTCTGCACTTAGTTGTTCAGACAATTTCTGATCAATATGACGTAAGAAACATTAGATGGTGTGTCACAAAATATGTTCGTAGAACTGAAATACGCTCTGCACTAACTTCGTTAAACTGAAATGCGTTAGCATGGGGTCTAATGGTGCTTCGGCGGGGTATTTAAAGAAACTTCGTACAACTGAACAGTTCCCTTAAAGGAGTCCTGACACAACAAATTTCGCCCCGCGTTTTTTTTTTTTTTTTTTTTGCTGCAATGTGTTGCTGGGGGCCTGTTAGTCATAACACGGCACATCGTTTGCTGCAGCGCGCGACAGATAATTAATTACAAGCTCCTCATTACCGACACAGTCTCAGTTTCGGTTTGACAGAGCTCCAAAAACGACAAGCCGCCGGGTGCAACTATCACCACCTAGCGAGTGAAACGCTCGGTCACGTGAGCACACAGAACAGTGACGCATTTCCGCGCGGTCTGTCGTCGTCGGTCTCATCGTCGTCTGATGGCGACGATTTTCTTGCGGCGGGGACGGAAGAAATTTTCGACGTGGCGAATCACTTCAGGTTTGACCCGCTGGCGAGGAGCGATTCGTCGGGAAGTGCGTCAAAACAGAAATGGCTGCTACGACGTCATCATAACTTGTACCGGCTGCAACGGTTACGTAGGGGAAGTAGGGGGGTCACCTCGGGTCACCTCCGAGCATCGCGCCAAACCGCGTGTTCGGGCTGGCTGGCGTCCCCGCCGGTCGCGTTGGTCACCGCCGGTCTTCGCCTGCTGCTGCGCCGGGACTACCAGCCCGCAACACAGCATTCACGTTTCCCGACGTATTGCCAGATGGCGTTCATATCTCACGCAGCGCCTCTTCTATCGTCTTTAGACGACATTTGCAGCGAAGCGCGCAGATACGTGGCCTATTTTTTTCTTTTCTCTTCCTTCTCACCCGTCTCTCACTCTCCTATGTCCTTTCCCCCTCCTTCTCTCTAAGTAGTCCTAACCTAAGGAGGTATGTACGAAGTCAGGCAATAAATAACGCCATACCTCCCCCCTCCCCTTCTCATTTCCCCCAATGACTCTTTTGTTCTCTTTCCTTCCTCCATGCCTCCGAGGACCGTAGATATCCGAGGGTGTCAATGCACCAGGTGCGGCCTATAATGCTGGATCGCGCTCGCGAACTTCAAAATTCATATAAAATACCTTCCAAGCTTTATTCGCCGTCGATATTTTGCAGATGGTACACGCACGTACACGGGAATCGATCCAGCAGGCTATCTCGGCCGCGAAATTTTGTGTCAGTACCCTTTTAACTGACGTTCGTTCAAGTGGAATTTTGCTGTATTTCTTTCCCTTCCTCGCTATTTCTATATTTCTCACATCATCTTTCTTCCTATCTATTTTCTTTCTGTCTTTATCTCTCTTTATTTGATTCTCTCTCCTTCTGCCTTTCTTTCTCTCTATTTCTCTCTCTCTCTTTCTTTCTTTCTTCCTTTCTTTCTACGCTATGCGTTACTATCTCCCCTCCTCCTCACCCACACATTTCTCCTCACCCTCACTTTCCTTTCCCACACCCTTATATATACTATACTATACTAGGCTATGTTTTGCTCTGCTAGCGTGCCTGGACCGAGTGGTTACGATGCTCGCCTTCGGATCGTGGGTACGCAGGATCAAATCCCGCCCCGAGCCTTGTACCCCCCGCGTCTAGCGTAGCTCTGGTTTACACGCTCGCTCCGGGCGCGTGCTCTGGTTTGAATGGAGTCCCCTAAAAGGTTTAACCAACGCAACATCAATCATAATTGTGACAGAGCAATATAAAACACCTGGAAGCACAAACCCTTTATACTAGTCGGCGATTTCAACGTAGACATTATGGACCTTAGGACCTAGCTTTGTCGTCGACGCTCACTGTCCACTGTCATGGTGGTTAGAAAACCGTTGCTATAGCCGAAACATATGTGTGTATGTGAATATAAAAAAATCACAGCATATCCACGGAGTGAATGATGATGAGTGGGCGAAGCTGCGGAGGTTCATCGGTAAACCGTGAATCTTCCGTGAATTCTGCCCAGTACATCATTTACCGACGTGAGATCGGGCGCGTTTATACTAAAGGTTCGATGAGAGTTATGACGACTTGAAGCTCACTTTAATTTTACATGTACGCTGTGAATTTTCATTGTTTAATCACGCACAGGAGAAATCGCACACACGCACTACCTTGGAGGTCAAAATCCAGTGCCTATATACAGGGTGTTTCAGCTAAAAAGCACCAAGTATTAAAAAATTAAGCATATGCGCTACGCGTCTCCAATTAGCGCAATATTGTTCAGAGCCATACAGAGCACGTCAGAATATTTTTTCCAATCCGCCAAGCTCGGCAATTAACAAAAATTGCTTAATGAACTTTTTAAATAGCAACTTTAGAGAAAAGTTTTCAATAGAAAAGTTGTAGCGCTTGATCAGAAACGTCGAATTTTTCAATCTGTGTTAAGATAACTTCCTTGCTTAATTTTTTTCCGGCCTTTCTTTAAAGCGCGCGAATTTTAAAAAAATACCACGTGACTGCCGCCAAACGCGCGGCGCTTTTAGTGCCCTCAAATGCAAGTTCAACGAATTATCAAAAACTGCTTGGCGCACGAATGTCGATTGAGCAGGCTACCGGCGACTGCGATGGACGTCAAGCGACAAAATGAGGATATCGTTACAACAACGAAAAAATTCTTCAACGAAAGAACGGCAGCCAAGGAGCAAATGCTACATGAGATCGTAGGCAGCATTTGGTGCAGCGTAGGTGTTTTTTCTTTTGTTTTCGCACCAATGAAGAAACATATTGGCAGGGGTGAGGGTGACAGCGTGATGAAGGACCTAGATAAAAGATGCACTCACACGGGACGGCCGCTCTTTCGTAGATCTTTTGTTTTTGTTTTTTAGATGGTACGCCTCTTTTATCATTTAGCGTCCATCGCAGTCACCGGTAGCCTGCTCAATCGACCTTCGTGCGCGGAGCAGCATTCGATAATTCGTTTAACTTACATTTGAGGGCACTAGAAACTGCGCGCTTTTGGCGGTAGTCACGTGCTATTTTTTAAAATTCGCGCGCTTTCAATAAAGGCTGGAAAAAAATTAAGCAGGGGAGTTATCTTAGCATAGATTTAAAAATTCGATGTTTCTGAACAAGCGCTACAACTTTTGTACTGAAAACTTTTCTCTAGAGTTACTATTTAAAAAGTTCACTAAGTAATCTTTGTTAATTACCGAGCTTGGCGGATTGGAAAAAATATTCTCACGTGCTCTATATGTCTCAGAACAATACTGCGCTAATTGGAGATGCGTAGCACCTATGTTTAATTTTTTAATACTTGGTGCTTTTTAGCTGAAACACCCTGTATATGGGGTGGTCAGTGAACGGTTGTGCAGCGCGAGCGGTCGGTTTTTTCAATCAAGACGCTGAAACTGAAATTAAGTTTCCATTCGACGGTATATGACAAAGGCCTGCAAGAAGCATTCTTTGTCGCTAACTACATGTCTAACCATCAAACGCATATACATCTTGCTCTAATCACCCGCCGCTACTTATCGGTATGTACTCACGACTGGTCATGCCGTGACATGGCATCGGATGGCGGCACCACCTCAATCACGAATTATTTTCACTGAGCTCATAGCCTTAGCCGTAAGGTTTGGGGAGCGTAGAGGAGAGCCGTAAATTATTCTATTCGGGAGGCATGCCGGCTCTTTCGTAGCGTTAGCTACACTGGCCGCGCCGGAGCGGTTTCGCGTGCGCGTACAAGAGCCATGCTGCGCATGCGCGAGGAGCAGTGATGTCACACAGGTGGCGCACCGCAGCCGCCACTTCCTCGCACTCCACCGCCGCCGCGCACGACTCGCCAGTCTGCGCATTCCAGAGGAGTGACGTCATAGCCGTGGCAGACGGCGCGCGCGCAGCTGTGCGCCTTGGCTATAGAGTCGGTACAGTCGCCGTCTGACACTGCGCTGGAGCCGCTTGATAGCGCCTCTGGCTGGCGTTTGCCAGTGTGGATAGCCATGGAGAAGGAGAGCGCAAATGATGCTCACCGGCACAGAAGAGCGGAGAAGCTTAACTCATTGGATTCCGAAGTAGTTGCCTGGCAATTAGCGGTTGAGCGTATAGGAACAACTAACGGCACAAGGCTAAACGTGCTGTGGAGACACTGGAGCAAAGGGAGGAACGTCTAGCAAAGCGGCGTCGCCAGGAGGCTGAGCGACGTGCCCGACCATCTCTGCAGCAGCAACAAGACGCCGTCGATGACGTCAAGGCTCGCCGATCGACTGACTATACGGTGAAACTTAGCGAAAGCGCATGTGCGACTTGGATCACGGACTTCGTAAACAATCCGTTTGGATATGTGTGCGACGTGTGTGAAAGACTGTGGCACATGAAAGACTTGACTTCGCTAAATAGTGCCATGCGTGAAACGTTCAGTTTAGCGGCGGCGCCTGAGTGGGGTGAAATCGGGGCGCGGGTCATAGAATAATCAGCTGAAACTTAGCTCACGCTACGTATATGCTGGCATAGCCGAGCTAAGCCGCTACATTTTTTTAACCGGCCGCCTTTCCGCCATGGCGCTGAGGCTGCTAGGACCCAAACCCCCTCGCCACCATTTGTTGATCTGGTGCCCTGGACACGCAGGGCTCAAGGGCAACGAAAGGGTGGACGCTCTGGCTTGCGCATTTTGTAACCGAGCGGAGAATCCCTCTATTTCGTTGGCCGTATCAGCTCTACCTGGGGAGATCCTTGCTCACTAGCGCTTCACGCGACCAAAAATGTGGGACGCCTCACAGATCCCTCAACGGGAAGAGGCCGCCGACCTTCGAAAAAGTCAGACGGACATTTTCCCGCATTTACTGAAGTTACACGCAATACATCCGACGCTTTACCCGGCCGTGTGTCCGTGGTGCGGTGGTAGGCCGACTCTACCATGTCTCGTGGGAGTGGGATCGCGAACCAAACGACTTAGCGAATTTTCTCGGCAAACCTCTATCGCCTAGTACGGCGCAGTGGGAGGCACAACTCGCCAGCTCGGGCCTGGGAGTGCAGCTCGCGCTCCTGGATCAAGTCCGGCGGGCGACAAGGTCAGTGGAGCCCTGGACGTAGCGTCCTAGCCATAAAGGTTCCAGGATACCCCCTGTCCCCTTTCCCTTGAATAAATCTCCACTCTCTTTTCACTAAGACAACGCGGTTATCTTCAGTTTGTGCAAACAGGCAACTTTGCGATCGTAACACGTTGGTTGTGCAAGCAAGAAACTACCAGATTATTAAGTAAGCAGTTGTGTTATAATAGCGCCAAAAAGCACTGACACTATAGCTTTGAAAACTATAGCTCTGAACAATGTACTTGCTACTTAGGTATAGGTGGAACCTACATCGTCAAGACATCTGCAAGTGTCCCACAGTTTTCGTTCGCCAGCAAGTTCATCTGCCATCGTCATCGGCTGAAATGCGATCACGTGGGACTGACTGTCGATTCTTGGGCGTTGTCATATCGTCGCGATATATCGTGATAAAGTGGCACGCTGGATGCACATATTTCGAAACGAAGGTAATCACGAAAGTCGGCTTCACCGCAAAGAGATTCTTAATGCGGAGATGTCAGCTTTAGGGCATCCGATACACACGCGCAGACGAAGGTTGCCACTTGCGCCCCATTTTTCTGCGCGTCTACGTACTGTAGCGGATTTTACAAGATGATCTCATGCCCTGGCTTTGCCGTGTCGGGAAAGCCATCTGTGTCGAACTGAGGGTTTTCGAGTGTCAGAAGTGGACGCCACTTGCGCCACACGGACCCGCATGACCACACACGGTCTCCCTATGCCATGACCGAATTGGTTGTTTCTGTTCTTTACAAACGCAAGAATATTTGGCATAAAATCTCATCGAGGCAGCTCCAAACTGCCGTGATGTGGAACACGTGGGATACGTACCACAATTAAACACTGTCATACGCATAGCCGAAAAAAAAAAAAGAACATCAGTAGCGAGCGCGCGTACAGGAAAACCTCCTCTGAAGCCCCTCCTTCACTTCCCGCTGATGTTTCAGTGCGTTGCACACTGGAAATTTTTACCTAGAAAGGGGAGGAAAATAAAGACAGAAATGCGGAACCCGCGTGAGCGCATAGGAAGTTCGCGAGCACAGGGTACGCAAGCGTGCACCGAGGCTGTAAGCATACCGCGCGCCACTTGCCTATGACTTTGCACGATCACGTGTTTATGGTACTAATATAGGCATCCCCTTGTATAATCCTCTTTTTTTTGGCGCGCGGGGGGGGGGGGGGGGTAGGATGACGAAGGGGCTGGTGGGGCTTTAACGTTGTCATGTGACGTTCCTTCCTGCCTTTTTTTTTACTTTACAGCCAAACGTGAGAAGGAGAAATGTCAGAGCATTGCAGGTCGCATCAAATATCCAAGACAAGCACCATCTTAATCGAAATAGAAACGGCGGCAACGAAACAAGTACGAATGTACCTTTACCAGCTGACGATATTTGCATCCTTTGGCAACCTAAACTCCACTCGTATAGGCTTGCATAAAACATCGTTACTCAGTGACTTGCAGACATATCGCGCATAGAAGACTTGGGAAAATCTGTCACGAGGCGATGCCACAGTGGCGGTGCACCGCCATCGTCCAAGAGTTGATGCCAATATCAATTTAATCTCACTTGATCGCAGAGACCGAGAAGCTGCCTGTATACCTTGTCACTCCTGGACATGTGATGTACACAGTGGTCTATACTCTTCAAGGGAACATCGGAGCGCGTAGCGGCCGCTCGGCGCCATCGCCGGCCGCAGAGTTTCGCGCATGCGCAGTGCGCGCTGTGAGTCGTGGTCTTACGTCGTGTTCGTTAATGTATTACCGTCTGCTGCCGCACTTCCAATAGCCGCGAAGCGAACCGTTCACGCGACGAAAGAGCGCCGCGCACGTACGCTGCTCACTGCGCCTGCGCGAAACTCATTGCAACCGCCCGCAGGCGGTGGCGCCGAGCGGCCGCCACGCGCTCCGATGTTCCCGTTAACAGTGGAGCTCTGTGTACAGTGTGTAGTGGAAATGATAAGAATAGATCCAGACAAAATCGATCGAAGAAAAGAATCATTGTATTATATATTGGGCCGTGAAGGTTTGTTTCCACTTGGCAAGGCACGCAATGCGAAGTGTCGTGCGAACAACGCACTTTACGTGCGAGTGTGTACACATACAAGCCGAGATCGTGGTTGCAGACGTGGGCAGTGACGAAACAGCGCCGAGAGACAAAAGCGGGGTGGCTCGCCGCTGGACCTCCGGAAGACAAAAGGTGCCTCCCTCGTACGCCATGGTGACGCTGGGATCCCTAACGAGAATCGGAAGACAATACGGTCTCTGGAGAGCGAGAGGGGGGATGGAAAGACCGGAACGTGGTAGATTGTAAAAGAACCACCGAGTCCGCTTCCGAGCCGGATGTCCCCACGGTGCCGCGCGCGGTGCAGGCGGTCGTGTACGGTACGAAAAAAGATCCCGGGTCACGAATCGCGCCGGCGGTCCCGCAAATCTCGTTTTTGCGTGTTTCGCGAGACGCTGCAGGGACGTGGATTCCGCCGTCGCTACTGCCTCGACGCACTAATGACGGATTTGAAAGAAGCGCCGGCTGCTGCTGCCCGGTGCCCATATGCGGTTTACCGTCGCTGACCTGTCGCGGTGTCATGACAGTTCAATGTGTGGTAGGGGTGCGAGCGTCCGTATATGCGTGTTTTGTTTCACTGAGCACTTTGGGACGTTAAACCCCACATATTATTATATTATATGTTTCACTGAGCAGAACGTTGGTTCGGGCTAGTTCGTAATCCATAATTATTAGCTTTACAGCACAGAACTTACTCAACAGACTAAGATGTGCGACACGTATACGAGCGCTAACGACACGTATATATATATATATATATATATTATATATATATATATATATATATATATATATATATATATATATATATATATATATATATATAGGGTTTCGAAAGAATGTTCCTGGCTATTGGTTTAATTATATGAAAGAAAACTAGTCACAGTGAAAAACATAACAACATTTATTCTGAGCTTTCGGCCGGGGACCGGCCTTTATCAAAGGCCGGTCCCCGGCCGAAAGCTCAGAATAAATGTTGTTATGTTTTTCACTGTGACTAGTTTTCTTGCATATATATATATATATATATATATATATATATATATATTATGTGTATATATATATATATATATATATATATATATATATATATATTATATATATATATATATATATATATATATATATATATATATATATATATATATATATATATATATACAGTAGTTCAGACACATTCGTACATAAACGTATAGGATGGCAAATAAACAATTTCAATTTCACCTGAGCATTTGTTCAATTCGTCCCTTGACACGTATCTTTCCGTCTCATCTATTCCAAATGCGGCCTGCGTGCCCAGGAATCAAACCCGCGGCCTCGTGCCAACGGGTTGCGCGTGCCTGAGGTCGATATTTACCAGATAGACAAATAAATGTAGCTGTAACGTTACATTTGCGTCCTGACTATAGTCTTGATGAAAGTCTCGTTACGCTGAATATCAGTTTTTTTTTCACAGAATGGATGTGGTTCCTAGATTAGCATCAGTTTCCGTTTTCCTTTATCGGTGTCGCAGGCTAAACGTGAAAATTGGCCAAGAGACGAATGCCAATAGGAAAAACGTTCAGTTATTACCAAAAACAATTTAATATTTGGGAAGGGATTCATCAAACATACCGCATGAAGAGTTTATCGCTAAGGTCGCCTTAAAACAACCAACATTTTCTTCGCAGCCAGCCGCTCCGTGGCCTCTCTGACCGCCTCGCCGCACAGCCGGCCGGCGGCGGTTATTTACACTGTTGTCAGCGCCCGATACAGGAAGCAAGCGAACGCTGCATCCTCCTACTCCGGAAGCAAGGACAGAGAGACGCGGAAACCGGAAGTCCAGATACTCGACACGCCGAACCTTCACCACGTCGTCGTTTCGGGGCCCACCTTCCTTCCTTTCTTTTTTTGACCCTGATGAGGCGAACGTGACACCCGAAAAACCCTCTACACGCATCCTTCTTTCAATACGGCTCTCTGAGTCTTATTGAAAAAAGAAGTGACCAACTGTCTTATTTACTTTTCGTCTATATACTATCGTGTCACTGCTCTTCTTTAGAAAAAACAAACAATGTTACCAGAACGCCAAGCGCACTCGGGAATCCCCACTTTTTTTTCTTTTTTTCTTCAACAGCTTTGTATCATGACATACCAATCATACCAATTGCATGGAAACGGTCATGCCATGCAGCTACGAATGGGGGGCTTGTTTACGCATTGCCGGTCAGTTTGGAGATTTAGAAAATCGCTTCTTCTAAGTTTCGAGATTTAGAAAATTTACGAAGTCGGGCTATCGAAGAGGCTGCATGGTTTGCGATTTGTTCGGGAAGTGTATGTACACTACTTGAAATTGAAGTCTACTTCGATTCACTTGCGAGAGAAAAACAAAAACAAAGTAGTAGCAAAAAAAAAACCTGCACTAAAAAGTGATTACGAAAAAAAATTCACTGCTGAAAAGAAAGAAAGAACCTAATAATAATAGCGAACAATAGGAAGAAAAGAAGAAAGAGGAAAGGACAGAAGCACCGCAAAGCTGCTTTATCGTCGCAAAGTCCTCATACGCATGTTGGAGGGCGTTGTTGGGGCACAAATCACTGCCTTCACATAACACCAAATAGCAGCAAAGTGTATGCACCTCATATGTCACCTCAAGAAATACGAAAAAAAAAAAGAAAGAAAAAACTCTCAGAAACTAAAGATACAACCTGTGACTGTTGATTACATGTGGCGTCAGGACTTCATCTTCGCCAGACGACGTCGCCGTCATTGTGTACCTCGATAATCCCACATAGCGGTGTTCCGCAATGTTGTGCGCCCCGCATCACCGCAGACTGCTGTACACGACTATACCGTGTTCTGCGAACGAACGCTGGCATTCCTACTCGTCGCACTGGCAAGCTGCATTCGCAGGGGGCACTCACCGCGGATTAATCTCGTCCCGCACACGAAAATCCCCCACGCCTGTGTTGCTAGCGCTCCGAGATGCGCGGCCTATACATACGGCACGTTCGAAGGATGATTAGTTTTCGATTCGCTCCTGTAGTCCTTTGTCCGCACCACCACAACAACGCCACCAGGTGGACTATATCGTAGCGCAATGCTGCGTGGCTGTAGGTAAGCAGGTGGCTTATACAGAGGCTGCTGCTTGTCTTGTTGCTGATTTGCAGGCGCCTTCGTGTCTGCCATTGCTAGGCTTAGCCGATTATTGGTAGTGCATGGCGCTTCAGGTGAAGAGCGCTGTGTCTCGTACGGTTTTCCTCGACAGTTCATGCTCCGCAAAAATCCTACGGATTAATTAGCGTCAGTGCTTAGAATACGAGAGAAAAGACGCACACACACGCACGCACGCACATGCGCACGCGCACACACACACACACACACACACACACACACACACACACACACACACACACACACACACACACACACACACACACACACACGCACGCACGCACACGCACACGCACACGCACACACACACACACACACACACACACACAGAGAAACACCGCAAGGTGTGATGCGATAAATGTGCTGAAAAAAAAATTCAGTAAAATAAACTATAAGGGATTGGCTCTGTTTGTCGAAAAGATGAAAAGTAGATCGAATTCATTATAATAAAATGGACCAGACCCGAAAACTACAGATGTAGCAAAAGGGAAACGCTTTGTCATACAGCTTTTCATTT
>NC_051178.1:141866545-141963491 GCF_013339695.2 Rhipicephalus sanguineus
GCATGGGCTATATGTTCCTTGCATGTTTTTCACTTTAATTTTTCTATATGGTGTTTGTTTTGTTGTAGGTAGGTAAACAACTTTATTAATTCATGAAAGAATCATGTGAGGGGGAGTGGAATAGGAAGTAGGACGACGATGAGCCCTCGGGCTGCTCTAGATGGCCGGAAACTTTTGTGCTTCGGCAACCCCTCTGGCCCAGCCCACTGTCAGGACCTGTAGCTCCGGTTGCGTAACAGTAATTATATGACCGGGGTTTATGCGTCCATCTGTGCGCATAAGTTATAGCAGCTTCACCGCCAAACGCTGCTTGTCCTCGGAGAGGAATCCCGGAGCTACGCAGAAGCCGAAGGAAATAAAGGATACAGTATAACATTATAGCAATGCGTGCCGTGTACTGGGCTCGATTCCTCGTTTTGTTGGGGTCCTACCAGTTGTTCCAAGTGGCGAGAGAGGTTCCCCGGCACCAATGTGGAGAAGGTGGCCTCCCCTGTATATCTTTCACGTACCCTCCCTCTGACCTTACGACGCTGCGCCATCCTCCCTTATGGGTCGCAGAAATTCCTGTCTTTTCCAAGTCGCAATTTTAGAAAAGCGAAAGTACTAGTGCTTTGTGTCATGAGCGCCAAGGGTGCCGAAGGTATACTGAGTCCAAGAGGAAGTCATATAGCGTCTACATTTTTTTTTTTTTGTGCGCTGAGCGGCTTAACAGGACTTGCGTTTGTTGTTGTTGTTGTTGTTGTTGTTGTTGTTGTTGTTGTTGTTGTTGTTGTTGTTAAGCATGGGGTCGCGGGTGCGAATCGCGGTTTCTTTTTGTGTATTTTAAACCAATACAAAATGCAAAGTACCCGCGTGTGCTAGATTTGGGTGTACGTTAAGTATATCGCGGTGGTCAAACCGATATACAGAGTCACACTTTATCTTCTTTATGAATTCCTCGTTTAAAGCGCCACAGTGCGCAGGCGAGTTAGTTTTCCGGCGTATGTGATGTCTGATTTTTTCGCTCCGTTAACTGTGTAGTAAAATGGGTCTTGAGTTAGTTTTAGACCTTAAACTGTTTGAGCTATTCTTCCTTACAATTATCTTAGCTTGACGCAAGCTCTATCACCAGTGCGACTAAGAAAACTGCGACAAACACTGGACTTTCGCAAGATTCGCCCCAATATGTGTTTTCTAATGCCGCATTAATTGATTCCAGGGAACCGACGTGTGTGCACTCCAATTAGGCATGGTATTTGCGGCACGACGTGTGGATCCATATTTGAATGTCTCACTTCTAGGTAAACCAAGTCGAGAGTCTTGCAACTTCTCTCTGGAGAGGAAAATTCGTAACTCATAGCAACGAAAGGCTGCGTCTGATTAATACTACAGAATTGCAGCCCAGCAAATAACAAATCATGACAGACGAGGTCAACAAACGTGCAGTTCAAGTATTAATCATGCACCAAACTAGCCCAGCAACGTGCTTTCTTTAATGATACATCTGAAGAATACAGCGAGATATAATATAGTCGCCCCCCCCCCTTTTTAATGGCATTGTTTCTTTTTTCACTGTGACTTACGTATGCGCCTTTATGTCGACGCACACGCGTGTTATATTAAAAAGCAATAATAGCGAAGAAGCGTATATGAGATGAGGCGGTGAAGTGAGTGGCTGTACAGATGAAAGCAATGCGAGCAAAGTAATAAGCGAGGCGAACAAGCTCGACGCCAGAGCCTGTCAGGATAATGTACGTAACATAACCGGCAAACACTCAAAGCCCGGGCCCAGGAAACAAACGACAAACCAGGAAGCGGCGGCGTCTGTGCCGCGGGGCGGTAACAGGCGCGCTAAGTGAGTTTGTGCCCGGGCTGCATCGGCCAACGCCGCAGACGCTCGTCGGCACAACTTCGCACCACGGCGCCCAAGCCGAGCTCTGGCCCCGCCCACTCTTACTCTTGCGTTCTTGCTTGCTTGCTTGCTTGCTGCTCGTAGTTTCTCGGCGTGTTATACGTGTTCGTACCGGCGTGTGTGTTTACGCCGACAGGCATGTATACATGTGTGAGTGTGTGCGTTTTCGCTTACGGACAACCGCCGAGCGATCCGTATGGATGGATGGGGGGTCGTGCTATATTCACATGCGCAATCCATATGCGCCGACGACAATCGGGAAGCGCAGGGTCCGTATTCACAAAACTTATCGTTAAAAAAATTCAAGTAGTAGACTGCCTTCGAGAAAAATACTATAGTAATAAAGAAATAATGGTTTTAGGAGCTCGGCATTTAGCCAAATGTAGTCTTTTAGCTATAGTTAGCTACAAGTAGGTCGGCGACAATCACGAGACATTATTATCGATAGCAAAATCATTTGACTAAATAAATTCAAGGAATAGGCTCCGTCTTGTCAGCCTGTTGGCTCCACACCGTTTTCAATCCGAAAAGTCGTTGTATATACTGTTCCCGAGCCTATAACCAATTCAGTATAGAATGTATTCACACCAACGCGTAAAACAGAACAGGAAGGGAACGTACAGGTGCGCCAGCTAGGCTGATTGCATGCGTGCGCCTCGTGCTCACGTCGGTATAAAATTGCGCCGATTCGTAGTGGAATGTATACATTATTCGTCACCAAGAGCGAGGTTGCGGCTTCCTTCGGATGCATGGAAGCCATTTTTCGTCTTGAAACCACTGTCCTCTGAACTGTGTTTGGGCTGCCCTGTACATGACAATCGGGGATTTCAGTAGGTTGTTTAATATGTACAAGAACACTGTATCTTTCGATATCCGTAACTCCGACGCGCCAAGAAGTTTACGTAACTCCGACGCGCCTTCAGCGATCAGTGGCTCCGAACCAATGAGTTGTGATCAGTGGCTCCGAACTAGGAGTTGTGGACCTCTCCTAGTTTCGCTGACCGTGCTGCTTTCTGCTGGGTGCCGCTGTCTAACACAAGCGACTTCCGGATAAGTGCTTCCGGCCTTACATATGCGTCCTGTTTCTACTTGTGGTCTTTTACATCGTTTCCCGTTTCTATTTCACTTCCTGTTATATCCTAGCTATAAAGGAAGGCCTCCGAGACGCGTTCGGTCACAAGTGACCGTGGATACCGCGCCTCGTTGCAGGGAGTGAGCGGAAGTCTCACAGGAAGACACGTATACGCCACGTCCTTTGCACCTGAGTGTCAGATGAAAGACGAAGTTGCGAAGGAACTCCGCTGTATGAAGATTCCAATAAGCCGCGATGGGCCTGCTGTTTTTCTTGTTACTAAAGCTGGACACAACGCCAAGTCTGTCCGCAATCACGGGTCGTCTTAAAGGTGCATGCGTCTTCGTTGCGCGGAAAGAAGCGACTCCCGCTCCGTACACTCATAGTCCGATCGCTCCGTGGCGCACGGAGAAGAGTCTCGTCAGGCGGTAACTTCACAGGCGCGCGTGCGCTCCTGCTGCTCTTCCCTAGCTGCCACAAGCGCCCGGCGTCGCTTCTGCTTCTCTTCTGCCGTGGCTCCAATCGCATTAGCTAACAGCTAAACGCTTCTGTTCCGTGTTACGTGTCTAGTACTCGCGCGGCGTCTGATCGATTGTGCGCCCCGCGCGTCGATGTGTGGCGGCAACTCGACGCGCAAAAGCTTTTTTCGGGGGTGTGCGCTCCGTCATTTGCTGTTTGTCCACGGAGCCGCGCGCTGAAATGGCGGTACCGCCTCTCCGCTGCAGTGGCCCACTCTTTCCCGTGACTTGGCTCTACGCTACGTTGTCTCTATTATTTTATTTTCTCTTTGTTTCCTTCGTTTTCTCTTCCGATACCCGCCTTCCTGCCCCGAGGACGCACGCACGTGTTGGCACTCACTGTCTCTTCTGTTTTTTCTTTATCATGGCGCGACGTCTTGGAGCATTTAGCGAGCTTTTACCGCCACAGACGCCACCTCGCGCACAAACCGTTCCCGAAGTCGCCAGCGTAGTACACACGTCTCGCTGTTCTCCGCTCTGAAGTGCACTTAATTCCGTGTGACCGGGCGTGGGCGGGACCCGATGTTCTCTGTGCCGGTCTCTCTCTCGCTCTCTGTGACTCGAGTTTTGTGATGCACACGCCCGGGCACTCGATCGCGGAAGAGCCTTGTTTGAAGAAGAGCTGGTTAACCGTCCTTTTTTCATCTTCCCATTTGCCCACGCTCTGCGTTGTTATTCGATTCGCACGCGCATCTCGTGACGGCCCTTTGATCGCCCCGACTTCTTTCGCGATGCGACCTGGGTTTCTGCGCGAGAGAAACGTGGAGGGCTATAGTTCCCGGAAAATCAGTGCTGACAGGTCAGCCTGTCGGTGGCTGTTACGAGAAAATGATGTCTTAGTATCCTGCGGCATATTTCGCGTGCGTCATAAAGTATATGAATAAAGCTTTTGACGCATGATAGAGAATGTAAGAGTTCTTTGATAAAAGAATAACTTGCGCCATGAGTATGTACGCGTCGAATAAAAACGCAGAACGAGGCGATGGTTAGCATGTCTTTGTGATCGTAACTATATAAACTTTACGCTTGGGAAATAGGCATAACAGAATTTTCGACGAGGACTATCCTTGAGGCCCGCATAAATAAAAGTTTTTTTTTCTCTCTCTCTCTATCTCGTTGCTGGGCTAACTGGTTCATAATCTTAAATACTGGATAGCGCAGATTCAACACAGGACAAAGGAAGAACACTGAACGCATAGCGCATCTCCTGCGCATCAGTGTTCCTTTCTCGGTGCTGTGTTGAATCCGCGCTATCCAGTATATTTAAGGCGTTTACAATCGATCATCTTGTCTCTCTGGAAGCACGCTTTCTGTCGCTGCTCTCTGCTCGCGTGGGACAGTGCGCATATACTTTTTTTTTCGGTCGTATTTTATACGGCACGTGCCGTACTTAAGCGTCTAATATTCCTGATGAGACATACTCGTTTCACCCCGCACACTGCAGCTTTCCAAGATACGCTCGGTCAGAGGTACACGCTTTTGTTTTGAGGCTTCACGCGTCGCACCTCGGATGCCGCGGAGCTCTCGGCGCATTCCTCGGAATACACATTTAATTTCCTTGATTTAGATTCCTGTGCCATCACCTTCTCTAAAAAAAAAGAAAGAAAGAAAACTTCCCAGTACCACTCATATCTTGTGATAATTTATATTTTCTGTAGGGCGATAGTTGTGTGCGTCGAAGAAGTGGGGAAAAAAATAAGAAAGACAAGAAAACTATAGCTACCGAGAATATGCTTTAAGAGCGCGTATCCTTTGTATGTGAAAATACTTAGCTGGCGCCGCTTAAATGGGCCAGCATATTCTAAGTGTCGCGTGATATACATAAAAAAAACAAAAACAAAGAGAGGAGGAGACGTTCGCACATAACGCGGCTCTCCGCTCCTCCATACGCACTCACATTACGCCCACGCAAATCGGCTTCCGGGGCGCGGCGCGCTTGTGCTCACAGCGCCGTGTGTATGCCCCGAGGACGGAACACTCGGCGAGAATCCAGCAGGTGAACCGCCGGCGCGTGTTTACGTACGTCCGACTACACGAAGGCTCTCTAGGCTTGGGAAAGCCGCGGGCCCGCGCTGTAACACACGTGCGTGAGGAACTTACATACATATGGGAGCGTCGGGACGCGGCCAGCTCCGGGGCCGCTAATTGTTTGCGCCCGTTGTTTTAGCAAATGCTCGTCGGCATGCATAATGAAGCAGAGGACGTACGTCGACGCCACTGCCTAGAGAGAGAAAGAAAGAGAGAGGGAAGAGGACCCGAAGGCGGCGTGCGCGCGCATTTGCCTAATTGCCCTAACTGAGCCCGAGGACGACGCGGCTGTGATGTCCCGGGGGCAAGCCGTGGTATATAGGGCCGTCGCTCGCTGCAGAAGCCTTTGCAGCTGCTGCTGTACAGTGTCTTGGCCCTTGCACTGAAACTACGTTCGAGCGCGCCTCCCTTCCCTTGTCGCGCTCCCACTTCCCCCGAGAGGCTGTTTAAATGCGCGCCAATTTGCATCGCAAGATGTTCACCAGTTCGCCGGCGTCGCGAGAGCCCGGTCGCGCGCCCGCCGGGTTTAAGCACGGGAAACGTGTCAGAGGTCCGCTGTCGAAAGACTGCGGTGATGTTACGGCGTTGGGAACAACAAGGGGTCCTGAGTTCGACTCCCGATATCGTTCAGGTGACGTTGGAGAGCAGATTCATATAGGGTAGAAGTTCAGGAAAAGATGGAAGCTATAGAAGAGATGAAAAATTCTTGAACACGGAGTCAGTCTGAGGCATGCAGAGTCGGCGTGTTGTTGTGTGGTTCAGTGTACAAACGTGTTGTTGTGTGGTTCAGTGTACAAACTCTGCGTAGCGCAGAGAGATCCCCGCGTGTCGGCGCCGCAAAGAGCAGACGCGGAAGGCCCCTGTTGCGTTCCGCTCCCAGGAACTCGGTCGGGACGGGCGCACTCGCGCCCCAGTGGCGGTGTTACGTGACACCAGCTTCGCGGGCTCCGTCCGAGATTTATCGGCGTTTCGGCCCGGGATGCCGGCACGCCATTTCCTCGCACCCCGCGAGACTGAGACCGCCGCGTCGGTCGTGAAACTGACGGTGCAGACCACGGCTCTTTCTCCGAATGGTTACGGAGAAGTGTTTGCCTGTACTCGCGCTTCTTCCTTTCGACCGAGTGCCGCTGTGTTCGGGCCCTTTGATCTCAGGGGCTGGCGTCTGGAAGCCGCGGCCTGGTCACGTGATCGTCATCGTCTTGGAGGGGGAGAGCGTCGACGAGACGAGGGGAGTCGACCTCCGGCAGCCAAGGAGAGAAGCTGCTCGGAAAATCGCTTGGATACTCAATCGGGCCTGGGGCCCTCTGTTTCTAGTCGCGTAGTTTAATAAAGACCCTTATATAACCTTTAGCGGAGTCCGCAGTCTGATAAATCCCCAACAAACTGGTTGGCAGCGGCGGGATAAGAAGAAGGCTGGCGGACACCTGCTGAAGGGAAGGAACTTTGACCGACGATCCGGGATCATCGGGTTCGACTACGCGGACGAGGCAAGCGAGGGAGGCTCCACAACGAGCAGAAGGCAGACCTGACGATCTGGGATCGGCGGACCTGAGAACGTGGCTCCGGGAGACACGACCTTCGCAAGCTCGAGGTTGGGTGAGTGCTAGAGCGACCACGTTTTGCCGGACGATTAGAACCGGGTTCTATCGGGCAATGGGCTGTGTTGACCGCCACTGGTGAGCGGTTAATATTGGATACGTAGTGGTCAGCGCTCGTTAAGGCATGAATATCTCAGTGCTAAAAAAGGAAGAGCTGTTGCTGTTGGCAGCAGAGCTCGGTATGGACCTCAGCAATAGGTTCAGAAAGCCCGAAATTCGTAGGGCGATAGACGAAGTGGGTTTTGAGGAGGACGAGCTCACCGAAGGCTGGGAAAAGATATGTCGCGAGAAGGAGGAAATGGAGGAAGAGAAGAAAGAAAGAGCGGCAGAGAAAGAGCGACAGGAAAAGAGAGAACAAAGACAGGCAGAAATTGAGCTTGAGAAAATAAAGCTAGAGCAGGCGAGATTAGCGCGCAGTGCGGACGCGGCGTCGCCGCAATCAGAGAACGTGAAAATGACGAGTTTGCTTCAGCCGTACAAAACAGGCGATGACATCGGTCTCTACCTGATCAATTTTGAACGGATCTGTGAGAAACATTCATTTCACCAGGACACATGGCCAGAACGGTTGCTTGCGTTGTTACCGGGAGAGGCTTCGCAAGTTGTGGCCAGACTGAGCGCAGCCGAGGCAGGCGTGTACAGCTCAGTGAAGTCGACTTTGCTCGCAAAATACAGGCTTTCCACAGAGGAATTTCGGAGGAGATTTCGACAGGAAAGAAAGAAGCCTAGCGAAAGCTTTGTTGAGTTTGCGTGTAGCCTGAGTGATAATTTTTCAGAGTGGGTAAAAGGAGCAGGGGCGGATAACTTCAGTAAACTAGGAGATCTAATCTGCTTAGAGCAGTTTTATGACACCCTGCCGGATAACGTGCGTCTGTGGGTTAAGGATAGGCAGGAAGGTGTGTCTGTGAAGAACGCAGCACAGCTAGCCGACGAGTATGTGGCAAGTCGAGGTTTCAGGACACCGACCAATAGCGCACATCACTATCCAAGGCCTGCACCACGGCCACAAGCTTACACTCGAGGGCAGCAAAACTCAACGAAAGAGCGAGACGAGACTAGTCGAAATTCGGCGCGCGCTGAAGGTAGGGCGAAAGAGCCTGAAAAGGGTAGAAAGGAACACCAAAATCACTCAGAAGAGCTCGAATCCCGAGCTAAGGTGGCGTGTTTCAAATGCGGCGAAACAGGTCACTTCGCCCGAAACTGCTCAAAAGGGAGACCGGTATTTGCGTGCATAAGTAACCATCCGAGTAATGTAGATCTGTTGAAGCCGTACATGACTGATTTAATGGTAAATGGCAAAGAGTGTAAGGTACTCAGGGACTCCGCGGCCACCATGGACGTAGTCCATCCGAACTACGTAAAAAGTGGAGACTACTTATCCGAATGCGCATGGATAAGGCAGGCCATCAGCGAAGATTCCGTGTGCTTACCTATGGCAAAGGTGCAGATTCAGGGACCTTTCGGAGCTATTGAGACAGTGGCAGCAGTCTCTAAGGGGCTACCCGAAGGCTACCCGTACCTTTTCTCGAACAGCTCAGAGTCATTACTGAACAAGAGGGGGTGCACATTTGCTGAAGCCCAGGTCATGGCTTTGACGAGGTCGAAAGCACGCGCATTAGCTCAGCAGCTGCGTTACGACGATGAAGAAAGTGCCAAAGCAAAAGAGGAAACAACTGGATCCAGAGTAGTTAAACCGGAGGAGGAAATATTTCCTATTTCTCCTACCGAAAAATCGGAAGTAGGTCAGGCTAAGGAGCCGCCCGTCGAGAAAAAGGAAAGCCCTTCGAAGGGAAGAAAAGATCAGAGTTTACAGGGATCTGTGTTGGCACCAATCTCGCACAGCTACGAGCGCATGCTAGGTGTTGACAGGGAGGTGTTACGGATGTCTCAGAAGAATGACCCTAGTATAGCGGTTCTGAACCCTGAAAACAGTGAAGGTGTGTCGTCAAGGAACATTTCTTTCGAAGTGAGGAACGGTATCCTGCATCGTAAATACCGAGATAGGCGAGGCCAATCTTACGATCAATTGGTGGTGCCGTCACCGTATCGCAGGGACCTACTCAGTCTTTGTCACGATCATTCGTGGGCAGGACACCTGGGCATAAATAAAACCAAGAAAAGGCTGCTGCAGGAATTTTATTGGCCAGGGTGTTTCAGAGAGGTGCAGAGTTTTGTGAAAACTTGTGACACTTGCCAGAGAGCCGGTAAGTCTAACGACAAATGGAAGGCGCCGATGGTGAAAGTGCCCATTATTTCTGAGCCCTTCCGTAGAGTTGTTGTGGATTTGGTAGGGCCGTTGCCGAAAACAAGTGCGGGAAACAGATACATCCTTACACTATTGTGTCCGGCGACGAAGTTCCCCGAGGCGGTACCCTTAAAGGAGGCAACTTCGGTCGAGGTAGTGGATGCTTTACTTTCTATATTTTCGCGCCTCGGTTTCCCGGCTGAAATGCAATCAGATCAGGGAACAGTGTTCACGAGCGCACTCACGACCACGTTTCTCGAGAAGTGTGGCGTCAAGATCTGGCATAGCTCAGTTTACCATCCGCAAAGCAACAGTGTGGAGAGATGGCATGCTACCCTCAAAAAGGTTTTGAGAGCGGTCTGCCACGAAAGGAAGTGTGACTGGGATTGTTGCTTACCTGGCACGCTATTTGCGTTGCGCACAGTGCCACATGAAGGAACCGGGTTCGCACCGGCAGAGCTAGTATATGGCCGAAATCTTCGAGGTCCACTGAGGTTAGTCCGTGAGCTGTGGGAGGACGATCGGGTGCCTAAAAGTGTGATTGAGTATGTGTTGAACCTAATGCAAAGGTTACATAAGTGTCGTGAGATCGTGAAAAGGCAACCTAGAGGCAGCGCAAGACGCTTCAAAGCGTTACTATGATAGAAATGCCCGGAAGCGATCATTCAACACTGGCGACAAAGTGATGATCTTGAGGCCGAATCGCCAAAATAAACTGGAAGTCCACTGGGATGGACCTGCCGAGGTTATCAGTCGCCTTTCAGAGGTGAACTACACCGTGAGATTACCGGGACGAAAACGTGAGGACAGGGTCTACCACGTAAATCTAATGAAACCGTTTCTAGAGCGAACAGCAATTGTTAGCATCGCTATGAATGTTTCAGAGGATGTTTCTCTAGAGGTACCTTGTTTTCGCGGGAAAACGGGCCCTAGTGTGGAAGAGGTGATAGCGTGTGCGGTTAACAAGGAAGAGTTGGGTACAGCTAAGGTGGAGGATTTGAAGGGCCTTGTTCAGGAATATCTGGACTGTTTTGGGGAAAGGCTCGGAAGGACACATTTAATACAGCATGACATCGAGCTGACTACGGAGGTCCCTTTTAGCTCCAAGGCGTACCGCATGTCTCCGCGACAGCTAGACATAATGAAGGCGGAAGTTAAAAGGATGCTTCGCCTTGGCGTGATCAAGGAAGCGTATAGTGACTATTGCTCCTCTTTAATGTTAGTGGAGGTGCCGGGGAAGGATCCACGACCATGCGTCGATTATCGTAAGTTAAATGCGATTACAAAGGACCAGGTCTACCCCTTGCCTAACATCGAGGAAAGGGTGGAGCTTGTAAGCAGGGCTACATTCATTTCAACCCTGGATTTAGTAAGGGGATATTGGCAGGTGCCCTTAACAGAACGAGCAAGTCGCTATGCAGCCTTTGTAACACCTTTCGGGGTTTATCAGCCCGTTACCATGAGCTTTGGCTTGAAAAACGCGCCGTTCTGTTTTTCAAGGTTGATGGATCGGGTACTTGAAGGACTGGAAGAGTTTGCGGTGCCCTATCTGGATGACGTGGCCGTATTTTCAAATGATTGGGAGTCTCATTTGCAGCATACTCGAACGGTTCTTGAAAGGATCAAAGAGGCGGGCCTGACTATCAAAGCCGAGAAGTGCCAGTTCGGTCAAGCCCGGGTCACGTATTTAGGACATGAGATAGGACACGGAAAACGGGAACCAATGAAAGCCAAAGTGGCGGCAATAGTTAACTTCCCAAGACCGGTAAACAAAAGGGATGTGCGAGCCTTTCTAGGAATGGCCGGGTATTACCAGCACTATATCCCAAATTACTCGGAGCTCGCCAGCACGTTAACTGACAGTCTCCGAAAACACGAATCGGAAGTGGTCACTTGGAGCGCCGAGAGGGAGGAAGCTTTCCAAAAATTGAAAACAGCTTTGTCTTCACGGCCGGTGCTTGTCGCGCCAGACTACGGCAGAGAATTCATTCTCCAATGTGACGCTAGCAACCGAGGTCCTAGGTGTCGTCCTAGCCCAACTTAACGAAGGAGGTGAGGAGCACCCTGTGCTGTATCTCAGTAGGAAGCTGACTCCACGAGAAGAAGCTTTCAGCACCTCCGAGAAAGAATGTTTGTGCATTGTGTGGGCCATTCAAAAGCTAGGATGCTATATTCAAGGCACAAAATTCACGGTCGAGACTGACCATTGTCCTCTTTCATGGCTTGAAGCAAATGTCGAGTAAAAACGGGAGGCTGCTCAGATGGAGCCTCATATTGCAGGAATACAACTTCGAGGTCAGTACAGAAAAGGGAACCAGAATAAGAATGCCGATGGACTGAGTCGCGGATTTTAGAAGTTAAACACAGGTTTTTTTGTTGTTTTTTTAATGTGTTCGTATCGCTGACTCAGCTGGGCATTGAGATAACGGTCTTTAATTTGTCTTTTCGAGAGCTGACCACAACTGGAGAGAAAAACAGAGAGAAAGAGAGAGGTAGTATTTGTAAAGTCATGGGGGAGTTATAGCGTCCGGTGGGCGTGTGTCGCTCGGGCACGCCGACCAGAGTGCGTGTGCTTGTGTTGTGTATCCTAGGGACAAGGCCACAAGCGGCCAAGTGTCTTCAGTTACCAGTCCGAGGAGCAACCCCGACTCTTCGGGCGACCTGACAGCTGGCCACCCTTCGGTCGGATCTTCCGGCGGCGGAGGAGTCTGTTGCGTTCCGCTCCCAGGAACTCGGTCGGGACGGGCGCACTCGCGCCCCAGTGGCGGTGTTACGTGACACCAGCTTCGCGGGCTCCGTTCGAGATTTATCGGCGTTTCGGCCCGGGATGCCTGCACGCCATTTCCTCGCACCCCGCGAGACTGAGACCGCCGCGTCGGTCGTGAAACTGACGGTGCAGACCACGGCTCTTTCTCCGAATGGTTACGGAGAAGTGTTTGCCTGTACTCGCGCTTCTTCCTTTCGACCGAGTGCCGCTGTGTTCGGGCCCTTTGATCTCAGGGGCTGGCGTCTGGAAGCCGCGGCCTGGTCACGTGGTCGTCATCGTCTTGGAGGGGGAGAGCGTCGACGAGACGAGGGGAGTCGACCTCCGGCAGCCAAGGAGAGAAGCTGCTCGGAAAATCGCTTGGATACTCAATCGGGCCTGGGGCCCTCTGTTTCTAGTCGCGTAGTTTAATAAAGACCCTTATATAACCTTTAGCGGAGTCCGCAGTCTGATAAATCCCCAACACCCCGCTCTGGGAAAGAAAGGCGACTCTGTGGTGACGCCGTCAAAGCGCAGGGCCGCCAAAGCCGCCTCCTTGCTTGTAACAAAAGGGAGGAGATACAAGCTGAACGGGAAGACCCGTCGCGCCGGTGGGACGACGCGAGACACGGCCGCCTGGTTTCAGTTATTAGAGCATTTTAGTTTGACGTTTTTACGCTCCGCTCAGCGGCTAAGCGGAGCGGGGGCTCGAGTGCGCATGCGTCCTCCGCTTAGCCGTAAGCGGGCTAGCGGAGCGAGGCCCACGCTCCGCTTATAGGGAGCCTAAGCGGAGCGCGGACCGTCGCTGCCGTTCCCGCTGGCGAGGGGCGTCGATGTGCGCGCCCTCCCTGACGCGTGCGTCGACTTCCCGCATATTCTAAGATGGCTGCCTCCAGTGCTGAACGTGCTTCCCACGTGCACGGCCGCTTCACGTTCGTCTGCGCAGCGGAAGCCGCGAAAGCGCTTGAGATTAGACGAACATTTGTGCTTACTTCGAGTCGCCGAATTAAGGAAAGTGACGCGAACTAGACAAGACGGCACAGATGACGAAACCATCACTGCCGTGTTGGTGTCCAAACGGATTGCAGTGGATCTGGAATGCTACAGCGCTGACTGTACGTGACTATCTTGAAGTCGACGCTTTATTTTTTTTCCCTGAAATGGGCCGGTAACGCATGCGCACGTGTGAATACTGCGTGAACAAGTGAGTAATACATATTTGTGTTACTTTGTAAAAGTGGCAAAACTGTTTTTAATTTTTAACGAGGCTGAATTTGGCCAGAGGGCGTTGCAACTGCGAAAGATCCGCTCGGCAGCGGAGAACGGATAACTAAAACCAAAAAGTCGACCGCCGCTCCGCTACAGCTAAGCGGGCCAACTCGGAGCGGAGCGGACCGTAAAAACGTCATCCGCATGCACCCCTATGAGCGTTTACCTGCGCTGCTGTTCGGAGAGCCTGCCGCTAACAAGAAACACGTGTCGGCGCCGCAAAAGGGAACGCGAGGAATTGGTCTTGCGACCGCTTGGCTTGCGACCGCTTGCGACCGGGGGATGTCTTTGTGTACAATCGCCGTCTGGTCGTAATTACGGCACTCGGAGCGTTCAGGTGAACCGGCCCCCAGCTGCATGTAATGACCGAGTGTCATTAGACTGGCGAGCAACACACTATCGCGTACACATTTCACCAGTGGCCAGGGCCTGGGAAATTTCTGGCTGCTTGTGTGGCGGCTTCTTGAAAGAGACGTTGGTACGCGGGCCGGTTCAGCCCGAGCCGAGCTTTCGGCGCTGGCGGACGTCAGGGGCATGCTCAGACTATAACGTAGGGGAGAGTGAGATGACACGTGTTGCGCAGTGAACCTATCCCCTCGCGTGTTGTAGATTGTGTCGTACGTTAGACCAATGCCGTGTCTGTCATGAAAGTGTTTGTGCCATTGTTGTGGTGATGCCAACACCCAAGTGTGATTGGTTGTTGAGGGACTCTTTGTCTAACTGAACGTTGAAAAGAGGCTGTTTTGGATGTGAGAGGAGAGCGGAGGTTCGGGCTTGGACCCGGGCAGACGCCTGAGCGTGGCAATAAAGCGTCTCTTCACTGGACAACGGCTCTTCCTTCGCGCTGCCACTGTGCACTCGAGTCATCGAGGGGCGCCGATTCGAACCTCAAACACCTTCCCTCCTTAGCTAGTGTTGAAGCTAGCAGAGGATAGTAGGGAAAGGAAATTAACTCACGGGGTATCGCTGGAGCCAACGTTCCGAGAAGTGGTCTTCTTCAAGGTTGCTGCTTCAATAAAACTTGTAGCTGGGCGGGTTGGTTCATAATTCAAGGAAAAGTGGCACGCGCTAAATCACAAACGGGGACACAATAAGACAAACATGGACGAGCGCAATCCGTATTCGCCTTGTGTCCACGTTACAGTGTCCGTGGTTGTCTACTGTGTCCGTCGTTTTCTTAATTTGTCCGTGGTTGCCCGCGTCCGTGTTTGTCTTATACTGTGTGCCTGTTTATGATTTTAGCGCATACCAGTTTTCCTTGCAGGTAGCTGCCTTGAAGAAGACAAGACCACTTCTCGAAACTTTGGCTCCAGCGACAACCCATGTTCATAGGAGAGCAGAAGCATTAGTGACCTCGAGGAATCAATGGACAGCATGGACCTTGAGAGCAAAGAGAAAATGAAAAGACACAGATTCGTTGCAAAGGCTAGCCATTCATTGTGATTACAGTATTGGAAAATTACACGAAGTCCGCTACGGTCGTCAACAAGCTCTTCTACCAAGAAAGGGGCGAAGATAATTTCCCGTCCTCACACATAACATGGTTCCCGGCTCACATGGGAAACATTTCCGGATCTCCTTCCTGCAACCCAAACGAGCGGGCACACCAACTGGCGCGAGAACTCACTTTCCGCGTCTGCGGTCCAACCCCTCGCTTCAATGCAGCCTGCAGGAACCTCGATAACAAAGACCCGCTCGTGTCATACCACGAACTCACCTCTCATCATAGGTTAGGACGTCGAACTTTTCCTCCTCCTCACACAAAGCTCAACAGAGCACAAGCAATCACTTACAGACAGTTGCAGACTCGAACATACATAACACCGACGACACTAAGCAGGATCAATCCTGACTTTCCTGCTGTATGCTCGCACTGTGGCCACGAATATAACAATTTCGAGCACATGCTCTGGCTGTGTCCTGTCAACGCGGGTACAGACTTTCCTTACCAGTCCTCATGGGACTCAGCGCTTCGAAGCACAGAGCTCATAGCCCAGCTCAAGGCTGTCCAGAGGGTCCGGGCCGTCGCCGAAGGACTCAGTCTACCGGCCCGTATACCTGGGTGGAGCCGCCGGATTGATTGGCGGGGCCTTCAGCACCGCTTTCTTTCTCCTCAGGACCTGAATAAAGTTCATACTCACTCACTCACGAAGTGAGATCTGTAGTTATTTAGGCCCCCCGTATAAATTGCAGTAAACATTCACTTACTAAGTGCGCATGGTATCACGCGAGCGCGGACAAACGGGAAATTATCTCTTTCGATTACCTCTCGTTGTCACAACGTTGACGTGATATGGAGCGCCCGCACACGGGAGAGCGCGTGTTTGTTTTAAGACAAGCGTTTTATGTTGCCGCACGTTTCACGATTTCGTTTACGCAGCGTATACAAAGCTCGAATTACGTGACCTCGAAGCACTACGGGCGCGTATAGAGCATCACAACACAACGTTGTTTCATACTTACCATACACTCGAAACGTCTACGAGCGAACTATGTCCTCCCAGACTATATACTGCGCCCATATGCACTAAGCAGAGGACGTTATGCTTAATATATGAATGCCATAGCTCTACGAGGCCAGTACTAAGCCCTCCTTGCGAAGAAGTCTATGCTGAAGTGTGCGTTCAACAGTAATACCCTGCTCAGCAATCCGTCATTCTTGCATACGCCTCCCTTCAGGACTTGCCCGCGGGCGCTAAGTGTTTCCCAAATCCGAATACCAACAAACCCCAATCTAGTGCAGCCTTCTACTCGCTAAACTATTTTTATTTTTCTGTTTTGCTCCTCAGTATTCAGTCAGTAAAAAAAGTCCCAGGTCACTGACGTTTTAGCGTGCATTCAGGCATACGCAAAAAAAAAAAAAAAAATGCACGCGGCGGGGAAATCAAGACGGTTGGAATGCAGAGGCATGTATGTATACATAATGGACGCGATGCCCTGCGATGTCATTTTGCTGATTCATTCACAATAAGAATGCCATCACTACGTGATAAACCATCTTAGCGCCCGCGGAGAACTATACAGAAGGTTGGACGTATACAACACGACGGCCACGGTTTGTCTATGCCTCCTTGAAACACTAAAGAAGCACTAAAAACGAGCCTCCAAAAGAAAAGTAGGCGACGGCACGAGCGCCTACACTGACAACTCTGAACTCTTTTGTGGCTCGTTTTGAGCGCTTTATATTTTCGACGAATTACACAGCAACCCATCTCTCTTAAGCCCCCCTCCCCTTCCCCACCTCAGTTTTTTGGACTTGTCCGCTGGCACTAAACGTTTCCCAAGTTAGAAAACCAATTAACGAGCCCCAACATACAGAAGCCCTATAATAACTTATAATTTTTAAATTTCATCCTGCGCATTGCATCGCCAGCAAAACCACGCTTTTGGAGCTTTAGCGCGAAATGTCGGATCGACGCAAACCGTAAACAGGCCCCAGTGCTGTTTGCTTTTTCCAATGAGTGTGCTTGGATTTAGGCGGTAAACATCCGGTTGCATGTCACTTACGGCGTACATCGTAATTAGATTGTGGTTTTCGGATGTAAAAGAAGCTCAGAACTTAGCTCGGAACTCGGTGCCACGTTCGTGGCCAGAACCCCACAGTGCCGCATTGCAAACGCGCAGGTGTCCCCTGAAGCTTTGCAACAATGCATCTGGCAATAAAATTTTAATTACTGGATTAACAGAAATGAACATCGCAAGCAAGTACTGGAAATAAAGGTAACGTTCAGTTTAAATTGTGAAAACCTTGCGCTGTTGCTCCGTATTCGTACATGTGCGCGTTTTATATCGATAAAAAGAAGACGATGGCGCTAACTACGCAGTTGCTGCCAAAAAACACACGAAAAGCTTCTAAGCTTCTAGAACATTCCACGCTACACTTTTTTTGTCAGATTTCTTTTAACGCCAGTCGCGCTGATCGCGGTGATAAGAGCGGCGTGGCGGCGGAATGCGAGCCTGTGACGTACGGAGGAATTGGCCAATGCGCGAATGAAGAAAATTGTCCGGGCATATCGACGCATGCGTCAAGCAGCCTGGCATCGTCGCCGTCGTGGCCAAGGAGTGGACAGCAAGGTGTTAGGGCCGCCATTTTGCGTTTTTCTCTCAGTCTTGGTGCCCGTGCTGGCGGCTGAGCTCTGCGTCGTACTTATATACGCACTGGCACTGGCTGCGCTTGACATGGTACGCGTATCTGCGCGTCACAGCCTTGTGCAATGAACTCTCTTAAGAACTGGCTGCAGCCTCCGGACTTCCAAATACCAGGAAAGTTTGGGGGAAACTTCGTGTCTGGCAAGCTTATTGACGCAGCAGCAGTGAACCTGTGCCGGCTGTTCTGCTCATGTGCTCGACAATGGCAAGTGTGATTACCAACTTACCGCGGACATTTATTTCTGCCCTCAAGTTCCTCCTGAGAGTCTTCATGCGAGCTCCTGGAATACATGTAACGTTCGACGCTTATTCGCCTGAGACGCGTACTACTTTACCATAGGCCTAACGCCAACGGCTCCCAGTTAAACAGATGCGGCGTAGTGCAAGTCATGCCTGATACATGAACTCGTTTTTCATTGTGGACGTTATCCAACCGTCGGCGATGCCTTGACAGTGAACTTTGCGCAAGCAAACTTCAATTCACCGTCGGTCAGTCTCCTAAAACCAGTGGGCAACCCATCTTCACGGAGAGCTGTGGTAATGGTGCGGAAGGATCTTTGGGCTGCAGTTCAGCGCTTCCACGCTGCAGCCAATGTGAGTGGTCAGCCTTGTTGGGCATTTTCTTTTTCTTTTTTCTTGTTTTTGTGTGTGGGCGTTCTCATTGCCCATTATTGCGATCCGCGCCTCGCTTACCGTCTTCGACGCGCCGACCACCTTGCCGCGTTCTTGGAACACGGCCCGCGTGCGCACGTAGTTCATGGTGAGTACATCAATTCTATCTAATGTCCTGTTTCTAAATGAAATCCTGTATGTTGAACTTTTCAGATGCCCTGACCCTGCAGTCTGCGAATACATTGACGTCTGACTATGACAATCACCCCAGCACCAGCAGGACAATCCATCGTTGCGGCAAGATTCGTCGTGACATTGCAAGTGAAGCGACATGGAATATTCGAGGCTGGCGAAGGTGGCGCGCTTCACTTATTGGCTTTGGCTGCAAATGTCGAGATGTGGAAAAATTACCTGACTATTTTTGGTGCTTAATTAGAAGCCCCATTTTTTCGAGGGCGGTTGCTGCGACCGCGACGGGTCTTCTCCGTGACGGAATCGAAGAGGACAGGGAATGGGTGGGGGGCGCGAAGCATATATCGTCAGGATTAGCGAACACTAGGCAGGACAGTTTAGAGTTGTCCTCCTACGACTGCGTCGTGGACATTGACCCGTCATGAATGGCGTCGCGACCCGGTCACTATATCGTGACATGGTATAGCTTACACGCGATAGTGCTGTCGAACGAAGTGTCGTTTCGCGAACGAAACGGCACCCGGAATTGCCTCGCCAGCCTCAGCATCGTCTGTCGCTCTGCAGCACAATTTCATTGCAGTTGTCGCTGATGTTTTTCTTTTATGTATGTTGCTCATCATTTTTGTTCACGGTGCTATGCAATTACTATGCACTTTTGAGGTTTACTTTCAGACTCATTTTCTTGTGTGCCGCCGATCTCGGAGTCCACGTATGGAGTGCAGCACGCGGACTAGCCAGGATATAGTGAGTGCTTGCGTCTTTTTCCTTCTTATTGTTTAACAAGCAAGTCACGTGTTCTTTCAGATTCACCAAACCCTGCAGACGCCCCGTTCCCAGACGAGCGGTGCATCGAAGATTCCAGCTTTGGTCCAAGGGGACATTGCGTTGAACTCTACTGGTCCTGTTGTTGTGCTGGCAGTTCCTCCGTATTCATTCGCCGATTTTTCTCTCCGCGGAGACGACTTCACTAAGCACCTCGTAATTCTTTTGGTGAATATCACGGCACACAACTCTAACAAGGCTGTATTTTTGAGTGCTCTGGAAATAAGCCGTGCGTCATTACAGGTTCCCAAAAGCATTCTTTCGTATCAATCCATGACAAGGATGTCGAGTCGGCTCCTGCACATCGGCTGTAATGCTGACGTTTTTGAGATGGCCTTCAGTACCACTCGAACCATGGCTGACTGTGTTGACCTTTGCACTCTTTTGCTGATGGCGTCATTCAAGCTGAAGGGACATTGCTACTACTGCAACCCCACTGTTGGTAGGTATCACATACACACAATTCTTTCTGCGGCTGTGACAAATGTCGCGTACCACACAAGAGTGACCGACTGTGACTGATTCTTTGTGTGCTGTGTCATGTGATATCGTTCTCTCTTTCCTCTCCATCTTTAAATCTCCCCCACCCTGTTCCCACGTGTAGGGTAGCAAACCGGTTTTGCTAAACTCGTTAACCTCCCTGCCTTTCCTTCTCAAATATTTCTTCTTCTTTCTGAGGCTGTACATTTTTAATGTTTAATATTAAACTCCGCCGTTTGTCGTTCCAGCTTCCCAACAACGGTCTTCCATGTCGACCCACGACAAGGCTATCGAGCTGGCTCAGTTACCCCGGCTGTTATGCTGACGTTCCTGAGATGACCTTCAGTACCGCTCGAACCATGGCCAAATGTGTTGCCAACGTTGCACTCCTTTGCTGATGGCGTCATCCAAGCAGAAAGGACATTGCTGCTACTCCTCCTGCCCTGACGTTGGTAGGTGTCGCATACATACAACTCTTAGTGCGACTGTATTTTTGTGTTTAACAATTCCGCCGTCTGTTGTTCCAGGTTTTCAACGTCTGTCTTCCTTTGCGAACCACAAATATATTGGGCTGGCTCCAGCTCATCGACTGTCATGCTGACGTTCCTGAGATTACCTTCGGTACCACTCGAACCAACGCTGAGTGTGCTGCTACCGTTGCACGCCATTGCTGATGGCGTCATCCAAGCAGAAAGGACATTGCTGCTACTCCTCCTGCCCTGACGTTGGTAGGTGTCGCATACATACAACTCTTAGTGCGGATGTATTATTGCGATAGCAATTATATGGACAGTCTCTGCTGGATTTTGCCGTCGCCGTCGCCGTCATGCACCGTATATGTATAAGTATGTATATATATATATAAAAGCCCCAAAGAAAAATAATTCAGAAAAACGCTTCCGAAGCGCGGAATCGAACCTCTTGCTCCGCAGCGAGCGGCGCTAACCACTACGCCACGGAAAGCAGGTCCTCCACGTAGCTAACGGCGAGCGTTATATACACACCCGGAGATGGCCGGCGCTTATAAGCGTTTCTTCATTACCAGCGAGATGGCGCTAGGGGCGCGACGGCGCATTTAAAAGTCGTCGGCGAGCTCGCTCGCTTCTTTTTTTGTGTTTAACAATTCCGCCGTTTGTTTTTCCAGGTTTTCGACGTCAGTCTTCCATTGCGAACCACGACAAATATATCGGGCTGGCCCCAGCACGTCGACTGTAATGCTGATGTTCCTGAGATAAGCTTCGGTACCACTCGAACAACGGCCGAATGTGTTGCTACCATTGCACTCCTTGCTGATGGCGTCATCCATGCAGAAAGGACATCGCTGCTACTCCTCCTGCCCTGACGTTGGTAGGTGTCGCATACACACAACTCTTGCGGCGGCTGTATTTCTCGTGTTTAACGATTCGCACTTTGTCGTTCAAGGTTCCCAACGTCTATATATTTTCTGCTTTCAGACCCACGGGACTTTTAGAACTGCAACACGAAAGTCATTGGCAGGCTAGTGGGACAAGGACGAATAATTAGATGTCTTAATATCCTAACTTCTGATGGCGCACTAAAGGAAGCTTTCCGGCTTGATAAACACAGGAAGATGTGGTGTCAAATAAGGATGAAGACGCTCTTTCAGGGCACTAAAGTTGGCAACAGCAAAGGGAGGGATGACGATATAAATGCAGGATTATAGCTGGCTTGGCTTCGAAATGTGTCGCGTACTTGAAATGCGTATATTTATTGCTGTGGACAACCAACCATATAGACTGTTATTTTCATTGTCTGTTCTGTTCTTAGCACTCTGTACTTGTCCTGCCCCTCCCTGTCCTGCCTGCACAGCAGTGCCTGCAACTTTGGTGAGCTAGCACTGTGTCGTTTCAGGTTCCCAACGTTCGTTTTCGATTGCGGCCCACGAGAACGGCATGCATCGCGTCGCTGGACATCGCCTGTCCTGCCTGCGTTCCAGAGACAACCGCGAGCAGTGTTGGTAGACTTGCAAAGGCCTGCTGATTATGGCCTGCTGGATGAAGACCTCCTGCGTCTGCACTGCTTTTAAGTATCGCGTACACAGGAGTGGCACAGTGGCTGTCTTCGAATTACTAACACGCATGTCATGTGTCGTTTCAGTCTTCCAACGTGTGCTCTCGCATAAGGCGCTACAGAAGATTGGTCCAGTACACTCATTGGCACTCATAACGCTCCTGGCATTACCTCAAGAACTACTACGTTCAGCCTGACCTTTCTACCGGGTGATCTGGACAGGTCAAGTCGCCGTGCGTTTCTCAGCCGTTGTGGTGTCCTGCAGTCCTTACTGCATGCGGATGTTCTGCCGAAAGATTCTCGTCGACGTACCACGACCATCCAACGGACATTATGCTGCGCCTTTCTGCTGTAGCTTGTGTACGACTGGACGTTTAAATACTTAAGTGCAGCAAGCTGCCCTACATTCAAAGATTATACGTATAATTCATGAGCTCGTACATAATGACTGGCGATGAGGGTAAGGACATTTTATTCACATTGTGCCCTTTTGTAATCGAACATTGATGGTGCTACCAGTTTGCGCGCACTTTCGCTTCCACATTTCGTTCGTTCAGAGGTCGTCCCTGGTCGTCTTGTTCGGTTGTGCATAGATGGAACTCTTGTTTCCCTACAGTTTGGTGCACTTCCCGATCGTCACGCCTGTCAATGCCATTCAGTGTCTGTGGTAATGCCAATAACCCGCTTGTGGTTCAGTGGCAAATAGTAACGAATGCCCTCGTGATGTTTTCAAGTTCTTTTGCACCGGCCATTAGAGGGGTTAGAGCGGAAAATGACCCTTCACTGTTGACCATGACCAATTCCTTTGAAATCTGTTCAAGCACCTGTTTCGCTTTCGCCAGGGGGTTCATCTCGGCATAGTTATTTCGATTGTTGAATTAATTGAACAAAACCAGTTTGACTTTATTCCTAAGATTGATGTCGGAATAATTACTTCAATAATTGTGCTGGCTCGCTCAAAATTAATCGTTCCGTTATCGGTAGAGCCAAGTTTTTCTTTCACCTGAGACTTGATCTCGCTGTGAATATTTCAATTCTTGAATAGATTTCTTCAAACCTCGTCGTCACTTTTGTTAGAGCCCTAATTGGCTTTGATCCGAGGTTTGATCTCTGTATGATTATTTCAATCATCGAGATGATCTGTTCAAATCTCGTCGTCACTTAATATCGGTGGAGCCCTGTTTGGCTTTGATCCGAGGTTTGATCTGGGTGTGATTATTTCAATAATCACCCCGCCACGGTGGTCTCGTCGTTATGGCGCTCGACTACTGAGCCAAAGGTCGCGGGATCGAATCCCGCGGCTGCTACGTTTTCGATGGGGGCGAAAATGCTTGAGGCCCGTGTACTTAGATTTAGGTGCACGATAAAGAACCCTTGGTGGTCAAAATTTCCGCATACTCCACTACGGCGCCCCTCATAATCAGAATGTGGTTTTGGCACGTTAAACCCGAGATATTTTTCCAATCATCGAACTGATTTGTTCAAATCTCACCGTCATTTAATATCGATAGAGCCCAGTTTGGCTTTGATCCCAGGTTTGATCTCGGTGTGATTATTTCGATCATCGAGCTGATTTATTCAAATTTCATCGTCATTTAATATCGATAGAGCCCAGTTTGGCTTTGGTCTGAGGTTTGATTTAGGTGGGATTATTTCAATAATCGAACTAATTTGTTCAAATCTTGTCGTCACTTAATATTGTTAGAGCCCTAATTGGCATTGATCCTAGGTTTGATCTCGGCGGGATTATTTCAATTATCGAGCTGATTTGTTCAAATCATCAATTAATCTCGATAGAGTCCAATTTGGCTTTTATCCGACGTTTGATCTCGGTATGATTATATCAATCATCGAACTGATTTGTTCAAATCTTGTCATCTAATATTCTTAACACCCAGTTTGGCATTTATCCGAGATTTGATCTCGGTGTGATTATTTCAGTCATCGAACTGATTTGTTCAAATATTTTCCTCATTTAATATTGATAGAGCCAAGTTTGGCATTGATCTGTTATATCTCGGTGAGGTTATTGCAACCATTCAACAGATTTGTTCAATTCTCGTCGTCATTTCACATCGACAGAGCCCAATTTGGCTTTGATCCGAGGTTTGATCTCGGTCTGATTATTTCAGTCATCGAAGTTACTTGTTCAAATCTCGTCGTCATTTCATATCGATGGACCCCATTTTGACTTTGATCCGGGGTTTGATCTCGGTGTGATTATTTCAATCATCGAAGTTACTTGTTCAAATCTCGTCGTCATTTCATATCGATAGAGCCCAGTTTGGCTTTGATCCGAGGTTTGATCTCGGTGTGTTTATTTCAATCATCGAAGTTACTTGTTCAAATCTCGTCGTCATTTCATATCGATGGAGCCCAGTTTGACTTTAATCCGAGGTTTGATCTCGGTGTGATTATTTCCATCATCGAAGTTACTTGTTCAAATCTCGTTGTCATTTCATATCGATGGAGCCCAATTTGACTTTGATCCGAGGTTTGATCTCGGTGTGATTATTCCAATCATCGAAGTTACTTGTTCAAATCTCGTCGTGATTTCATATCGATGGAGCCAAATTTGGCTTTGATCCGAGGTTTGATCTCGGTGTGATTATTTCAATTATCGAAGTTACTTGTTCAAATCTCGTCCTCATTTCATATCGATGGAGCCCAATTTGGCTTTGATCCGAGGTTTGATCTCGGTCTGATTATTTCAATCATAGAAGTTACTTGTTCAAATCTCGTCGTCATTTCATATCGATGGAGCCCAATTTGACTTTCATCCGAGGTTTGATCTCGGTGTCATTATTTCAATCATCGAAGTTACTTGTTCAAATCTCGTCGTCATTTCATATCGATGGAGCCCAGTTTGACTTTAATCCGAGGTTTGATCTCGGTGTGATTATTTCAATCATCGAAGTTACTTGTTCAAATCTCGTTGTCATTTCATATCGATTGAGCCCAATTTGACTTTGATCCGAGGTTTGATCTCGGTGTGATTATTTCAATCATCGAAGTTACTTGTTCAAATCTCGTCGTCATTTCATATCGATGGAGCCCTGTTTGACTTTGATCCGAGGTTTGATCTCGGTGTGCTTATTGCAATCATCGAAGTTACTTGTTCAAATCTCGTCGTCATTTCATATCGATAGAGCCCAATTTGGCTTTGATCCGAGGTTTCATCTGAGTGTGCTTATTGCAATCATCGAAGTTACTTGTTCAAATCTCGTCGTCATTTCATATCGATAGAGCCCAATTTGGCTTTGATCCGAGGTTTGATCTCGGTGTGATTATTTCAATCATCGAAGTTACTTGTTCAAATCTCGTCGTCATTTCATATCGATAGAGCCCAATTTGGCTTTGATCCGAGGGTTGATCTCGGTGTGATTATTTCAAGCATCGAAGTTACTTGTTCAAATCTCGTCGTCATTTCATATCGATAGAGCCCAATTTGGCTTTGATCCGAGGGTTGATCTCGGTGTGATTATTTCAATCATCGAAGTTACTTGTTCAAATCTCGTCGTCATTTCATATCGATAGAGCCCAATTTGGCTTTGATCCGAGGGTTGATCTCGGTGTGATTATTTCAATCATCGAAGTTACTTGTTCAAATCTCGTCGTCATTTCATATCGATAGAGCCCAATTTGGCTTTGATCCGAGGGTTGATCTCGGTGTGATTATTTCAATCATCGAAGTTACTTGTTCAAATCTCGTCGTCATTTCATATCGATGGAGCCCAGTTTGAATTTGATCCGAGGTTTGATCTCGGTGTGCTTATTGCAATCATCGAAGTTACTTGTTCAAATCTCTTCGTCATTTCATATCGATAGAGCCCAATTTGGCTTTGATCCGAGGTTTCATCTCAGTGTGCTTATTGCAATCATCGAAGTTACTTGTTCAAATCTCGTCGTCATTTCATATCGATAGAGCCCAATTTGGCTTTGATCCGAGGTTTGATCTCGGTGTGATTATTTCAATCATCGAAGTTACTTGTTCAAATCTCGTCGTCATTTCATATCGATGGAGCCCAGTTTGACTTTGATCCGAGGGTTGATCTCGGTGTGATTATTTCAAGCATCGAAGTTACTTGTTCAAATCTCGTCGTCATTTCATATCGATAGAGCCCAATTTGGCTTTGATCCGAGGTTTCATCTCAGTGTGCTTATTGCAATCATCGAAGTTACTTGTTCAAATCTCGTCGTCATTTCATATCGATGGAGCCCAATTTGGCTTTGATCCGAGGGTTGATCTCGGTGTGATTATTTCAATCATCGAAGTTACTTGTTCAAATCTCGTCGTCATTTCATATCGATAGAGCCCAATTTGGCTTTGATCCGAGGGTTGATCCGGTGTGATTATTTCAATCATCAAAGTTACTTGTTCAAATCTCGTCGTCGTTTCATATCGATGGAGCCCAGTTTGACTTTGATCCGAGGGTTGATCTCGGTGTGATTATTTCAATCATCGAAGTTACTTGTTCAAATCTCGTCGTCATTTCATATCGATAGAGCCCAATTTGGCTTTGATCCGAGGGTTGATCTCGGTGTGATTATTTCAATCATCGAAGTTACTTGTTCAAATCTCGTCGTCATTTCATATCGATGGAGCCCAGTTTGACTTTGATCCGAGGTTTGATCTCGGTGTGCTTATTTCAATCATCGAAGTTACTTGTTCAAACCTCGTCGTCATTTCATATCGATAGAGCCCAATTTGGCTTTGATCCGAGGTTTCATCTCAGTGTGCTTATTGCAATCATCGAAGTTACTTGTTCAAATCTCGTCGTCATTTCATATCGATGGAGCCCAGTTTGGCTTTGATCCGAGGTTTCATCTCAGTGTGCTTATTGCAATCATCGAAGTTATTTGTTCAAATCTCGTCGTCATTTCATATCGATAGAGCCCAATTTGGCTTTGATCCGAGGTTTGATCTCGGTGTGATTATTTCAATCATCGAAGTTACTTGTTCAAATCTCGTCGTCATTTCATATCGATAGAGCCCAATTTGGCTTTGATCCGAGGGTTGATCTCGGTGTGATTATTTCAATCATCGAAGTTACTTGTTCAAATCTCGTCGTCATTTCATATCGATGGAGCCCAGTTTGACTTTGATCCGAGGTTTCATCTCAGTGTGCTTATTGCAATCATCGAAGTTACTTGTTCAAATCTCGTCGTCATTTCATATCGATAGAGCCCAATTTGGCTTTGATCCGAGGTTTGATCTCGGTGTGATTATTTCAATCATCGAAGTTACTTGTTCAAATCTCGTCGTCATTTCATATCGATAGAGCCCAATTTGGCTTTGATCAGAGGTTTCATCTCAGTGTGCTTATTGCAATCATCGAAGTTACTTGTTCAAATCTCGTCGTCATTTCATATCGATGGAGCCCAGTTTGACTTTAATCCGAGGTTTGATCTCGGTGTCATTATTTCAATCATCGAAGTTACTTGTTCAAATCTCGTCGTCATTTCATATCGATGGAGCCCAGTTTGACTTTAATCCGAGGTTTGATCTCGGTGGGATTATTTCAATCATCGAAGTTACTTGTTCAAATCTCGTTGTCATTTCATATCGATTGAGCCCAATTTGACTTTGATCCGAGGTTTGATCTCGGTGTGATTATTTCAATCATCGAAGTTACTTGTTCAAATCTCGTCGTCATTTCATATCGATGGAGCCCTGTTTGGCTTTGATCCGAGGGTTGATCTCGGTGTGATTATTTCAATCATCGAAGTTACTTGTTCAAATCTCGTCGTCATTTCATATCGATAGAGGCCAATTTGGCTTTGATCCGAGGTTTGATCTCGGTGTGATTATTTCAATCGTCGAAGTTACTTGTTCAAATCTCGTCGTCATTTCATATCGATAGAGCCCAATTTGGCTTTGATCCGAGGTTTGATCTCGGTGTGATTATTCCAATCATCGAAGTTACTTGTTCAAATCTCGTCGTCATTTCATATCGATAGAGCCCAATTTGGCTTTGATCCGAGGTTTGATCTCGGTGTGATTATTTCAATAATCGAAGTTACTTGTTCAAATCTCGTCGTCATTTAATGTCGATAGAGCCCAATTTGGCTTTGATCAGAGGTTTGATCTCGGTGTGATTATTTCAATCATCGAAGTTACTTGTTCAAATCTCGTCGTCATTTCATATCGATGGAGCCCAGTTTGGCTTTGATCCGAGGTTTGATCTCGGTGTGATTATTCCAACCATCGAAGTTACTTGTTCAAATCTCGTCGTCATTTCATATCGATAGAGCCCAATTCGGCTTTGATCCGAGGTTTGATCTCGGTGTGATTATTTCAATAATCGAAGTTACTTGTTCAAATCTCGTCGTCATTTAATGTCGATAGAGCCCAGTCAATTGGCTTTGATCCGAGGTTTGATCTCAGTGTGCTTATTGCAATCATCGAAGTTATTTGTTGAAATATCGTCTGGGCATTTCATATCGATAGAGCCCAGTTTGGCTTCGATCGGAGGTTTGATCGCGGTGTGATTATTTCAGTCATGTAACTGAGCAAATCTCGTCGTCATTTCGGTATTGGTAGATTTCAGTTTAACCTTGATCCGATGTTTGATCTCGGTGTGATTATTTCACTGATTTATTCATAATTCATCGTGGTATTGTGCCAGTATAGTCCAGTTTGTCTTTGATCCGAGGATTGCACTCGCAATGGTTATTGAATTTTCGTCGGAAATTCAAAATTCGTCGTTCTTGTATCTGCGGAGCCCTATTTTTCTGTGACTCCCGAGGGTCGATCTCGGCCTGACTAATTCAATTATTGATTTTACTCGAAGCTCGACGTCCTTTATTATTATAGAGCCGCCTAGTTTGGACTTGATCATGGGTTCAACTAGAGCTGATCAACTACGTTATTGAATTGATTCTGCAAATTTCGGCGTAGTTTTTGTACCTGCAGAGGCAATTTGTAGCTTGATTCGAAGGTTCAGCTCTAGACGATTATTTGAATTCTTGTATTGATTTATTATTCCTCATCGTTTTGTATCTGTAGACCACAGTTTGGCTTAGAACCGACGGTTGGTGTCACGGTGATTATTTCTATCACTGAACTGATTTATTCAGGTTAGTCGACGTCTCGTATATGTAAGCCCAGTTTGGCTTTGACCTGATGGTTGAACTCGGGGTGAATTTTTTTATCACTCAAGTGGTTTATTCCAAATCAGTCGTCGCTCTGCATCGGAAGAAGCCAATTCGACTTACGACAAATCCGTTCACGCTATGAACGAATTCGTTTTAATGTAATACTCGTGTGGTAGCGGCTGAAGTGCCTGTTTGGCGTTGGCCGTGGGTTGATTTCGGAGTGGTCGTTTCATTCATTCACTCTTTCAGTCGTCGGCGCAAGGGTTTTATGCATAGGCTCTGTTTTTTCATGTAGCTAATCACCAACTTAAAACGTCAACATGCCACTAAAATATAGCACAATGTGAATAAGTGGGAAAGGGGTGGGTGTTTACCCTCGCCAACAAATTTTCTTGCGGTGGCAAACACGTGCATTTATGACATTCACATTAAAAGGTGCAATCCACCGTGTTCGTAATTTATCTTATGTGTATACTTGAATCACTGCGCTTTAGCGGATGGATGGATGTAGTACGTAGGCATCCCGTTTGAAGTGCTGCGCTGCTGATGTTCCGTACGTTTTTCTTTAATCTCTCCTGTCTCTGTTGTTGGTGAACTTGGTAAATATATAAACAGCGGATTGTTGGGCCATGAACCCTCTCATAAAATTTGTTCCATAATTTGTTGCCAGAGGCACCACCAGCCATCGCGTCAGTATATTGCATTTTTAAATGGGGCAGCATCAATATTTGGATTGTGTAACTTTCATGCATTAATTTGTACATTGAAGAGTACCGCTGCTGAGGCCGCTTGCCAATTACCTGCGTTGCTTCCAGGACGCCATGATTCAATTAAGAGATTCGGAGGTTATAATTACCACGTAAACTGGAGTAGCGAATAATAGTTGTGTTTATGACCGTATACTGAAATGACTGTTTGCGGATTGCTTGAAAAGTAAACAAAAATGTAAATTCTGTGAGCACTGACCTCTCGCTACTTGTACCGCGCTTTTCTGCATATTTTGATTGCTTTCCCTCCTTTTGATAGTTTACTGTCAATAAAAAAAAACACAGGCGTGTTGGCACACACTTTTTCTTGGCTTTTCCATGTAGTTGCATGTAGAAAGCTGTATTTAGTGTCGGCGAACCAGCAAGGAACCGGGAGTGAGCTGCATGACTGATCCTCCAGAGATTACCTGACACGGGTTTCAAGGTCTGTGAGTAAACATTTTCCGATAATTGTTGATTGCCAAATTTAGACAAGAGCGCTTTCAACGATTATATTTGTATAGTATATCACGGGAAGACGCACAAGGTGTGTCCTGTGGTCTCAGCAGTTCCACATTCTTCAGGGTTGCCAGGTCGAAAAGGCAACAGATAGCCAGAAAATGGGAAAATTGGCCCAAAAGTAGCCAACTTGAGCAGAGGGTAGTCAAAGTAGCCAAAAGTATAGCCACGCGCGTGTTAAAACTGCGACATTTTTTATCAAACTGACTAAATACACTGTAGCGTTTTTGCGACTTTTTAAATGAGTACTGTATGTATATCCCTCGAAAATCAAGATTGCTAAAAAGCATGCATAGATTTTTTACTTAATCATTTCGTGCAGGATGTCGAAGTTTACTGCGCTGTTGCAAAAATGACACTCTTTCCACACATGTTGCGTAACCCTTCTTAAAAGGACTAAAAGTAACACCTGCGTGTGGTGACCATAAATATGAGTACGGCATATGAGGGCGATAAAAATCAGTTTCTGGGATTGAAGCGATGTAAAATGTATACCATCGCAATAATTTCCCACACGATGACATAACAGGTGACAGAAGAAGTTTGTAGGATATCTGATTTACAATGTCAGCGAGTACAGAGGTCCCTGGACGCCATTGTCCTGCTAACGTTCATGGTTCCATTCCATAGATCGATCGTTCGATTGTATTATTCACTTGCAATTGCCGTTTAAATACGCGTTCAGTAATAGGTGGCCTGCGAAATGAGGCGCCATGCAACAGTTTTCCCCGCCTACCAGCCGTGTATCGAAGAGCATTTTCTTTTGTGTAATGCAAGCGCCAAATTCAACTTTCGGAGCTGGAAATACGCCTGGGCAGATATTGATAATCTTATTCAAGCCGTGGGAACGAGAAAGTAGCCAAAAAGTAGCCAAGTAGTTTTTTCCAGCCGCCACCGACCAAGAAAAGTAGCCAAATTGGCGCAAAGTAGCCAAACTTGGCAACCCTGACATTCCTCGCAATTCAGATTGTCTGCACAGCTCTGCGGTCTGCACTGCCTCGAAGGTGTAGGTAGCACCGATTAAACGCCACACCTATCATGTCGTAATATATGCAGTAAGCTTGCACTGCACCTTTTCGTCGAGGGTGGTTTCATGCGCAACTGTACCGATGAAGTGAGAAACGCCATAGAAGATATTCCTCGCGGTAAAGTGGCCCGAGAAGACAGCCTAACGCTCGACTTGATCAACTATGGAGGAAAATTTATGTTGAATAGGCTTGCGACACTTTACGCACAATGCGTTAAAACTTCAAATTTACCGCGGTGAGTTGGAAAAGTGCGAATGTTGCACTAATGCACAAGAAGGGAGACCTAAAAGACTCGAAGAAAGGCAGACCTAGCTGTTTAATTTCGGTTTTACACAAAATATTTATGAAGGTAATTTCAAACGGGATAAAAAACAACTCTTTTCGAGTTTATTTGTTATCCTCCAAGTTTCTGTCCCATTTGTTAGTACTGGAAAAATTCAACGGTTGTGCACTTTTCGGTTTGGGGACAGCGGTAAGTTGCCGGCCTTCATTTTGGAATGTGTGTCGTGCTTATCGTACGGTGAATTTCCTTTACATGAGTAGGTTCCCTTGTTAATGACTTACCGTAACATACCATAACGTACTCTTGAACAGATTAGTGGGACGCTTGCCAATCATGAGCTCTCGTTTTTTTTTGCCGGGCCTCCGAGTATTATCTTTGTCCTGTGCATATTTCTCTTCACCCTTACTTAGACAGTTATCTGTTAAATCGGGCTTCCAATCATTTGTTTGCACTTCTTCGCCATCATTGCGGAAGATCACAATGGCCCATGTCACGGTATGTAACTTTTTGCTTACACATATACGTGTACAACCAAATGCTTGCAATGAAACGAAGCAAAAATATATTTAAGCTGGTTACGCTGCGAGAGAGAAGGGGAGGAGTCGGTATGCAGAGGACTTGGCCATACGCTCAATCATGCGCATTCCACAGACAGCGCTGAAGCAGCCGTTTGCAAACATTCGCGTGTACAAAGGGTACAATACTTCTACGACCCCCTCCCCTCCACCTATTCAAAAAAATGAATATTCAAGCCTTTTTGATAAACAGCGCTGTTTGTGAGCAATAGACAAAAATTCTCGCCCGACAACACGTACTTTTTGACAATAGCCCCTGCGACGCTTTCCCGCATGGCGTGTGAACATCGACACATACACACAGGTACGGAACGGGACACAGAAAAGAGTGGACGCCCATGACAATGGAAATAACAAGCTAAAGGAGCGAAGGCAGAAATTCGGACAGACGTCTATCAAGCGCGGCAGCGATTCCACGGAAGAAGCGACGCAGCTTGCCTACGCTGGGCGTCGCCACTGTCCGCGTCATGAAAGAAAGCCCCCTTGGCTTTTTCGCGGAAGGGGTTTGTCCGTGCGCGTGGGGTCTGACAAGGCGGCCGTGCACACATAAAGAAGGTGTCGCCCTTATCTAGGTTTTCCGGAAAGCACGAACTCGAAACCGCGCCGGCGCTTGGGCTCGCGTGTTTGCTTTCGCGGCGCAAGCTGGCAGTAGTATACAATGCGTATATATCTGCGTTGGCTTCTTCTGTGTACTCGGGCTGTTCGAACAGCGGGGCGCGTAGGAGCAGCACAACCTAGCACAACGGCGGGTAATTCGTTCAACGGAAGGGGAAAGGCGCACTTCCTCGGAGAAAAAAAAAACACTGCCCTGCTCACATCCAGAGCGACTACAGCTAACCATTTCGCTCCCGACAAAGATGCAACAGGACAGCCGGGGCTGAAATGTTGCTCTCACCACAGACCTGTACGCGGAATACACTTGGAAAACAGCAGCTGGGAGAAGGAAAGGCTTGCTCGGGCAGGGCGGGAAAACCATTATGGGATAGTGCGGTGAGAGATACGTGCCCAATATGAATACGCACCGCGAAGAAGAACGAGAGACTACGAAGAGGCGGAGGGCACATCGGACATCCGACGTTTGTTGTGTGGGTTATACGAGAGGAGGAAGAAGAACTGGTGCAGCATTATGTTCGCTCTCGACTGGGAGCACGTCGACTCTGACGGACGAGAGAGACAGACAGAGATGCGCGCACGAGCGGGGCGTGCTGTTTGCTCACTGTTTTGACTGGTTTTGACAACTTCCTTTAACACACTCGGCACTGGCCTTTTTGTGCGCACCGCGCCGTTGCTCGAGGCCTCACGCACCATCTGTTTCTCTCTCTCTCTCTCGGTCTATCTGCGTTTTGGACGGGAAGAAAAGGGGCAAGCTATGGTTCCAGCCTGTCATCCCTTCATCAGGCGCGTCGATGTAGAAAGGAAAGGGGGGAGGGTACGTGATGACGACTGCTGCTATGGTGCGAAACGTGCCTGCATTCTGCCGCCGGGCCAACCGCCGCGGAAACCCGACGCTCGGGCCGCGCCCGACACGATTCCCGCCCCACCGCAGCAGGCAGACAGAAGAACAGTCGGGCACCACCTCCTACGTGTGTGTGTGTAACCGCGCGGTGGCGCTTCCCAACACGTTCACTATATGCATGCTCGCTTCTGGTGCTTTTTTTTTTTTATGCATTGACAATGCGGAGCGGTTCTGCGTCGATCTGCCTTGCGTCGCAGTTTTGTGCGATGTCGATCGCGGCGACAAATAGATAAATGGCGCGTGTGTACATGTGAGACTATGCTGTATGCTCCCGATAGATACGAATGTTCTTAGTTTGTTCGTTATGCGTGGGTGTGTTCGATGCTCTCGGAGCGGCTCACGGGCTCTGTAGCGACGACGCAGGATCACTATATACACTAAAGCGGTACTTCCGGTGGAATACGTGCCTATGTTACACAAATTTAACGCTGCTCTCAAGAGCTCTGACACCTGTGTTAGCTCCAACAAGAACACTCTTCGAGTACTTTGGGATGGTTCCGTTTGCCCGCTGAAATTGGACAATCGGGACCACTGGCCTCGGGGGGCACAGCCTCACAACCCTGACTTCAACAGGCGTTCATTAATGTACTCCACGTCTGCCGCTATCGATTGGCACCTCTCCAGATTGCTCAGATGAGCTGGTAAGCAGTGTGCATAATTGTTCCTTAATTTTTCTGTCGTATCTCTTTGTATTGCGACTCTTGATGACGACGTGCGAGGAGTTCCGACGCTTCATTAATTCTTGTATCTTATGCGCACATTTGTGCGCTCTTTTCTACGCCTCTTGCCTCGTTTCCATACCCACGTGGGCCCAGAAAATGTCTCTGGAGACAAACAGTGGACAGTGTTTATTAACACAATACATCTTTCTTTTGTGACAGTAACTTCACAAACGATTCTAAATTCAGTGTCCAGCACCGCTCACGCACCTTTATGTCATTCAACTTAAGCTGTAATTAAAGGCCTGCAGATCCTTGCCTACACACGCGTCATACCACAGCTGATCACGCCGGTGTCTTTATCACGGTATGCGCACGATCAACCGATTCGCATGTAGCCTTTCTCGCGAACTTTCTGCCCGGATGCGCACAACTTCCAAGCAGCTTGCCGGCACCCTGCGCACACCGCACATAAAAAAAGAACCGTGTCGTCCGGCCTGCAAGCGTCATCGTGTGTATGTGTGTATCGGTCACCCTGAGGCTACGAACAACACGCAACCAGCAGCATCACTTGACGCTCAATCAGGAGGACGACGACACCCCTCCCTGCAACACCCTACACCCACGGGACCCACCCGCGATTCGCCCACCGCGCTTCGTGTTCGAACTGCGAGTGTCAAGAGCAGCAGCAGCGCCCCCCGCTTTCGCTTAGCACCTTCTTCTCCCACTTGCTCGTTGTTCACACAAAGCTCGAAATACCAGTTGATGCGCCCTCCCAACGCGTATCCTGTTTCATCTCCGCCGGGAGGGATTCGGGGAGGCGGAACGGCGAGCATCATGTCGCCTCGGGCGATGAAACTCGATTCTGGCAGCGTCAATGGGGCTAATTTTTCACTCGTCGGGATGCGCGACCCCCGTCCCACCGTCGTCGCGTACCTCTCCTCTGCGCGGACGCGCTCCTTATAATGCGGTTATCGTTAACACGTGACGACCTTCGCAGAAACGAGGGAAAGCTGTCATGCCCGCTCGCAGAGCTCAGTTGCGTCTGCCAGCCATGCATGTCCGGCGGTGTATGGACTGTACGAAACTGGGCCATGGTGGAAAGCTTCGTTACGGGCTGTATCACACTTAGGGGAGAACTCGAAGCACACCGCGATGCGCTCCGAGCTTTCCCCTAAATGTTACAAAAACATGTGCGTGTTCACGTCAGTTTTAAACTGTCTTTGTGTAATGTGGATAAGGTTGTTCATTCTAAGAATGGTGGCAATTAATACTCAGTTTACGGTCGGTATGTATGATTGTCAGGCCGCTCGGCTGCGCTATATATATAATGTTCAATATATACGGAAAGTACGAACATTATTAGGTTCAACAAAAATCCTTAAGCCAAATTTTTTTGTATACCATGGCTTTCTTTTTCGGGGTTGCGAAGTGCAGCGCAGGTTTCATAGTCACAAAAAAAAAGGGTTTACTTCAGACTATAGTTCATAAGAGTACATTTATGCCGGACCAATGTATCATTAGAGAAGCTACAGCAAGCCTATGAAAAAGAGCACGGACGAAAGAAACGCTTTGGGAATTAGACCTCCAGATTGGTTGTGACGCGAGGTGTTGCAACAAATATTTATTTTAACGTTGGTGTACACGACTAGTTAGATTTGCGGTGACGAGACACGTGCATTCCAACAGCGTCAAGTCCAGAAACCAACTAATATAGCAAGATCGGCAGTGACTTAGTAGCCGCGATATGACTGTGATGAGATTCCGCTGCAGACATCAGTGATCTGGTGACCGGTCATGGTTTCGTTATATCGAGCGCATTCGTTATAGTGTGGCTCGGAAAGTTTCAGCGCCCGCCTAAAATGGCTACGGGGTGTGCAATTTGCACGGCTTCATTGGATAAGTGCATCCCAGACAGGATCATGCTTTCAGTCGCCCTACCCGGAGCTCAGTAGCACATTACTGGCTTAACGAGTATCGGAGCCCTTCAAGTTCTTCTTCAAACTCGCAACTCATCTCGAGCGAAAAACCACCACAACACACTTGTTTCGCAGGAATAAAGACATTTGGTTAAAAGTTACTTACAGGTCAGCGCCTTATTCCAATGGCTGCTGCCTTGTGGTCATAACAAAGGCTGAATGTATGCTTAGAAATAAGAACGTTTAAGCTATATGGTGAAATATAAATACGAGATATATGGATAGCGTATTCTGTAAAAAGCGCACGAAGAGACGTTGGTGGGGTCCCCAATCGGATTACGGGTGAGGCAACCATTGCAAACGCTGTCTGCATATATGCCGTCGTTCGGGGTCGGAATGTCGACGTTCGCGTCACTGTCAGCGCAACAAAAGATCGTGACGCAAGGCGACATATAAATGGGGATATAGGCACTATAGCTAAATAAGGCAGACGAGCTCGGTTAACAGCCAGTTGGGATCATAGAGATAAGACCACGGCACAACTGATGCAAAAAATGTGGATCTCACTGAATATCACTCAGGAAGAAATATTAGAGAAGGAAAGGCAGGGAGGTTAACCAGTTTAGGAAAACCGGTTTGCTACCCTACACATGGGAACAGGGTGGGGAAGATTAAAGATGGAGAGGAAAGAGAGAGAGAGAAATATAGAACATGACACAGCGCACACAGACTCAGTCACAGACGGTCACTCTTGCGTGGTACGCGACATTACTGTCACAGCCGCTTGTCCAAGTCCGTTTCTCTTAAAAACCTCAGCAGTGCCTTCGTCGCCTTCGGCTGCGATGTCTTCTGTTGACGACATGCAAGAAAATAGTTTCGACAGACATTTGTCTACTGTCAAGGTGCGCTAGAACGGACGCCATGGCAGTGACTGAACAGACGCTACACATCCTGTGCGACTGTCCGGTAGATATCACTCAAGAATTATATTTGCCGCTTAGGGCTCACTCGGACTCAAACTCACCAAAATATTACTCACCTAGACTCACTCGGACTCAGACTGACTTCTCGATCTGTGTCTGAGTCAACTGATGAGTCAGTTTGCAGACCTATATGCTCATGCGCCTCCGAGCAGTATTCGAAAGCGCGAAGATTTGAAGTAACGAATTAAGGAATTTGCATATGACATAAAAGATGACTTGATAAGCATTTTTCTACATTGGCATTACAGGTCGTTCCCTTCTACTATCGCTTATTCTTTTTAGATTTTTAATTTTTTTAAAAGAAAGAAAACTCATTTCCGGTGGTTTAAAGGTTCATGGTTAATTTAAACAAACCGACTTACCTATCTAAGACTAACAAGCCGCTTACCAAACTCTAAGTACTGCCGCTAGTTCCTCACTGTTTAAAGCTTCGTTTAAAGTACTTTTCTGGAAGCTCGGTATACGTTGTATCGAAATTGTGTTCTCTGATGAGTCTTCTTTCTTTGTTAACGCGCATAAATTAACTAGCCCTAGCGGAATGTTAACTACGTGCTTCACTGTGATCGATTCAATTTCCGTTTCGATACAAAGCACTGCACTACTTTATTCGCCATTTCTTTTCATTTATCTTTTATATGAGGAGAATGTCTCTCCCCATTTTCCAATGTATGCCTGCCCTATGACACTAATGCACCAATTCTAGAATAGAGAGAGAGAGAGGGGACGCTCCGTCATTTCCTCTGATCCCATCTGCAGCGCGCCTGGCAAATTTGTCTGCAAGCAAGCGCGAAATTGCGAATAAAATAAAGCGAGTGAGCCAGGTTGAAAATCGATTTCGGGACGCCATTAGTGCAGCATAATTGGCAACGCGATCCCCCTGATTGCCCGGATTGAGTCGTTCGTCGTCGTCTGCTTCAAACTGGGGAGAGAGAAGCAGACGAGAATAAGCTTGCGCGGATATCGTAACGCTTGTGGCGGCAGCGCTTTAGAATGCCACTTTCGGTTTTCCCGTCGCCCGCGACACGCATGCACGCTACGCCCCCCGCAACCAAGCCAAGCCTAGCCAAGCCAGGCCAAAAGAAGCAGAGAAACCAGCGCCCCGTCGTTTTAAACCAATTTTCGAGGGGGGTGGTAAAAAAGCGGCACATTTCGCCACCCTCCTTGCACTCCCGCGCGCTCGCTACGATTTGGATTCTTTCGGCTGTTTTTGGAACGATGTTGTGTTTGAGTGTGTCTTTGCACGCGTAGGATGAACCACTTTGGACGACCGGCTTCGGTATTGGGTGGGTGGGGGGTGTGTTGTACGGGTCTGACGGTTCGTCCCGTCGTTTCCTGATTGTGTGCTGCGCGGGCCGCGTTGGGTGAGGGGGGACGTACAAATGTGCAGCGCAGAGGAGAGTTACTTTGCTCCCGCCGAAGGGCGCCCGCCAGGTAATTTGGGTTCCGCGTCGTCGAGCGTGAAACGGGAATTCAGTCGGGAATTGAAAGTTGAAACCTCGTTGTTCTTTCTCCCGGCGCTGCTTCCGTTTTTATTTACTCCATTTTCTTTGCTCTCGGTCCCCCTCTCTCCTTCTCAGCCTTCTCCCGTCGCGTGTGCGAGCACTCCAAGCTGCGCACCCTTCACCAAATCTCTTTCCACACTCTCCTTTGCTTTTTTTTTCTTACTGTTAGCCGCCTATTTGTCGGAGACGACTTTGCCGTTGGGCAAGGAATAAAAATTGGGGACTCGCTGAGCACACACCATTTGGAGCTGGTTAATTCACGGTTGGAAAAGCTTTCCTGCAAAGCCTCCCTCAGGCGACAGTCGTTTTAGAGTACAGCGAACGGGAACGGCTCATCACAGTGGATGGAAGGAAATGAGAGGAGGAAGGGGAAAGGCAGGGAGAATACGCAGCTCCAGACTTGCAAGCATTTTTGTCTTCCTTTAGGTTGTCGTTTACGGATACGTCATATCCTTACGAGACTCGTTTCGTTTTCTTTTCAATGCTAGACAAACGTGGTACGCATTGATTGATTGATCGATTGATTTATTTATTGATTGATTGATTGATTGATTGATTGATTGATTGATTGATTTGTATCAGTGGGGTTGATTGACTGAATTTGTTATTGTTTGAAAAATTGAGTGATTTGTTGATTAGTGATTGGGACGTCCTTTTCTATTTCCAATCAGAGTATCTCCTGACCAAACTAAAGTGCAAGCTTGACTAAATTTTGATAAGCGAGGGTGGGAGAATTGATGCAGACACTGAAGGGGGGTTCGTTAACGTGTTTTGAGAATCGAATGCAATGGCAGTGGAATATAATGAAGAACGAATGGCTTGTCTGGTTCTGGTCCCCCGAAGCCGAAATGAGGCTGTGGAACAAAACGACGCAACATCCAAGTTCAATCACCGCTGCCTTTATTTTATCTTTATTTCATTATTAAGCTCCGCATGGCTGAAGTGCGCGCGCAGTTTGTCTTTAAGTGCGTATTAAATGAAGTGGTGGAGACGAACGAATTCCGGGGAATATGCAAATTGTTTCATTTGCATGATCGCTACATACTGTGGCACGTTTCTTAGTTTGCATATACCTGTGGTTTCCGAAAGCAGGTAATGGGCTTTTAAATCACCGGCAGTGTGTACAGTTTTTCTACATTTCAGTATATACGTTTCAAGCTGCACACTTGTCAGCTTTCATATATGTAAAGTTCCATGTAAACACGTTTCGAAGTAAAGCGTAAATTCAAGTGCTATACAGACTATAATGCTTTTCTAGTGAATGAACACTTTTTGTTTTTATTAAACAGTCAATTGATTGATTGATTGATTGGTTGATTGATTGATTGATTGATTGATTGATTGATTCATTCATTCATTCATTCATGAATGGAAAAGCTTGATTGATTGATTGATTGATTGATTGATTGATTCATTCATTCATTCATTCATTCATTCATTGAAATGTTGGAAGGAATTACTAGAAGAGCTTTTGCTATGGCGGCGTCAAGTTCAGCAAGCCTCCGTATATTCTTTTGACAAGATGCATATATGTATATTGATTTGGGGAACGAAACAGTAGCGAATAGCTGTGGCAGTAAACGTTTTGTTTCAAGCTATATGGGTGGATTAGTTTTATTTTATGCTCTTATCACGTGTTTACTTCTATGCTGCTCATGTGGCATTAATTTGATATCAACTGTAGTATTTATATTATGTATTAACAACTGCGCAATGCCAACAGGAGCGGGAGCCTTTTGTCAGGCCTTTGTAGCCTTTTGCCCCTGTTTCTCGTTAATGGAAGCAAATGACCTTCAATCTAAGAAATGCAGAGGCGGAGTAGGGGGAAGTCCTTGCATGCTCAGCTGTCGGATGTGGACACGGAATCAGAAGCGAATTCGTGTAAAAGCCCTCAGGCTATACCTTTCCGGCCTGTTTCTGCACGCTTCTATCACCCGATTCACGCAATATAGACCGAAACTGTCATGGTCGAGGGCATTCGTGCATTTGTTTAGCGAGTAGGGCCAAGCCATAGAGTTTCCTAAAACTAACTAGGGGGGACTCTCTGACGCTGCGATCGTTCAGCCATCATGGGAATGATGGGTAGTACACGGATTTGCCTAATCTTCGTGCTTACGGCTTCGAATGCGCTTGTGGCTTTGTTTATTGCTGTGTTTTGGCGTTCGTTTCGGATAAAAGAATAGGCCATTGTGAACTTCGTGACCAGATTTGAATTGGCGAGCCTAAAAAAGTTAAAGTAGTGAAGTGGAACTGCTGACTTTCGCTGAACTTCGTTTTGCGACAAAGCGGATGCAGGCGACGCGGAGCCAAACGGAGCCGAAAGAACGAAGTTTAGACAATCCGTGTACTACCCATCTTTCCCATGCTGGCTGAAGCGCCATGCGTTGCAGCTCCCATAGACACTAGCGCCAGAGTTCCCTAAGTATTGTAGGAAACGGGCCAAGCGACAACTGTCTGAAGCTTCAGATGAATGACGAAAACAGCATCGATAATAGTAAAACGACAAAAAGTTATATGCATTTTTTTCTTCACAGTCCCCAACGGTGCCCGCGCGCCGTCGTGCACACTTTGAAAGGGGTGATCAGGTCTGTTGTGTCGCGCTGCTAACTTCGGGGATGGGTCTGATTCCCGACCGACCCCCCCCCCCCCCTCCACGGTGGTCTAGTGGTTATGGCGCTCGACTGCTGACCCGAAAGTCGCGGGATCGAATCCCGGCCGCGGAGGCTGCATTTTCGATGGAGGCGAAAATGTTTGAGGCCCGTGTACTTAGATTTAGGTGCACGTTAAAGAACCCCAGGTGCTCGAAATTTCCGGAGCCCTCCACTACGGCGTCTCTCATAATCATATCCTGGTTTTGGGATGTTAAACCCCAGATATTAATTATTATTACTGATTCCCGACCACAGCAGCCGCATTCCGACGGGTGTGGAAAGCAACATTCCTCTGCTTAGATACAGGAGCACGTTAAAGAATTCGAGGCGGTCAAAATTAATCTGCAGCGTGTCTCACAATCATGTCGTGGTCTTGACACGCAAGACACCTTATTCACATTATTAGGTTGCGTTGTTCACGGGCGATTCCTTTAAAAAATATGATGCCTCCGCCTTCACAAGTGTTATTTGCATCGGACGCATCCGCGATCGGTGGACAGCGTTTTTGCCGGTGTGCCAAGCCCCGCCCACGATTACGAAAGCGCATAAAGTATTGAGCTTCGCAAAATATCTTGAAAGCGCTCGCCCGAGTGCCGCAGTTGTGTTTGTTTTTCTTATGTACTCGCTCACAAATCATGTTGTTTAGTTTCAAGTTTTTCTCGCAATAATTTCGGGGCTTCATTTCACAACATAAAAAGTTGAGGTTAATTGCGGAAACTCCTTTTTACTGTCAGATTGTGTCTTCATACAGCATCGTAGCAACGGCGCTGTTACACTTGTATAAGTACTAGTTTAGACAGCCAGCTCATAAATTAATTTTTTTTTTGCGTTTGGTATACCCCTGAGCATCATGAACATTTATGTGGACATGACGTGCGAGACCATTAATTCATTCATTAAGGCGAAGGACGTTCAATTAATACGTGGGCCACGTCACTGAGAGTGCCATCGAAACAGTTCAAAACGCTAATTTAGACTTTCAGACGTTTGTTTTGCAGACGATTGTTATCAACAGTGCTCACACGAGAATTTAACATTACCGCTCGTGACCCTGCGGTTGATCGGACCAGCAGTTCATGCAAATCAGGGTATACGGCCACATAATATCAGTCGAGTGTTGAGAAGAAATGTTTACATAATCCAAGATACTGACACCTCAGAATTTCGGAAACCATTGTGTGCGTGGCAGTATTACTTTGTTTAATTTCCCGGATGTGATTCTTTACGATAGACAGATTCATCTAAAGTCTTCTGTAGCAGAAAGCGTAATTCTGTCAAATCACCTAGAATCACCTGTAGAATTTGTAAGTTATGTATGCAAAGGCATACACAACTTGTACGATAAGCCGCAATGTAGTTAGTGAATTGAAAACGTGCTAATTTAATTTGCAATCTTCGGGACGCGTGTTCTAACCGTGGAGTCTACGCCAAGTTGTATTGAAGTTAGAACCATTAGCGTAAACTTTTTTAGCACCGATGTCTTGGAGTACGCGGTGAAAACAACGAATGTCTCGCTCTCGTGCATCACCATTTCACGGTGAAGCTTCCGTTCGGGCGGGAATTCGCCCATTATAAGCTATATTATCCAAACTTTCTACAGCTTATTAAACTTTCGCTAGTAGTGTAAACTTCTACCTTCTCCCTTGGTAGATTTGCATGGCAAGAATGAGCAGTAATCACCACCGTATCGCGAAAGAGCGGGTACGCGGCGGGCGCAGAAAAAGGCGATCCTCGGCCGCGGAGCAAGCGAGTCCTTGCCGTGACGTCACATCGCCGCGACTGCCGCGCCGCCAATGTTCGTTCTCTCTCAAGCGCGCTTTGGTACGACTAATGCCTGGGTGTGACTCGTGGGCCAGATCCATAAGACGCCGTGTCACAGTCGCAGGCACGACAATCCTGTCACCCCGGCACAGTATATCACTGACGACAGAGAGTTCAGCTCTCACGTAAAAGTAAGGCAGCAACACTTTTGACAATGCTTTCGTGTCAGGCCAAGAAGTAGTCGTGTAGTGCTTAACTTCACAAATAACCTGATCATTGGCACTTGCTTCTTGAAGTTCTTGCATGGTAACTACTGGAGACAAAAGACATATAAATTCTTCTTCGGATGTATCGCGGATTGAACTCTGTACGGGTAACCTGGAGAGCGCGTCGGCCACGACGTTTTCGCTGCCCTTCCTGTATTCAACGGTATAGTTGTAGCAGAGCAACCGTGAGGACCAGCGCGCAATCCTTAATGGTCGGTGACCAGTGCCTTTCGTCGAAAGGAGCGTAACCAAAGCCGCGTGATCTGTTCGTAAGATGAAAGGTCGTCCCCACAAGTAAACGTGCCAGTGTTCGCAAGCCCAGACGCAGGCAAGGGCCTCACGTTCGCCGACTGAGTATTTCCGTTCATGCGGTTGAAGTGTGCGTGAGGCGAATGCGACAGTTTGCAGCGAGGTTCCGTTATCCTGCTGAAGTACAGCACCTAGTCCATATCCGGATGCATCAGTTGTAACGTAAACAGGTAAGTGAGGATCAAAAACATGAACTTCGCAAGATGTAAGCAGAGATTTCAGCCGCTCCAAACTGCTGTTTGCTGCCGCACTCCAAACGAAAGGCGCATTTCCCCGAAGCAAGGCACGCATTGGCTCGACAACATCAGAAAAATGAGGGATGAACTTGGAGTAGAAGCCTGCAAGTCCCAGCAGCGAGCGAAGTTCGTTTATGGTTGTAGGTGATGGTGCCTTGGTTATCGCCTCAATGGATGACATCAACGGAAATAATCCTCTGGCGGTGACAACGTGGCCTAGAAAAGTCAACTCTACTACGTCAAAAACACATTTGTGGTTGAGCCTGAGGCCAGCATCAGAAAGACGTTTCAAAACAGCGCGCAAATTGCCCAAATGATCCTCTCGGGAGCGCCCATACACGATGATGTCATCAATGTAGAATAGGACACATTTGCACCCTTTCAGGATCATATGCATCATTTTCTGAAACGCTGAGGGCGCCGATGCCAGTCCGAAGCAAACCCTCTTGAAGCGAAATAGTCCGTCATGCGTTATGAACGTGGTAAGGTCACGGCTCTCTGGACTGAGCGGTAACTGGTGGTATGCAGAAGCTAAATCTAGCTTCGAGAAGCGCTGTGCCCCAGCCAAGCTGTTCAGGAGTTCCTCAGTTTGTGGCAAAGGAAAACTGTCGACTACTACAGCTTTGTTTGGCTCCCGTAGGTCAACGTACATGCGAATCGAGCCATCTTTTTTTCTGGCTACGACAATAGGTGAGACCCACTCTGAAGAGTCGACGCGCTCAATGATGCCCTGAGCTTCTAATTTCTGAACTTCGGCCGAGACTTGCTCCCGAATGACGAGTGGTAGTCGTCTCAACTTGCTGGCCACCGGTTGGACAGACGCGCGAACTTTGACCTTGTGAGTAAAACCTTTCACGGTTCCCAGCTCTTTTGCAAATAGGTGCTCAAACTCGGACCGTAATTCCGGAGGTAGCACAGGAGTTTCTTGCGTCATTAGAAGACACCTGAGAGGCGACCCTTGAATCTTCATATCCAGAGCCGCGATGCCATCTAGTCCAAGAATGGTTGTTCCTCCAGGCACAACGTAAAGTAGGACAGAAGTGCATCGGCCATGGAATGAGGCCGTAGCAATGAAACATCCTTGTATAGGAATTGCTGACTTAGAATAATCGAGGAGCTGGACGGACGTAGACGTCAGTGGATACGCTTTGGAAAAGTGGCGTTGGTAAAGTTCTTCGGCCAAGATCGAAACCGATGATCCTGTGTCGATCAAGAATGACACAGAAATTCCTTCAATTTCCAACGCTGCGTAAATTCCCTTCTTACGGCTCCAGATTTGACAGACACTTAGGTGGTCGTCTGGGTCAGCTGTGTCGTTATCTTCGGCGACATGCTGAACATGTTTCTCACACTTTCGTAGCGACTTGCACACCTTTTCAAAATGACCCATTTTCTCACACTTTCGACACTTATGTGCCTTGGCCTTGCACTGAGAGCTATTTGCAAGGTGGGCCGTAGAACCACAACGGTAGCATTCCTGCTCTTTCTGAGATCTGCGACACTGACTTTGCATGTCATAGCACGTACACGTGCTACAATGCCTTTTTCTCTGATATGAAATATTAGCATCTTTTACACGATGAACTTGTGATTCATTTTGTGCAAGTTCTCTTGCTTCTATAGTCGCTTGATCGTGCTGTTTCGCAATGGTAAGAGCCCTAGAAAGCGTGAGAGACTCTTCCAGCAGAAGGCGTTCACGTAAATACCCACTTGTAGTTTTCTCAATGAGCTGGTCGCGTATCATGTCGTCCGCCAGGTCACCGAAATTGCATGCTCCTACGAGACTTCTCAGCGCGGTGACGTAATCAGCCGCAGTCTCACCTGGGGCTTGCGTACGTCGACGGAAACGGTGACGCGCTGCAGTGACGTTCACCGTGCTCTTGAAGTGACCTTCCAGCGTCGCGATGGCGTGGTCGAAGTCATCTGGGCTTGGAGACGACGCCAATGTTCCTCCCGCAGCGCTTGCAGCCATAAGGCATGGGTCGTCCGTTGTCGTCAGTGTCTGGAAAATGCGCTGTCCTTCCAAGCCCAAGCAGTTGAGCAGGATCGCCTTCCGACGAATAGTAGGTAGATCGGAGGCGCCCGAAGCAATCATGTAGTTCTTGAATGCCTGAATCCATTGCTCCCATGGGATGTCCGGGTGTCCAGGTGACGACAGGAACGGAGGTGGCGGTTGTAGCCCCGAAATACTCATCGTGGAGGATGACAGGCAACAAACGAAGTCTCAGATGAGGGTCAAGCCGGTAGCACATGGGTTGGTGAATCTTCGTCGCCAAAATATGTTATATCGTGCATAATGATTACGACAGCATTAGAGCAGACATCACTGTTTATTCTATCTTCTTCCTTCTCCCTGAGGCGGTCGCCAAACGCGTGCCATCTCACAGCGCCGTCGTCGGTAGCGACGCCTTATATAACAGAAAGAAAGAAAGAAAAATTCTTGGCGAGGTGGGAATTCAAGCCCGCGTTCCCACGTTCCAAAGGCGAGCATCGTAACAACTCGGCTATTCAGACACGCTAGGAGAGCACAGAACAACCAGTACGGACCGCTGCACAGAATAGACCCGACGTGTAGCTTTCACACCCTTACAAAAATGGCTAGTAATATTGAGTAGACCACCTAGTAACCATCTATTGACATTGGTGACCGTCTAGTAACATTTGCGATCTAGTAACATTTGTCAATAGACCGTCTAAGGACCTCCTTCTTACTTTTGTATAAAGACTATTTTATGTAGACCGTCTAAAGACCTGCTTCTTACTTTTGTATAAAGACTATTTTATGTAGACCGTCTAAAGACCTCCTTCATACTTTTGTATAAAGACTATTTTATGTAGACCGTCTGAAGGCCTGCTTCTTACTTTTGTATAAAGACTATTTTATGTAGACCGTCTAAAGACCTCCTTCTTACTTTTGTATAAAGACTATTTTATGTAGACCGTCTGAAGGCCTGCTTCTTACTTTTGTATAAAGACTATTTTATGTAGACCGTCTAAAGACCTCCTTCTTACTTTGAGAAAGGCTCCCGCAAAATTCGCTAATTAAAAAAAGTCGTTGAATGTTAGGCGGATTTTTAGTAAAAGATAGGTGTGCCTCAGTGGTTTCTATAAGCCCACCGCAAATTTACACGTACGCCATGAATGTTTGTTGCTTAATTACACGGAAAAGAAGTGTCCCATCTGAGCTACATTGGAGGCCTAGATGTGGTGCCTATATATACTCGGTGACCAAAGTTTGGTTGTGAAGAGCGGGTGGTGAGCGGTTATACAATTACAAAGTGAAAATATGAACCGTCAGCACTGAGCTGACTACAATCAAAACTTTGGCATGCGCAACAATAGTTCCACTCGTGAAATCCACTCTGGTGCATCCTCCTGCCCTTTCAGCACTTCAAGAAAACGGCACACTGATTCGCAGAAATATTCCCGTACAGATCTCACTTGTACATCCGCATTGTCAAAGGCAGTTCGAGTTTGCCATATACTATGCAGGCCCAGGAGCATGACTAGGTCGAAAGGTACTCCATCATCATTTTTAACAGAAAGAAAACGGATGCCGTGTGGACTTAACGGTAACTCTTTTTTCAAAGTCTTGGTATGCAAGGCAATAAAGAAAAAAAAAAAAGCGGGTGGTGAGCGGTTGTCAGTGTGAGTGTTGTATTACTTTGCGAATGTTTGTATGTTTGTGTACGTGTGATCGAGTTTGCGTGTTTCGATGCTAATTTAATTAAAGATTCTCTGGCGCATGGTGCGACAGCGAAAAGCTCCCCTATGGATGTAAACAAATACTCCCCTCAGTCCATCCAAAACCTCCGTCCTTAAAGGGGGTAAATTTTTTACTACCCTGGACGGAGTATATAAAACCTCCATAGGCGCGTGCGCTAGAGGACGAGTCCATTTACTCCCATCTCGGCTTATTTTTGCTCACAGTGATAGGGTGTCTGTTGAACATTGTTGATAGGGCGTTACTACGAGGTCACCAGACAACCTATGAACATGAGTCTGTTCAAAGTTGGTGGCCAATTGCAGCCAGAGCGTTGATTGATTGTTGGTACAGACGTCTAAAGACAGTTGGTAGACACTCTTTTGATTGTTGGTAGGTTCTAGTAACAATTGTCTTTAGACCGTCAACTTAATGTTACCAAATATTTTTGTAAGGGCATGCCACAGGGATTAGCCAGACAAGATGAAACTTGCATTCATCGGCTGAGACTCGACGTTGCCTACACGAAATACTTCAAGCACAAGATCAGGCAGTCGGACTCACCCACGTGCACCACATGTAACACTCGGGAAGACATAAACCACGTACTCTGCGACTGTTCCCATTACGGCGCAGAACGACAGATTCTGAAGGAGGCACTTCATTTGCAACGCGGCTCGAGCTCGGAGCTGCGGCACCTTCTCGGCCCGTGGCAAGACAGCAGTTGTGCGATGCGCAGCACAAAAGCGCTGTTGGCGTTTTTGAGGAACACTCAGCTTAACCAAAGCCTGTGAAGGACTCTTTTTATGTATATATGTGTGTTTGTGACTGTATGTACTATTTGTGTGTATATGGTGTATATGTGATCATTGTATATACCATAATCACCCGACACCTGGAGTAGCAAGTCAGGCTCCAAACTAGGCTAACCTCCCCGGGCATTTCATTAAAGAATCTTATCATTCTCTCTCTCTCTCTCTCATAGCCTTGTATAGTATAGTATAGTATAGTATAGTATAGTATAGTATAGTATAGTATAGTATAGTATAGTATAGTATAGTATAGTATAGTATAGTATAGTATAGTATAGCGAAGGGGTGGAAAAGGGAAGTGAGGGGGAGAAGGAGAGATGTAAGGGTTAAGAGGAGGGAAAGGAGGAGGAGAGAGCGTAAAGCATAGCATGGTAAGAATGAGAAACAAATAAAGAGAAAGAAAGAAACAGATAGATAGAGAGAAATAAATAAATTAAATTAAACAGAGAAAAAATACATTGAAAAAACAGGAAGAAGAGAGAGAAAGAAAGAAAGAGAGGACGAAAGAAAAAGAAAACTAAGGAGAAACAAAGAAGGCCGCCCGGCTCCACACTTCCTTCAGAATTGGCGCCACTCTAGTGCGAAGCTGCCTTCTTTTTTATGCCTTTTTTTCTTAATCTGGACTTTACTTTTGTCCCGTCGCCATTTACCGACTTGAAGGCCAGCTACAGTACATATAGGCTGTGCGCACGTGGCTGCACAAATATTGCAAAACGGCTCTCTGCATTGAAATTTTGGTGGAAAACCTGCGGCAACCGGTATATACAGATGCACACACCCTTGAAAACGTCATACATGTCACTCGGTTGTATCTCAACCGAAATCTTGGTGTAGAGGTCGCAGAAAGTCACTGCAAAGGAAGGCAGCAGCATTTATACGACAGCGTTTGATAAGGGTACATACATTCACGTTGCATGCGTTCGCCGCACCATAGTTCAACGCCATGCCTCTATGCGCGTGTCCTCTGGCGGCCTGACTGAAACGACGCCTGAAGAGAGAGACAAATGCCATTTGCAACGCAAATTGGGGCGGAGTGGAGGGGGGGGGGGTGTCATCGTGCAACGAGTGACGCGGTCTGAACCAATTCCAACGAGACGAGCATGCTTGTTCTGAAGCGTCAGTGGTGCGGCTGTCTTTACATATGGGGGAATGACGCGAAGGCCTCGCATATACGCGGGAGACTCGCGCAGCCGGTTCAATTTTCGCGGCGTGTACCGTAGGTGTATGCGCCTGCATATACAATATGTGACATGTGGTCGTGTTTGCCTCGCACGAGGAGAAATTTCGCGCGGTGTGCGATAGACAGCTCTCCCCGGTCGTTATAAGAACGTGTTTACATACATCACGAATGCTCGCTTGGCGCCGCCGGAGGACCGCCGCTGCGCGAATATTTTATGTCGCGTTGCATGAAAAAAGGGGTGCATAAGCATCCACGGGCGTCTGACTGTATACGCTTGAGGGGTCTATAAAGATATTCGTATTCAACTTCGGTGCGCTGATATAAGTTAACGCGTATAGGCGGCGAGTTAGTGGTTTGTGTCGATCGGTATTTGCAACGTCATTTTTTTTATTATTATTATGGAACCGACTGCGCTTAATATTCACAATGAACAGGAAAAAAATGCGTGATAAACTTATAACGCGTTCCCTGCAGGTTATCTATATGCACTTTAAGGACGAGACATAAAAATATCCAGAGAAAGTATTGTTTTTACAGAATTCAGCAAAATTAGTCGAGAAAGAATAATCAACGAAGGAAAGAAAAAAAAAACTAATTTCGCAGGAACCTTTTCATCAAGGCACCGTTCATAAAGATGGCCGTTCGTATGCGGACAGCTTTGTACTTAAGGTGACGACAAGACTAACATACTTTCTCTCTTTGAACGAATTAAGGGACGTAAATGTGACCAAAACGCGAAGCAGTGAATGTGCAGAACAGCAAATGCATGCAGAGCCCGTGTATTCGCAAAAAAAAAAAAAGGCTCTCACGCTAGAGTTCTTTCTAAGAGAAAATTTCACAAAATCGTGACGTTAGATATAATACCAGTGGGCTCTAACGGTTGTGTCAGGCAAAATCACTTACGAAGTTACGATATGAAAAGCTTTACATGTGAGTACTGCGCACGAACTTTAGTCTATACTGGTAATCGACTCATCGTTGGACGTCTTGAAGGCGCGAATTAAGCAGAACAGGACGGACAATTCTGCGTCATTAATCGCTGCATTCATCTTTATGAGAAGGGCAAAAATGTGATTCTGTAAATACTACAGGTTCTACAAAGCTAATTTGCCTGACATTTTCGTAACTGTGCATTAGCCTGTTTCATTAGGGCCCACAGTGACTATTGGAATTTGAAACACATTGGAAGTGCATCAGTCGAAAAAGAGGTGACAGCTGATACTGAATAAGGCCTTCTTTGATCAACACTGAAGGGAGTACCTCACTTTCCTAAAGTGCGTTGCAAGTCACATGAGGGCAGACATGCCAGCAGTGCGTCTATTTCATTCACTGCGCCTTCCACATCTCCGCCTCTCTTTTCACCCAGCCTGTCACGTGTGGCCAACCTGTACCAATACTTGTTTGATGCTTTGTATAGAAAGAATGGTACGTCAACGTGCGAACCCGGGTGTATGCTGGGCCACTTCCCTTCATCATCAGTTTTGGACGCCATACCACTATCAATACGTGTTGCTGTCTAATGGATCCCAAATATCGCCTTTGTATTATGGTGCATGTTTACTTAAAGGCCCGTATTCAAGAACAGAACTTAACTTTCGCGAAAAGTTGACTTATGAAAGTACGAGAAAAGTACAGTGAAACCTCGGTGATACGATCACAGCTCATACGAATTTTGGGGTGATACGAATTTTTCGTTGGTCCCGGCCAAGGCCCATTGGCCTGCAATGTATTGGAGTACGGTTGTTGCGAACCGATTTTCACCCAGCGACGTTTGATACGAACGTACGCTACCGCCCAGGTACGAAGAGGTGCTGTCCGCGCTGTCGCGGAAGACGCGCCAAGCACGTGCGAGCGCGGGAACGCAAGCGTGGGCATGCGAGCCGCACCGCCAAATCGTCAGAATCACAGTGTAAGAAAAACTTTTCTTACGGTCAGGATATACCTTCAGAGACGCGTCACGGCCTCCGAGATTGTGTACGCGAATCTTTGAGGCTCTTATGTGCCTCCATGTGCTTTTGCATTTAGATTACAGAGGACATTAGCGCCATGAATTTTTTTTTTCCTTAACGCGTCGACGCGGGCTGCTCTCGTTGCACTGTGTTTACTCGTGCCTGCCTCGTGCATCAGACATCCTATGAAAGGTGGACGAGGACCGAAAGAATAATAATAATAATATCTGGGGTTTAACGTCCCAAAACCACGATATGATTATGAGAGACGCCGTAGTGGAGGGCTCCGGAAATTTCGACCACCTGGGGTAGAGGACGGTCTTGGCGAAGGAGTCAGGCATCACAACGTCAACATGCGCTACCGTTGAGGTGGCACCTTTGCGGGCACGGCCGTAAATCTCCCAAAAAAGATCCCCAAACCCTCCGCGATAACAAAAATTGGGGGACGCTTAGCTTTGCCTTTAAGAGCTGAACGCGATAGCGATATTCTGTTCCTAGTGCGCAGTTCGAACACTACGAGGGTTTAACAGAATGCGCCCACTAAGGCGTGTGCCTTATGTAATGGGTAGCATGCTTTAATATGCGCGAGAAACTTCTTCGAAGTTGCGATGCACCCACTACGTGGTCTTAAGGGAATACGCGCACTAATGTGTGCGCCTTTTGTAATGGGTGGCTGTGTTTAAACCACGAAGTCGTTATGATATTGGCATGGTGTGACGCCCTATGGCAATGTACACTTGTACCACGCAATATTACTGCGATATTGCATCTCGTACTGTGACACCTGTATACAGGACGCGCATTTTTGGGAAGCACGAAAGTTACTTTCAGTGCAGCTCCAAGCAGAGGCGTGGCTGTGTGGTAGAACACCTGCTTGCCACGCAGGCGGCCTGAGTTCGATTCTCATTCGGACCCAACATTTTTATTATTTATTTTATTTGCAGCTTTTTCGATTTTTCGGTCACGGACATGATGATGATTTTTCGCTCACAACCAACGGCCCCGACGCCGACAGCGCAATTTCTGCGATACGAGCTCTTTAACGCTATCGCGTTAAAATCATTACAGAGGACCGTGGTTCTGTAATTTTGTGGCCTTGATCCATCGTGTCAGAGCACTTCTTTTGCTACTTTCGCTGCAGTACCTGGGTGTCCTGCGAAAAAGCATATTAAAATTTGGAAGGGGCTACTGCTGTCACGGGTCACAACGCGCCTGGTTCATTAATTAAATACGCGCGCACGGGCCATATATTTACGAGTGCTGGTATAATTGCCGACATCTAAAAACTTAACTGACAATCATTCAGGGTTCTTTTTGACGTTGCTGCGGCCCTGAAAAACAATAAATGAAAATTTACGCCAGCTTTCTTCTGTCGCATGCTAATTTTCCATGCTTTCTGGTGATACGAATTTCGGATGATACGAATATTTTTGGTGGTCCCATGAGATTCGTATCACCGAGGTTTCACTGTATAAGTGCGAGATAAGTTTGGGGAACAGTTTCAAAAAGTGCACTTAAAGCTCACTTATAAAATCACCACTTTTCTGGATAAGTAAGGCGTCTGCGAAACGCGCTAAGTGGCGATCGGTTACTAAAGTCATAAGTGAAGGGTAAGTTTCGTTTATGAATGCGGGCCTAGTTACCCTACATACTATATTTATTACAGTTTATTTTCTCGGCATTTTGTAGTTTATCTGCATGAGCTGAAAGTCTTCATAATGCCTGCACGGATAACCTCTTCGACTTTTGCTTTTATTGGGGATATAGATACTCCGGAAACAGCTGCTCAGTCCCTTTTAGCGGCGTACAATAGCGTAATACACCACATCTGCATTCTTTCTTGATTTTCGCATCCGTAAGTCGCGACATTGTCCAATCTGTACGTGCTCAACTGAAGGACAGAGTAAACAGATGCTTCAACGCACTTCTCGACTCTCGGTTACATCCTGTTCGCGTAATCAAGCAGTATGACACACCACAGATATACAGCAGCCAGCTACGCCCCGGCAAAGCCACACCGCAAACACACACAAAGAAGTGCACGGCCGTACACGAGCTTCGCAATAATAACCTTGCGGTTACACGCTCTATTATACACGCCATACATGCATCAGCCGAGTCCTATGGACACGCGCAGTCTGCTGCGTTATAGTGCCGTGTACCAGCTGTGCTTATATGCCTCCTTTTTCCATCTCTCCCTTTCGACCCGTCTTTATACCCCAGGGAAATCGGAGAGGCGCAAGCCGATCTTTTGGGGAGCATGTCTGGCTGACCCGCTGCGTGCTGTGGCTGATGATGGGACGTGGGCGGATGGGAGGGGGTGAGGATATTTATATGCAAGACGCGGGGATTACGCTAATCTCGGGTTAAGTAGGCGCTCGCCACGTGGCCGCCACCATGCGCCAAGTGTTAACAACCGCGGGATTCGCTCGTTGCGGCCGTGCGCTGTCCCACAAAAGGGATATATCTGCAAGAGGGTCGCTGCATGAATGCTGTCGTCGCTATAGAGTGCGCTCCTGCTCACCGTTTTTGTCTCGCCGTGTTCCTTTCTTCCTCCCAGGCCGTAATAGTGTTCCCCATTCGTGGTCAGGGAGAATATGGGGACCCGAGGGGCTCAACAAAAATTTTGTTAGTCACAAGTGCACGAGAGTCCTGTGCTTCGAGTTGTCGATTAATTCGCCTTCGGGGCCTTGCGATCTGCTGTAGTCTCCCGGTTATAGCTCAGACGGCAGAGCGACCTCCCAGGGAATTCATTGGCCCAGGGTTTGAATCCCAGACGACGGACAAGTCGGTCGTCAGCGGGGAAGCTTTCCGTATATGGCTTCCCTTAGCTTCGTGCTACAAAGTGGGGAATGGAAACTTTTCTCTTTCATGAGCCTTGTTTACTTCAGACGTGCGAGTTTTCGCAGAATAGATGCGAGTTACCGACAGTGAAGCCAGAGACAGCATATATGGTAAATTTGAAAACTGACTGTTGTATTGTCGCACGCACAGATGGGTGTGTTCCTCGGGAAACTTGCGCATCTTCACAAAAATCTCAACACCAACAAGGAAGGAGAGACAGAATCTGAATCGAAGAATTTGTACAAACGTTGGTCCCATACGAAAATAGCGAGTTTCATTCTATGTAGAAAAACTACAATCCTCTAGAATCGATTCAAAAGTCAGTGGTATACATAACTCTTATATAACTAGTCTATAGGTTATCTTACCTTGGTTATCACTTTATTATTTAGGACTGCAAGAGCGCTATGGGTCGAAGTTAAGTATAATGACCCGGCTTGCACCTATCCGCCTTCTCCGCAATGCACAACTGTCGCCGAATCCGGTAATGTTTTCAAATCGTATATGTTCTCTGTTCCATTGGTAAGACACATGCACTCTTCGCCATATTGGTTGGTTTCTGCCCTTGCGAACTTACCCTGCGAACGTGCTTTTTCTTTTCTTTTTTTTCTGAATACAGTCTTCAACACTCCCTCATGTGCGTCTCGCTCGACTGTCTAACGAACAACATTGCCGGCGAACTATGTATTTCCTCAAGTTCTGCAAGCTCGCAACACGAATGAAGTCACGTCGCTTCCTGTTCCGTACCGCTGCCGAAGAAATTTTTACCTGACGGCTCCCTCCTTCCCGACATATGCTCTCACATACGTGTTGCGATGAAGACATGCTTTGCTTTGTTTTACTTACTTCCTCGCTCGTGTGCTTCCTTCCTTCCTTTTGCGAAACAAAACATGAGCAGGCGTCTCTTCCATTGCCGCCACTGCTCTAGCACTTTCAAAGGCTGTTGAATAGAAAGAGTGCCGTTTACCAGCGTCTTTTGCGCGCATCCGCCATTCGTATTTTCGAAAGAATGTGTAAAACAGTACAGCAGTACGAGTTCAACGGACAATTGGGCTGAGAAAAGCATAGAGGACATTGATTATTGTCTTTAACTGCAGTGTAGTAACTACACTATACTGTACTGTGGTAATTACACAGCGCGTGCTTATCTGTGTCTCCTGTCTTCGTGAAAATCGCGCTGCATTAGTCCAAAGTAGTAATTACGACGTAAATTGAAATGATCTAAAGCGAATAAAAAATCCGCCTTATATCCTTACACACACACACACACACACACACACACACACACACACACACACACACACACACACACACACACACACACACACACACACACACACACACACGCACACGCACACGCACACACACACACACACACCACACACACACACACAGGTGGTATGCGAGGGATTGTTGGTCAGCTGCCAGCTCGTAATAAGTTCACGTGCTACGTGACGCCAACAGGCAGAAAAAGAGTGTTCCACACTCGCCGTCATGGCTACTGGAGGCGCTGACTGACGCTCCCACGTTTAAATGCACACATATACCCTATAAAGTGGACGGGGGGATGGCCGCCGCGGTAGCTCAGTTGGTAGAGCATCGGACGCGTTATTCGAAGGTCGCAGGTTCGGCCCCTGCCTGCGGCAAGCTATCTTTTCATCCACTTTTCTTTCTTCACAATTACCTTACATTTATTACTAGAAACATCCCCTATACTTTCCTTGGCATTATTGTCTGTTAGTTCTCATTAATATTGTGTATAACAAAGAAAACGAGCCCTTGAAATTAACGCTTCTTTCCTTCATATATATATATATATATATATATATAAAGAGAGAGAGATAGAGAGAGAGAGAGAGAGGGGGGGGGGGGGAGGGGGGGGGGGCGAGATCCTGATCACACCATCCAGCTTGATATACTTCGTAATCAGAAAACTATACATTTTTGGTCTGTGTACTGCATGGCACATCAATGCATGTTTATTATGCGCGGATATAGCGAACATAGAGCATATATGCTCTGACGTTGCCCCGCGTTACGTGGCGGCGAAGGCATCACGCCGTCCAAATGGGAGGCTTGGGCTTTCTGTTCCGACGTGGGAGCGGCCCGCTACGTGAGCCCGTTCCGAAGGACCTTCGTGAAGTTTTTTCATTCATCCATCGCCAATGAATTATCGATGTAGAGAGAGAGAGAGAGAGAGCTCTTTATTGAAAGCCAGAGAATTTAGCCGGCGTGTGTAAATTCGCTGACTCTGCGTGGGGAAGGGGATTGTGGACTGAAAGACACAAAGAGAGAGAGAGATAGAAAAAAAAAGAAGTTAAAATAGAATAAAAAAGAGGTAAAAACACAAACTCAGCTTTTGTTTCTTGGGCGGGGACGTGTGCTGACAGTGACTTATTACGTGCTTTCAAGGTGCCATTAAAGTTTGTGGAGCTGACCGATGCTCTCTAAATATCTGAATAGTAGTTTCATCGCATGTCTCTGTTGCGTGGCGCAGGGTAAAGGGCCCAAGGCACAATCAATTGATAAAGTTCTTTGGGTCAGCATATGCAATGTTCATAGAGTGCACGCTCCAATTTCATGGACGTCATTAAGTGTCCAGAACGGGATTGCTCTTCCATTTCTCTTTCTCTTTTTTCTGTTCGGCAGTGTCATAATCGACTAACGATAGAGTCTTTAATATTCCATCAAGTAGAATATATAATATGCATTGCAGCATTGTAATGCACTGCATTTCTCGTTTGTGCTCTCACATTCCTATATGTGTACGATATTAATATTCTTGAACAGGGTGTGTCGCTGGAGCCAACGTCTCCACAAGTGGTCTTGTCTTCTTCAAGGCAGCCCTGAAGAATTAAGACAAGACCACTTGTCAAAACGTTGGCTTCTACGACACCCACTGTTCCAAGATTTTTTATCCTTTCAAGGCTCCATCCGCTCCTGACCTTCTGCCTTGTTTGGAGATGTATATACGGCTCATACAGAGGTCTCAAATCGGCCGAACCTTGTCGTAAACTCGTATCCGCTATCACTGAAAAAAAAAAAGGATGGAAAAAAGTTCTGGATCACGCGCAAAATATGCGCGTGCACTTCGTTTGATATGCACACCGAGAGAGGCTCGCGAGGTGCACACGATGGCGCCCACCGCGAGCATACGGCGACGTGCTTGTACGGTGGAATTCTGCAGCTCTGTAAAAAAAAAAAAAAATGGAGAAACCACCTTTGCGTTTATTTCTGTGCGTCGGGCGTGACTGCGCGGAGTTCCTGTAATCGGGAAAACTCTCTTCCTGCTTAGAAAGAGCTTCCAGTACCAGCCCCCCTTCTGGTCTCATCGAAATGCAAAGTGCCTCGTTTTCTCTAAAGTTTTTCAAAGGCTTTCAAGCGTCACGCTCACGCAGCACAGCTATACTCGTACATATATGGCGGGAGACGGAAAACGAGGGGAAAAAAAAAAGAAACAGTTATGAGAACCACGTGTCTTGCTACACTTGTTTACGTTCATGTTCCTGACGCTTGCGCGGTGAGCTTTTCTTCTTCTCTTGTTCTTTCTCCATCTCCTCTTTTTACCGACTCCACTCATGCACATTAAAATGCAGAGTGCTGTCAACTCGCTTCTTGAGCGGCGAGTCAAACGGCGCAAATTTGCGGTACGCATGTGGCACCCGAGCTTTTGTTTTGTTTTGTTTTTGATGTTTAAACACTGCTTCTATATCCCACCCTTTCAAAGGGGCTCTAGCCCTGCACAACCCGTCGTTCCTTCGTCTAAAAGAACTGCCCTTCCTCCTTTTCGTCCCTTATGGGAACGAGTGAGTATGGGGATTGTGCGCGTCTTCGCAAAGCCTGCAGACGGGAAAGGAAACGTATACGTGAGTTTCTTTTGTTTTTCTCTTGCGAGGGTGGGTGGCGAGATGTGGTGGCTGCGGTAATGTTTTATGCATGCGCGCGGCTGACGCTGAGGAAAGCGCTTTGCCAAATATAGGCGGCGCGGAGATCAAGCAGAAGCGCATGTCTGTCTGGATTGTAACTTCTTGGTGTTGGCTGCATGCGCCGCGTATGCGGCGCACAACTGTTCCGATTCTCCCATGACAGTCTATCTCTCTCTCTCTCTTTGCGCTGGGAGAATGGAATCCGTGAGAAACGTTGACGAAAGAGTTGAGGAAGGAACGAAGTAAAAGCATAGAAGGAGACGGCGGTCGAGGCGTGATTGAACGAGCTCCTTCACGTTCGCGAGGAGAGAGAGACTGTATGGAGGACAAAGTTTTCTCCGCACGAACGGCACAGACTTCGGTGTAAAAGGAACCCGGAAGCTTGAGAACTTGCGAAGGGAGAATGTTCAGACCATATACTAAAGATAAGGAGACGCATGAGCATGCTTCGTTATCGGTTGGGACAAACTGCAGTATAATGAGCGTGACGTTAAATAATAAGCGTAACAGCCTTTTCCACACGTTAAATGGACTCTTCTATATGTGCGTTCTTCAATATTGAATAATTGTACGAGGAGCGACTGCGCTTACAAGGAACTTGCCTTTTTTATGCAAGAGAAAAAAAAAGTGAAGGGGGAAGGGGAAGAAGTGCTGTTTTAACTTTATTATTAAGAGGCAACAATATAAAGCAGATACGTGAAACTTCGCACATGAGTATCAGAGCAGGACGCAACAATGCAGGACGTAACTTCTTCGGTGCATATGAACTAATATTTAATCATGAACGTCTACCAGCTAGCCCAACTCGCCGTCCTGTTGGTACGCCTTAGAAAGAGTTAACAAAAGAAAGAAAACTTTAAGGGCTCGTTTTTCTTCGTTAGACACAACATTAATAAGAACTAACAGGCAATCAGGCCAAGTTGGCCTAGGAAAGTATAGGGGACGTTATTTGTGGTAATTGTGATATAAATGAGCAGAAATTAAAGTGGACGAAAAGATAACTTGCCGCCGGCAGGGACCGAACCTGCAACCGTCGAATAACGCGTCCGATGCTCTATATGGGATCCTCCCGTCGACTTCATCGGGTATATCTGTGCATTTTAAATCTGGATAGTGTTAATCGGTGCCGCTCGTAGCCATGACGGTGAGCGTGGAACACTTTTTTTTCTGCCTGCTGGCGTCACGTAGCACGTGATCTTTTTACGAGCTGGCAGCTGACCAATAATCTCTCGCATACTACCTCAAGGCGCATGAAGTCTGCTAGAACGATACGCTTGCTATGAATGAACGAAAGGAGGGGAATTTTAAGGGCATCGGACCCGCTATTCGAAGGTTGCAGGTTCGGTTCCTGCCGACGGGAAGTATCTATCCGTCCACTTTAATTTCTTCTTATTTATTTATATCACAATTACTTCAGATAACATCCCCTATATACTTCGAAAGAGTTGTGATACAAGCAGGCTTCAGAGTTCTTCTGCCTCTTCCACGGAGTACAGGCTCGGCAGTCCTTTCCTTTCTAATCTCATATAGAGGTAGGTACTCGTATAAGGAAATAATGACTGTAAACTGCGTTTTGAAGTGATGTAATAAATTGACAGCAATAATGACGTGTTCTCTGCAGTTCCACCTCTGGCTCAAGAGCTCCACGATTTTAAGAGGAGAAAAAAATAGAGGAAGCATAGGGAGCTGAGGAATACAATAAACTGTAGCCTGTCCTAATGTGTTGTGTTGCTTCATAGAGCTCAAGCTTGTTTTGTGTATTGCGTTTACAGTTTAGGGGATCGCAGATTCGCAAGTCGACAGCGTGGAACACTCTGTACATAAACGAGAGGCGTTTGGAAGGTAAAAGGAAATGAGTAGGAGGTTTACTGTATATTATACAAGGCCGCTACAAAATTTAAGTACAGCGTTGCAAGCCATACGCTTCCGCTAAAGCAAATCTATATACTATCGCAGGGAGCTTAGAATGAGTAGAAAAAAAACGAAAAAGTCAATGTCTCGCATCACAATTACGACGCGAAGTCGTACGTTGACCTTTCCAACGCCTGCTCGGGTCTGCGCCCGTATGCACAAAAACATCTTACGCTAGAATTTGTTCGTAATAGAAAAATTGTGAGGCCGCACACGTTATTAGCGATGCCGGCTGACCCCAGAATCGATGGCAACAAACGCTTACCTACTGAAAGCTTTGCGAATGGGGCCTTTGGCTATTTGCTCATTGGTGCACGAAAAAGCGCAACACTGTATTGTAAGTATAAACCAAGAAACCGCCTATATAGCAGGGTTCGAGAACTTTTTCCGCTGCCAGATATTCCACTGACACGTATATATATATATATATATATATATATATATATATATATATATATATATATATATATATATATATATATATATATATATATATATATATATATATATATATATATATATATATATATATATATATATATATATATATATTAATATATATGTGTATATGTATATATATACACGTTTTAGAAAACCTCGTCAAGGTCAGGTATATGTCACGTTCACGTTCATCCGGGCTCTAGAGCTCGGTGCAAAGGTCAGGAAAGGAAGCTTTGGGACTTGGATGTTAATCCTTATCAAAGCTTGTCGTAGCGCTTTGTATACTGATGTATCTGTATATACACATCCATGATGGACCTCTTCATCTCTTTCTCTCTCCGCACCCTCTTTCCAAACCCTGTTTCACCAGCCTCGGTGCAGGATATATAGCAAAAGAGATGCTGATATCTGGTTAACCTCCCGGCCTTCCTCTTCATGCATTTATGTCTCTCTTTTCCAGCAGGTATTGCGATTACTTATATAGGCTGGGAGATAATATATCAACCAGTCGTGGTATCTCTTATATATTTTTTTTCTAGAGACGAGTAACATTTTTGCTTGCATGAACGAAAGAATGGGCATTTGAGGGCTCGCTTTTCTTTGTTGGGCACAACGTTAATGAAAGCTGACAGACAATCAAGCCAAGGAAAGTATAGGGGATGTTATTTGTAGTAATTACGATATGAGCGTGGAGAAATTAAAATGGAAGAAAAGACAGTTTGCCGCCGGCAGGGATCGAACCTGCAACCTTCGAATTAACGTGTCCCATGCATGCTCTTCCAATTGAGCTACATATACGGCGGCGGTCGTCCTCCCGCATGCACTTTGTTGGGTATATCTGTGCATTTAAACGTGGGTGTGTTAGTCAGCGCCGGTCGTAGCCATGACGGAGAGTTTTTTTTTTTTTTTTTGCCTATTGGCACCACGTAGCATGTGATCTTTTTACGAGCCGGCAGCTGACCAATAATCCCTCGCATACTACCTGAAGGCATTAAGTCTGCCAGAACGAGACCCTCGTTATGAATGAACGAATGAATGCATTTGAAGGGCTCGTTTTCATTTTTAATTTATTGATTTATTTACCACAATAATGTTGCGGGCGACCAGGAAACAAAAAAATGATCAATCAGCTTGAGCGTGGTTTTACTTCGTTAGACGTAACGTTAATGGGAACTAGCAGACAATCAAACCATGGAAAGTATAGGGGATGCTATTTGTAGTAATTACGATAAAAGTGTGAAGAAGTTAAAGTTCAATAAATATGTGAACGGGAAAAGTGCAGCACTACGATGTATGCGAATGCCTATAATAGGGCTGAACGTATACCATCAGTACCTTTCAACGGTTGCGAGCAGAAACACTAACTCTCTAAAATAGTCGATCACAACCAAGACAGGATATATGCACAGACGAAATATAGGTGCCAAAATTAGGAAGTAAAACAGTCGATCGGAGAGTTCTTTATGATCATAAGATACTAAAGGTGGAATCTATTAGGTATCTGACTAACTTTTGCTTCATCGCGAAAGTTCACCGGCCTGTGGCACAGTGCTCGAGCACTGCGATTGCGCGGACGGACAAGTGTTTGGCTCGAATAGGCTTATTTCTGCGTATATCCCCCAGAATTTACGACAATGTTTTACGAACTGTGATTCTAAGTTGTATTTAGATCTATCTCGTGGATGTTGTTGTTTATCATATCAATTAAAGTTCCTAAATTATATTTCCGATCATAGATTCTATAACTGAGAAGACAATTATCGTTAAGAACTGTGTGCTTGTGCGTCCGTTTTTTTTTTTCCTATTCTTAACATGATTGTTTTATAGTGTATATATAGAAACTGCTTCGCTCTTACGGCATGTGTTATTTGCGAGGCGTATACATGGGGGTTGAGATTTCATACGTAATTCAACCTGTGACAACATTTAACACCGTTACCTCTTCAGCTCAGATATTCTCAAAAGAATACTCTTTCTTTAAAAAGTGGCTCGCGACCACTATATTGGTGCTTGCCTGTCATGTTCGAAATTTCTGTTGACGACTATAGCATTAGGATTGATCTTATGCAGTGGTACGTTTCCGCACTCAGCGCAATAACAGAATGTCAAGCGAACGATGACATGTTTGTGTGTGTGTGTGTGTGTGTGTGTGTGTGTGTGTGTGTGTGTGTGTGTGTGTGTGTGTGTGTGTGTGTGTGTGTGTGTGTGTGTGTGTGTGTGTGTGTGTGTGTGTGTGTGTGTGTGTGTGTGTGTGTGTGTGTGTGTGTGTGTGTGTGTGCGCGCGCGCGCGCCTGTGTGGATTGCATAAGCTACGTAAAATTTGCGAAAATGGAATATTGATATAGAAAGATAAGATATATATATGGATGGAGTGATAAAGTTTGGTGGTATCTAGAGAAGCCGCCTGTATAGAGACCAGTGCATATATAGCAAAGTTCGCGCGCTTCGCGAGCGTCGGTTGTTTAGTCGCCTTATCCTATCAAATATCAACTTAATATTTTTATTTCGTACATATGCGGACACGAGGTTCATGCTAAAATAAACACAAGAAAACAGTGAACATAACATAAAGGCACAATAAGCATACAGCAGTGAATGCAATTGTCACAAAGCCAAGAGAGTCCAGTCAACAATGGTACGCGGAAAAGAAAAAGAGCACTTAAATATGCTATAGTTCAGAGAAAATAAAGAAGATTCGTGATCTTGGCAAGTACGCCTCGTCGTTATACTATATAGCTGACTTACATACAAGGAGAGGTCGAGTTGCCGTTTGTTATTGATTAACTCCGGGATTAATTCGCGATAAACTTGGTTTTTACGCCGTTCAAGTGGCGGAATGTTATCAGGTCTCACCATTATAGCTCCGTTGGAGAGTCAAATGTCGAAACTTTATTGTGCACGATCCTGACAGCCTGTCTTTTAAATCGTTCAAGGTTGTGCATGTTAAAACATAATGAGTGTAATGTGGCAAGCAGTATGCAGACGTACTCGAGCTCAGTGGGTCGAGTCAAGCAATAATAAGCTGTATCTTAACATATGTGGTTGAGGGTTTTTAAGTTCTTATTTTAGAAAACACATTTTACGAAATGCTGAGGCAGTAATATTATTAACATGAAGGTTCCAGGACAGGTTTATACGCAGGATGACACCTGAATAGCTTGTCTAAGCGGGACGAGCCGAACATTTGTATTGGTATCCCTTTAACAAAACGCAGTTATCCACAAATAACCGTATTTGAACATTTGGCTTGAACGTGAACGATGTAATTGACATTCGGCATGCAGGAGCAGTAAAGGCAGATGTCTTTCGCACTGAGCAGATTTATAGAACCGAGTGATATCGTTGACAATTATGGCGAACATCATTTTTATAGTGAAAGCTCATTGTATATCATTTGACCTGACCTTGCGGGCACGCAAATGTCACTGGACTTCGTGCGAAATGTACGTTATTACGTGACTTATGTTAGCGCTATGCATCAACATATTCCGTGTCCATGTGACAGTGCTTCGTGCTTATGAGATTCTTTTTCCTGGCTTGACTGAAAAGTTTGTACGAGATTATATTAGGCGCGATCTTAGGTGATTATTTTCTATGTCTGTAATCTTCACCTCTATTTTGTATTATCTGTGTAAATGAGTAGCGGCGCTATAAAAAGGAGGCGACATCTCCTGAATATGCATGTACACAAATGGCCCAATACACTGTCTTGCGTGTGGCGGTCTATATTAAATCGGACATGGAAGACAGGCTGAGTGTTGCTCTCCGGCATCAAAAAACTGTTCGCGAATAGTTAAATATCTAGAAACAATTCTTTCTGCAAGTGCAAATAGTACTTTGTTGCGAATACAAAAATAATGAACAAACGAAGTAAATTTCAATGTGTACATATATGTTTCCACACGTAGCACGTAGGCTACACACGAACTTGGGCTTTCAGTCAGAAAATGTATGAACGGGGGGCATATACACACATTAAGCAATCGTATATCGTCTTCGTACATGCAGCAAAGGGAGGCAATAATATAGAAAAAATAGGTCGTGATGGTGTACTGGATGACGTAATATCACTTGGAGCTTTCACTTGGAGGGTGATCAGGGATATTTATAACTATCGCCTCACAGGGATGAGATGTGCTGACCCCCTATACAAATATATACCGAGGTGTTCAATCAGTTTGAAATAAAGAAAAAAAAACTAAACACAGTGTAGCAAGTGGTATATACGCCTGTCACAATACCAAGCACCCTGTTTATTACACTCGCGGAAGTCTTGCGGCTGGGTCATGAGCACGACATCAAGTGGCGCAGTTTAAACATGCAGCTATATATATATACATTTTACAAACACTCGCAGGTCAAACTAATTCAATATATAGTCGCTTCCTTCGCGCTGTATGAATCACTGGACATTTTGTTTCTGATAGAAGGCGTCGTCTGCATGAAATGTGACTGGGTTCAGTAACTGAATTAAGAGCACGCAAACCTCTCATGGGATTCTAAAAGAGATCATTGTTTGCTAAGTAGTCGCATCCTCCTAAAACCCAAGAGGCAACGCAGGCAGACCTTTATCGTCATTTATTTGCACTGCACGAATCTGAAAATGACGTTTTCTGTCTGAATGCAATCATCAAAACATTGAAGGTAACATATATCGTAGACGAAATGACCGTGTCTTCACGTGTGCTTCGAAACCCTTCCGTATTATTCTTTTTTTATTTTTATCGTTATTATGAATGAAGCCAATGTTCTGTAAATCCTCGGACATGCGTTCTACAAAGCGTTGTTTACCCACCATTATTTTTGTCAGACATTGAAACTGTAGATAATGAAGAAGTTGATGCATTCGGCAAGGTGGCAACAGTGATTCGCAGGCATACGGCTATATATTATAGGTCGAGTTATAAACAAACAGGATTGACTACTCTTGCGTTTGGCCCATACGGGGATAAAATGAGGTTTATTGAGATTGATCTTCTGGCAAAAAAATAGTTAATACATATTTAATGCAGCCATCGTTGAAGCTTGCACGCAATTGTATACTTTTCCTGCTATAGTTTCATCATTAAAAGTGCAAACGATATTTTTTGGTACTTTATATCCGAATTACACGATGATTAGTCTCAAGATATTATCTGTATATCAGTAAATTGCGGGAATAAAAAAGACACCATATACACACCTCTTGCATATTAGCTATGCCTTTTTTAACTTTGTCAAGAAAGCTGTGGTATACGGCACGTTTTAAAGTATATATATACTAAACATGTATACGTTTTGTCTTTATCTAAATTCCCTTTGTTTTCATTTTCATCTTGGCTATAATCTATACATCAACAAGAGTTAACAAACAGTGGTTTATTGAAAACAATCACTTACATATTGCTTGATTTCGTGGAGCGGCTTTTCATTCGAGTCTCTATATACATTGTGTCCGAGTTCAAAGCACCTCTGTGTTTGTAACACACGATATGACGCCAGCCCCGGGTTCAACCACCTGAAACACGGTCCCCTATGTACAGATCTTTCCTCCCTCAACGCCAAGGTCAGACTCGGTATTCGTGCGCCTCACTGGAGCCTTCTTCTAGACGGATGACTAGCAGTGTTCCTAAAGCGCACCATGGCACATACACGAGGTAAAGGAGAAAGATGAACATCGGAGCAGCTTCTCAAACTACGTTCACGTGTTGCTCTGTTATATATAGAATTCGATAAACCGAGGTAACACTTCCGTGGCAAGGTTTGCATTTGCTTACAGTGAATCTGAGACGGCCGTTGTGGTCACGTGGTCGTCGATTAAGATCAAGGTGGAGCGTTCAGCTTGTCTGTTTCGGTGTCCGAAACGGAGGGTGACGAGCGTGGGTCTTGCAGAGGACACCAGCGTTGAAGCATTTGCTCCTGCTGCTGCGCTCTGAAAAGTGACAGGCGCTCCTGGTGAATGGCTAGCAAAGACTGCGGTTGTCCTGACCACGCGCCCTGAAGTCCTATGGATTCCAGCGGACAGCCGGCGGGCGGCAAGGGCCACGGACCGCAGTGCTTCGGCGGCTGTTGCTGCTGCGAACGCAGTTCAAGCGGCGACGGGTCCGGCGCCAGAAGACTCTCGACGTCGAACTGGCGTCTCTTGAAAGTCACCGACAGCTTGTGCGTCAGGCCCGCGGCCGTGCCGTCCTCGCCCCAGATGGTGGCGGTCGCTGTGTGCTGCGCTTCGACCGGAGGTTGGAGCGCGGGAGGTTGGGGAGGGGGCGGCGTCGGCGTTGGGCTGTCGTCGTCGTCGGGCACCGAGAGACCCATGTGTCTGCGCACTTTACGCTGAGCCTTGCGGCGTCGGAAGTCGCCCTTCTTGAAGTCGTCCACGTTGGCCGGGTGGATGGCCCAGTAGTGGCCCTTGCCGTTGGCGCTGCGGCCGGCCTTGACGAAGCAGTCGTTGAGCGACAGGTTGTGGCGGATCGAGTTTCGCCAGCCGGGACCCCGGTTCCGGAAGTACGGGTAGTTGTCCAGTATGTACTGGTAGATGTCGCTCAGCACCATCTTCTTCTCCGCCGAGCTGAGGATGGCCATCGCTATGAGCCCGATGTAGCTGTGCTGAGGCTTGGGCTCTTCCTGGACGAACCGAGACCTCGGGTCGAACCGGAAGAAAGGCGGGAAGCCGAACAGGCTCTCGGCTCCAGGAGGTGGCGCGTACGGGCCGAAGGCACCGGCGTAAGCGCCTAGGAGACCCGGCTGCACGATGCGCAGCCGGCTGGCCTGGCTGTAGTCGAACAGTTGCAGTCGCTGGTACTCGACGAACGAGGGCGGTGGATGCGCCGTCGTGCCGAACACTTGCATCGCGCTGCCAGGTCCAACGGGCTCCGCTGGTCCCCTCATGCCTGTCAGCTGGGCGCACGAGGAGGCGTCGGCCGAGCTGGCGCACATGGTCTGGTCTGTGGGTCCTGCGCCGGGCGCGTGCTTCGTGAGCTTTCTCCCGTTTCGGTTATCCTCGCCCCGTCCGATTTTTCGGGCGCTCGCGCCAAGATTGCTCGGTTTAGCCAAACCGGAATGACAGGCCGTGATTGGTTCCGGGGGGGGTCTCGACGCCTTCTCGGCCGATCGATGGTGCCGGCGCGCAGTCGCCGTTGGTCGGCCCGTCCCGACTCGGGCGGCCAATGGGAGGGCGCCCTGGCCCGCACGCAGCTGGGGTTCGCCCTCCGGGGCCCCGCGGATGCTCGGGTTCCCGTCACCGTATTTTGTGTTCCCCCCCCATTATGTTCGCTTCGGGAGCTGATGAGGCGAGGGAGGCCGACGCGCGCGGGACGCTGGCCGGAAAAGGAGAAGGGCGACTTCGGCATTCACTTCGCTAACGGAGGGAACTGCGGGGAGCTTTCAACAAAAGCGAGCTTAGGAAGGTCGCTTTGAATGGGTTGCTGCTCTCGGCCGCCCGAGTTTTTTGGTAATGAATAAGAAATGTGCAGGCTTTTGATTATGTCCCGCTGGTTGATCCTGTGTTTAATTCGAAACGACCCTCCCTTTTCATGTGGAAAGGATCCGGTCTGCTCTCGCTGAACAGACGACGAGACGCGGCTTTTTCCATCTGTATAGCGTTTCGGCTTTGTTGTAAAATACACGTTCTTCAAGGAGTGACGAAAGTACGTTTCAAACCAAGGGCAACTATTATGTTTCTCGTTTCCAATTTATTCTTTGCGAGGGAGGCAGCGAAATAAGCCAGCCTAAACGAGCCGGTAAGCCCGATATTGTTTGAGCTTTTTCTTCTTTTTGTTTTCGTACATCCAGCAAACCAAATGGCTTGTTAGTTAGGTGTAAGAAAGTAGAATGGCCCAATAGCGTTATCTTACATTTCCTAAAACCTTGCCCACGACATATTGGGTGTCGCACTCAGGCCAATTCGGCTAGAAGGAGTGCGCATAAGGCAGGCAGCAGTCTGCCGTTGGGAGCCGGAACCGAAAACCACTGCATCTCGTAGCTTCGGAGGCCTGCGATTTGTGCATATTTATGGGCGCCCATAGAGAGTCCGAGAGTGACAGCATCTGTGCACTGTACGCGTCTTTCGGAGGCCGAAGCAGACTGTATATTGAAGCATGAACAAAGACGACCTTGGGTGTACTGTGGATTGTAGTTTTTGAAGGGATGATGGTGTCCTCTGTTAGAGGATCTTGTTACAATAAACGAGCGCAAAGCCGATTACGAGAATGAGTTTTGCGAAGCCGCACTGATGATTAGGAGAGACATATAATTCCTCCTTTGTCCATCTGAACTGATCGACGCACTGTATACATGGTGCAGTATATACGAGCATTCCTGAACTGTGTCCGTATCAGAATGGTACCGAGTTCGTCTGGAATTATATGGGGCCTATCACCTCGCACTTAAAATAAATGCCATATGAAGAATTATCACCATTTACTTTGAAATAGTAGATGATCGATCAGTAAATGACGCTTTTATAAAGCTCGCGTGTCGTGCCAAGTGCCAAATCAGATACGTATGGGGGTCCACATTTATACAACTTGTTTATCTTGTATACGTAAGAGTGTCTCCTCGTTGGTGGGCGGCCCTATACAGACCAGCGCGTGTTGCAAACTGAACATTTTCTCCTTGCGTTCGTGATCATGCACGGCTTGCCTCGTCGGGCTAAAGACTGAAGTTAAGGGTTGGCTCTGCATTGGTGCACGAACTCTTGAATGTCGACAAGACGTGTGGACAGTCTGTCATCGTCGTCTTGTACTCCTGCGAGACACTCGAACACGTCTTTTATTACAGTGTGTCCAAATACCTTCCGCAGCTTATACATACGTCGACCATATATGCCGTATACGACATTCGATGGTTACCTATTTCTGAATGCATGTGCTTCTCGACGCGAGCAGAGTGACCTTGCCCTGACTTGCCTTCACGAAACTGACTTTGCCTGCCTTCCGTATAGAACCTTTATTCGGTGTTCATTTTTTTTTTATTTTGACTGTGTCACCTGTAATTTGGTTGTTTCTTTCCTCTTCATATCTTCAGCTTCTATTTCTATTATTTTCTCCAGAAAGAGATATGCTCCTCTCGGTGACAGTTGTCAGGCTATACTCTCTCCATATATTTCCTATGGATTTCCTTTGTTTATACGCTTTTAGAATAGATTTCTTTTTCATATCAAATAATAATAATAATAATTCAGGGTGCCCGCAATGATAACGGTCGGCGTAGCACACTAGTACGACCTTCGCGATGATGGCCGTTAATTCGATGCTGATATTTCCGAAAAACAAAATGTGTGAATACGGAAACCGCTTCGTTCGCCTGAGACACTCTTATGTTATAGATGCAGTTTACGGCAGCCGTTTTCGCTGCAGAATTAAAGTTTAAACAAGATGCTTGATTTTTTTAAAATTAATTTCGGTAAGTATTCTGAAGTTACTCTAAAGATATAACAAAAGAAATGTATAGGAAATCTACGAACTTTCTCTTTCTGGCATGCCTCCATTGCACCGAAAACGCGATCTTCACCATTTCAACCTTACAGCTGCTTGTATACCTGCTTCGTATCTCGCGTTCGACAGCGTAAGGTCACAGCTAGCCACATTCGGAGTCAACGAACTCGGCCTCTCTTGCAGGGTTCGCGACCAATGTAAAAACCACACCAACGGGACGCATGCATAAAGCGATGCGATCCACAGACCACCCGTTCTGTTCCACAGTCATGACAAGTCGGTAAAAGCAAATCACAGACGTGAGCGTGCAAAGGCCTCTAAAAGCTGTCGCCACCACTATTTTCCTATGTGCCTCGTCTTGTTCCACACACACACACACAAAGAAAGAATGCGTATCCCAAATTTTTGCCGCGGGGTTTATGTGTGGGGCTGAAAGCACTCGCCTCGAGAGGACGCTGTTGTCGTTTTCGCGACGCGCAAAAGTACACACGACTAGCTTTATGTCGTGCCAGTCGAGTTTCTGAGCCGAACGTAACGCTAAAGTCGGAGAAAAGCCTCGAATGTCGCGCGAACTCACACAGGTAACGCTTCACTCGAGCCCGTACTGTTACAGATACAGAAAGAGAGAACCCCTTGATCTTTCAGCTGTCTCAGTACTGGAACCTGTAGCGGTAAGAGAAGAAACAGCGAGCACGAATCAAACCGCCAGGACCGTGAAGCGTCTCTAGCGCCCGCGAAAGTGCGCTCAAAGAGCACGAGAGGCGACAATCAAATTTGGAGTCCCGGTTTCTGGCTTCGCCTCAACACTTGCGTGCAGCGCAGTGAAACCCAAAGTACGAGAGAACATCGTTGTTTTTTTGTTTCAAAGTCACAGAAGCCCAGCAGTGGTATAGCACTCAACCTTCTTTTTCTTTTTTTTATTTTATTTTTCGTGATTTCGAAAAGTGCGAAGAAGTGGCGCGCGCTAGGTTACTCTAGGCAGCGAAAAAACACGAGTGTAGTTTCTCATGCGTGTAGCTGACTGTTTCATTTCACAAAGAAAGAAGCGGGACTTGGTCATTTATTTATTTTTCTTGATATGGCAGTGGCTTGCACGTGTCTGTGTGCATCTTTTTATGCTGTACTTCAGACGCCAAAATTCTTCCTTTAGCAGTTCTGACAAGCACCGAAGTGGCGATTTTGTGTAGCCGACAAAGCTTTCGTGCTTCTTTTTAATGTCTATACAATGGTGCTTGTCACCATGAATGCACATATACACCTCATGAGATACCTTCAGAGCTGCAGGGTGTACATACGCTTGAATGAGTAGATAGAGCACAGAACAAAGGAGATTTAGTTGAACGCCTGAAGCAATAATTTGTCAGAGTTCCAATTGCCTACTTTTCTTACTGCTGTGACATCAGATGTAGTCTACATAGATATAATTCCCTAAAGCGATTGGTTTTGCACCTTACACGCGCCACACCAAACAGTGGCAGCATTCGTTGCAGATTTTGACGGTGAGCCCAGAAAGAACCGCGCGGTGCATCCAGATATCTGTAGATGGACTCAGTATATATCTTTTGACGAGAGTTACTCCAAAACCAAACGAAGCGTAATTTGCGCTAAAAGCATCAGCTGTCATGAAAATGAAGAGACCAAGGTAATTGAACATGCAGTCAAGAATGAGAGAGAGACTAGAAACTTTGGCGGTCTATAGTGTACACAGAGAGTGACTAAACAGTGTCAAAGTAATATCAGCCAATAAGTATGAAGGTTTGAAAAAATGAAAGAAAAGAATGAAAGAAACAGCATGCGTGCTCACGAGAACAAAGCAAGCACATTGTACCTTTTTTTTAATTTTTATATTTTCTGGCGTTGAAACCTCAGCATCAGACTAGGTTCGGATCACATCAATACAGTAAGTCGGATCACACGTTTCGTTTGCCATCTACAAAACACTCACGGAGATTGTCTGCGTATCTTCATGTTGTCATGAAACTTGTGCATGTAAGAAGTATGCAAATTTATGTCGCATACAATCACGACGGCGATATACCGTGCACGATGCAAACAGCAGCTGATCTTGTGGGGAACTCAAGTTGTTGCTAAACGGGCTACGCAACTATATAACTATAGCCTGGATCCTCACAGTTGCGTTCTAGCGGAGATGTGGCGGTGGCATGTGCGTGCATGTGCAGCGTAGTCACGTGGGTATAAACAACCTATAAACCTCGCAACGATGGAAACCCAAGCCATAAGACAACCACGGCCGCTGGATGGAAACTTCCATCCACCGGCCCTGGAAATACATTAGGTGAATATCTTGGTTCACGTCGAATGTTGCAATACTTTTTTTTTTCAGTTTTAAGGGAGGAGGAAATACTACGGAAACGAACACAAGGGATTCAACGCCTAAACAGTATCGACGTTCTTGGGTGTAAAAGTGCCCGGGAGCCGAAAGAGGCCGATGGCCAACGCGTTGAAGGGACACGATAGAGTTTCGTATTAGTAAATTACCTTTTCACGAAACCAAAAGCACAACTGTTGTCGCGAAAAGACGCTTGGTAAGCGAGAAAACACGCAAAAAATAATAATAAAGCACACGTGGCGACGCCACATTGAAGTTCCCGCACTAATTCGCTGCGACGACAGATGTTGGCGGCGTCTATTGTAGGCCCTATGAAATGCCTGTAGTTCTTAATCGGTAAAAATGAAGTATATACGATGTCTTCTGAGGGGACCAGAGACTTAACGCACCAAGTTTCGGGCCAGAGTCAACGTGGCCAGAACACGAAGAAACACTTTCAAATCAGCGAGGTCACGCCGATATTCGCGTGCAGAGATTTTTGCGCAAAATCTTAAAATGAAATTTTAACCTTCTTTCCTTTTCATTTTCTCCTCTATCAATGAGCCTCAGACGGCGAAATTAACGACAGCAAAATTTTCGAAGAATAATTTATCCGTCTAAATTGATTCCCTGTTACACTTCAGTGTCCCTTTAATTAAAGTTGAAAAACTGAAGGGCGTTATTGATGGCGTTTCACGTCAAATAAAACCGGCCTTTTCAGCCTCAGTCGCACGCAGAATCCCAAGTGGAGCACAACGCTTCTACTACGCCCATGTTATGTTGCCGAGATATGAAGTTTCCTGCGCCCTTTACGCATCCATGCGCAGGGGACAAGGGTCAACATCCATTAGCCACTAAACTGAAGCATAGACGGGGCGTGACCCTGGCCACCATTCGGTGCTCGTGCGACCAGAAAAGCCACTTAGTTCGCCGCTTCTTTGCTCTTTTATGCGGCTCGCCGTCGTGACCGTCGAAAGCAAAGCACTCGACACACTCGCGTATACGATGAGACCGCGCTAAAGTTTACGATATAGTCGCACTGACCAGCAGCCCACTCGAACTTTCTTTTTTTTTTTCTCTATCTGTATCTCTCACTCGGTTGAGGCCAGTATATAAGGGTTTATGCTATATGCCGTGAATGTCTAGCCATGAGTACGCACTTCAGCGCTGTAGCTGTGGGGTTTCGGACCTCTGTATCTTTCTTGAGAGACTACAACAACCCTTCTTGACGGTCAGTTAGGGAGTTAGGGCGCTGGCTTGTGCCGTGAATGGAACGTGGGCGTGTGGACGCGCAGTTGTTCGAAGAGCTGCTCCGTGGGATTGAAACGAGGCTTAGCAGTCGTCGTGTTGTCCGTTAGTGCCTATGGCCGTCACAATGTGTCTTTCTTGCCGGGGCCCTTCCTTAGCTTCGCCCGCTTCTTTCTTGCTTTCGACTTTTATTTTTGGTCTTTTTTTTCTGGACGGAACAGGGCTTCAATAGGACATCCGAGAAGCGGAACGCCACTCACTGTACTACACACTTCAACACCCGTCCTCACACCCTCGTCGTCCGCCCCATAGAGCAGTCACTCCACAGTGGCCACTAATTCAAAACCCCTGCTGGCCATTGTCGAGTCGATTGGCAGCGCGGGCTCGTGTCCAGTTCTGGGCTCTCCTCCACAAAGCAGTGGCCGGGAGGACTCGGGGGCAGCTCGAGCCTGCAACGTTGGCTTGACCGGCACTGGCGTGACGAATGGCCCGAAGCAAAACACGAAAATGGCCTCGGACACTACGTGGGCTCTGACCGCGGTGCGCGCGCGCTTTTGCTGGGCGTAGGGCGGGGGAAGTGTTCTGACTATACTGGTCTGTTTGTTCAAGCACAATGCCAACCCCGATAAAAGAAAAATGGAAACACGAAAGGCGTTTTTGTGTGTCATGTGTGTGTGTGGATGCTAAGCGATTAACGAGAGCTTTATTGGAGTAATACGAGCCTCCGACGACGATGTGGGGTTGACAGTTGACTGACCCCGCCTTTAAACGGACAGCATTAGAAAATAGCCAGCACCGACCACAGCAACTTTACCTATATGAGCTTCAGAGGTAGGCCATGGATTGACCGTTTGATCCTTCAAGACAAATGACATATGTTTGTTAACTTTGTAACACTTTCGACAGACAGCAACGTGCGTATAATTTTATATTCAATTTCGTTTTCTTTTCCCGAAGGACAGGAAATGAAGAAGAAAGGCAAAACGCAGGGATGTCGTCAGGAAAAGCATACCTGTTGGCTACCTTACGCTGGAGGAACGAGAAAGTAACGATGAGAGAGGGGGAAGGAAATGTGCGGTCAATTCGTGCACACATGTGGGTCCTATAGCCACTTATATTCAAAGGCGTTCGCAAAGGCCATGCAATCCTCTTGAAAAAGCACAAAAGTGTGTTCCCTGCCTTGTGGACGAACGAGTAACGGAGATATGCACTGGAAGGGAAAGCGGCCGATCCTCCAACCGTCGCAACGCTTTAGAAAGTGCTTGTCTTTATGAATCACATCGAAAACAGAGGCAGAGTAAACCGTCGATGCTTTCATCAGTGCTGCAGATCTTGCACGGCGCACTGTAGGTCATTCCAATTAATGTAGCATGAGCCTTTGCGGAGTGAAAACTAAAGCTGGCAGAGAAGCGGTAGGTAAACAATTTGTTGATTCACAAAAGAATCATGTATGGGGGTAGCCTCGGTTAGCCTCGGTTGCGAGCGGTGCTTCACGTTGATGAAGACCGTATGGAAAAGGAATTGCAGCGAAGGACTTATATAGTTGATATATTCTAGCGTTACATTTAATTGAGGTGTTCTACTCCCTCGAGAGTACGCGCGTGGTGCTGAAAGCGTCTGCCCAAGGAAGCGGAATGCGAATGCCGCGCACTTCTTGATGTGTACCGAAAATTCGTCCTGGTCCGCGGGTCGCAACCGCGACCAACTCCCTTCCAGGAGAGCCACTCCACCGTTAATAGAGCGATAGTCCTGAAAAGGCGTTGGTCCCGGGTTCGATCCCTGGACCAGGGACGAATTTCTCGGCACATGAGGAGCTTTCTTTCTGAGAAATCCGCGCGGATTTCCTTATGGCTTCATGCTACAAGTGGGTGGTTTTTCAAGTTCCCTTTCCTAACCCTTTCTCCACTTCGCGGGATTCCGCAGAACTCATTCGCAAGTGGTAAGAATCTCTCCCTTACTCGAGCGACGGGTAATTCGTCAGGCGACGCTCGCGAAAGTGTTTTCAAATTGTCGAATTGCGCGTTTGGAATGCATGTGAGAGCCAGGTCCCGCATATTCACGAAAACATATTACGCTAGAATTGTTCTTAAGATAAAGTTTGAGCAAATCGTGATGCTGAGCGTATCATTAGCGAAGCTCGCTGGCCCATGACGATGTGCAAACTAAAAGCTTGCGAATTCACAAAGGAACGGTTTGTGAATATATATGGCCTCAGCTTCCCATCATCATTTTGCATATTATATGGAACTAACCAATGTGCTTTCTTTTACTTTGGTTCTCGCTCTTTCTCACAGCAGCAGTATGAAAGAGCGACAAAAAATATTGTTTTTTTTTTTTTTTTTTGTTGTTCGCGATGGGATGTGTGGGATGTTAAACAGAGAGTGATTCATGTAACGTAGCAAGAGATGTTTCAATAGATATAACGAAAGAAAAGTCCCGGTTTCTTCGCATTACCGGGAAGAATTTCCTGCTGAGCACTGTGAGGCATGTTGGCGTGTCATGTGAGTGAACAAGTAGCGCAACACAGCACTCGATACATTTTTTGTCGATACTTTTTTGTCGCGTTTACCATCACTTTTTTCACTGAGCATGGAGTAGCTGGCCAGAGGCGTAACTTCTAACCTCTCCCCTTATCGCCTTTCGTTCTCCCCGACTCAAAGCATGGAGCACCGAATGACGCAGTGTGATCATGTGCGGAAAGAATACAAAAGCATAATCTTCGAGCACAAAATGTGTCACCTGTTTCACTACAATGTTACGTGAACATTCGAGAACTTCAATTTCAAGGCCATCAGTAGAGAAAACAGTCATGTAATTAATAGTATGCAGTGCTTGGAAGGCGTATATAAACTCGAATGTCGATTGAACACTGCTGTAAACTTCCTCCAAACGCTTTCTAAAAACGATAATACACATGCACTGTTGAAGAGGATACCCGCCGTTCGTGGCCGCTCATCAACAGCATAACGTTCACCTACGCATACTGACTGCCAGGTTGTGAATGCGATTTCCGTAAACTGCCCCAGGCAATTTAGCACTAGCCGAATTAAATAATTCAATGTGACGTCGGATGTCCAGGAGACAAAATTACTATATGCAGCCGTAGGCCACAACACGTCGCCCAGGTGTAGCTGTCAAACTTTAAAAAAAAATTTGACATAAAAAAGAGTAAATTTTCATATTCGCTTTAAACCACGTGTGCTTTGTATACTACTAACATATCGGAGATTATCGCGCCGCGATAAGACCTATACAAGGCAGCACACAAAACTCGCAACGAGGGCGCGGTATATCAGAGCTTCGGATCTCGTAGTTCGTGCTCAAGTACCGCTAGAAACCCGAACAACTCGTCCAGCTTCCTGCATACACAACTGTACAACAGCGGGTGATGGTGATGCCATCGACATTCTCAGACAAGGCTCAGCTGTGTGTGGAGCCTCCTTGCCGGGTCAGCACAGACGTATCCCTCTCACCCGCGGTAACACCCGTGTTCCCCCCCCCCTCCCCGCTTCCACCCCCCTTCCTAACACGCCACTCCTCCCCCCATTACGCGAGGAACCCAGGGGTAGTGTGGTCAGCGGGGGTGTCACGGTAAATATAATAGAACTGGCGGGAGAAAAAAAAAAAACGTGAGGGGGATAAGTACGAAGTGAAGTTCGCCTGAGTAGTCTTCCATAAAGCGGGAAAGAATAATAATAAAAAAAGATAAAACACCCCTCTTCCAAAACTATTTGCTACACATCGAAACTGCTGCAGTCTTCGGACGTTGTGTGTCTGTCAGGTAGTGAGCGTATAAACGTGCCTCCATACCTCTGTCTCTCTCTCAGGCTATACGGTCATTCCCTGGTGCAATGTTTTCTTTTTCCGATGCTCATAGACGTGAAGAAGTGTCTGCCTATAGTGTGTGCATGGTCAGTGAGCCAGAAGCCATGGCCGCTTTTTTATTTCCTTTCTACCCCCCCCCTCCCCCTTTTTTTTTTTTTATTCCGGCTAAGGCACGGGGGGTTGGGTTGGGGTCAGTCGCTCTCGATTCACTTAAGTAGACCACCGTTTACTTTGGCGCGTTCGCTTCGAAACGATGGGCATCCAGTGTTATCGGAAGGGAGAAAATAAGGCGGGGGCGCCAAGTGGGTCTCAGCCTGTCTCTCCCCTCTTTAGTCGATGTTTTGTGCGCATCGATCGGTATGTGAAAAATATACACCCGGCTTTTTTTTTTTTTTTCTCACCCCGAAAGTGCGTGTGTACCAAAGGCGGAGCTCGTGCTCGCGGCGCCATTTCCTTCGGGCGCCACATATTGTTTGAGCTGCCGAGTTTGTGGCACTATTCACGCCTTGACCATTTAGGCGTCCGACCACTCGAAGCGTCTGTGGTCGCTGTCTATGGTCGCTTCGTCTGTGCGTCGCTTCGAAACGACTGTGTTTCTTGGTTTTCATTTGTGCTCTCTCTTTTTTTTCCTTTATTTAATTTGTCTGTGGTCACTTCAGTTATAGAAGCACGCACAGCGGTCCGTGAGTGTCTCGTGGTGTCTGGCGCACCTAATGTTTACACATGCCGTCAGTCTTCGCATTTTCGCGGATGGAGTGGTTTCCACTCCGACGCCCTTAGTTCGTGAAACTTAAAGGAGGTGAATACAGCGACCCTTTAAGATCTAGAAGGTGGGGGTGGGGGGGAATTGAGGCAAAATATGGCTGAAATGTGAAAAGACGGTTTGCCTGTTTGTCGGTTCGCGCTGCCCCCTCGCCTTATAGTCCTTTTTCTTGGTGCACGCATATTTGGTGGAGTTACTCGGTCGTGTATGATAAGCACACTCCTTACGATTTCGCCAAAGTGAGGTGAGAGAAAAGGGCGAGCGATATTTGCCTTTTGTATCAAATATATTGCCCTTCGAACTTAGAAGGCTGGTATGTGGTTCGAATGCGCTTTAGACAGACCACATTTGGTCAAGCGCGAATTCAGTCTGCAAGTAACTTGAGGGATCTATCTATCTATCTATCTATCTATCTATCTATCTATCTATCTATCTATCTATCTATCTATCTATCTATCTATCTATCTATCTATCTATCTATCTATCTATCTATCTATCTATCTATCTATCTGTCTGTCTGTCTGTCTGTCTGTCTGTCTGTCTGTCTGTCTGTCTGTCTGTCTGTCTGTCTGTCTGTCTGTCTGTCTGTCTGTCTGTCTGTCTGTCTGTCTGTCCTCTCATGTTCAGCGTCATGGTCTCAGAGCTATGAGTAATGCTAAAGGTATGTAGATGCGTATTACATTCGTGACTCACCTTGAATGTTACCCGTACATGAATTTGCAGCTGAACGCGAAAAAGATATCTTCGTCAAAGCTGGCTTCTCTGCAGTAGACAGCTGCTAAAGGAGAAGCCCTGCTTGAGTCATTATCATCGTCCTGTTTCTACACTAGGCTACATGCTGAAAATAGTCACGCGCGTTGGTTTAAAAGGAAGCGAAATTATGGCAGTGGTAATATATTTTTTTTTAAGTTAAGGAAGTGTAGATATTAGATAACGAAAGGCGGATCATCTCAGCATGTCTCTAAACCTCCTGCACTAGTACTTTCAAGGGCGTTACTGTTCTCGGGTTCCGGAAAAAACGTCCCCGGAAAAAATGTCCCTGGAAAAAATGTCCCTGGAAAAAATGTCCCCATTTGCGTTGTCGGAAAAAACGTCCCCAGACGGGACCATCGAACGTTGCGCCTTCCAGTCGCCAATTCTTCATTTCTCAAAGCAAAAAAAAAAAAAAAAAACAAAGGATATGCGCGAAGATTGCAGTTTACTGAAATAATACAGACGCCATAATGACATATCAACTTAAGCCACCCGTCATTAAAGGGACACTAAAGGCAAATAACAATTTGTCACAGTGAAAGCTCAATGTATGACAACTTCTAAAACGGCAATATTGTCGACAGAAGTGCCCTACTTACCGAGAAATTAAGCTAAATGTATCACATGATGAGCGCCACGAGTGGGACATTTTCGAAGTGATCCCGATGACGTATGAGAGTCTGCCTATATAATCAAACTAGCAGCAATAAAAAAGGAACCTTCCGTGCATCAAAAGACGTAACAAAATGATGTTTGTTCGTTTCCGTTTGATTCATGGAAAAAAAGAACCTCTGTAGCGTTGCCATGGGGAACAATCATGGGGTGGCCTGGAACAGAAGGCTGGGAAGCATGGCCCAGTCTCGAGTCGGTGCACCCCCAAAGAGGAGCAAATCAGCGGTCATGGCCATGCAGCAGCGTGTTCATAACCTATGTGAAGACTATACTGCCGGGAATACGAAAGTTGAAGATTTTCTGACGGCTATCGGACATACGATTCGGTTTTAATTTCAGTTGTTTTCGAGCAAAATGTGGCCGGAAATTTGAGTAGTGTCGAATAAAGAATGCAGTGTTTTGTCAAGTGAGTTCTCACAGGATTAGTTTTTAGGTCAATTTTTCACTTGAGGACTTTTTTTCCTAGAGAGCAATGCCAGAGGGGACGTTTCTTCCGGGGACGTTTATTCCGGGGACGTATCTTCCGGGGACGTATCTTCCGGGGACGTTTTTTCCTACATCCACTGTTCTCAGTGTTGCGTCGCTGATCAAGATATCGAAGTGGCATCATCCAGCACACTGATGCTCCCGCATGCACGAATTTGCGCCCACGGTTTTCTCATTTTGGACTCTCCGGCCGTTCAGATGACGTATGAATATAGGCAATAGTAAACGTTACTCCAAGCCATGGACGACAAATTAGAGTTACCTCTAGTCGTGGTAAGCCGTGCGGTAGACAGATATCTAGGTGGGTATCCAGTCCTGCAAACTTCTTCGTTGGATGTGCGCATGTGAGAAATGCGATAAGGTGCTTGCCTTGACCGCGTCCACTATCTTGCGCTCTTTCGCAGATGTGATGAGTATTCTGCCCGTTTTGGAACCAGTGATGTCGGTTATGCACAGTACATCCCACCATTCATTGCGATGACGCTTTTCATAACACAACTAGCACATTTTACAACTTTGTGCCGTCATTTTCAAGCTGAAGTGAGTATCCTTATCCCTGTTTTCGATCTATTTAAGTTCTTTCAAGAAAATGTTCGGACATTTGTTGATGTATACAGTTCAACGAAAGCAAAGAAACAAGTTTTTTTTCAGAAGCGCGCTCTATACGCGTTCCGCCTAATTTTCTTTTCATTCTTTCTTTTTCTTTTTCGCTTCCGCGGTTGGCTACGGCGCTCGGCTTCACCTGCATACTCGAAACCTGCGTCACGTGCACAACGGACGCGTCAGCTCACGTCAGACGGTCAAAAAGAAATCCGCTTACAAGCCTTCGCATTGCGCACAATGCGTGCACAACGAGGATTAGACCGGCTTACACCGAGGGTTTAAGCGCGTCCCATGCATCCTTCCTCTTGTGACAGCCAACAAAAAGAGGCGGTTAGTTGCGTTTAACCCTCGTTTGAGAGGAAGGTATGCGTGTATGTACACAGAGGTGGCACACACTTTGCAAGCTGTGTCGTGGGCGCGCTTTCAACATTGTATAAGGAATGCACTCTCCTTGCGATATACAAATGATGCTGCCGGCTCTGGCGAAAGCCTGACTCTTTTGAGTAGTCTCGAATGCGCTGTGCGCTTGTACACATACAATGGCCGCAGCACAACAGCGTGGTTAACTGGATTTGCTCCCGGCTGCGCAAACAGTGCATCTCTTGGAATCGCGCCGACGCCTTTCGTTGCAGTCGTATGCGTGGAAAATGACGACCACGTACGGTGCGTGCATATTGGTCGCGAAGGTTGACAGTGCGCATGGGGCCGCACGTGCGACAATTTGACGGGCCACATGCGACACGTGTAGTACAGCTCTGGCAGGGGCGGCTCTTCTCGGTGTATTACTCGGGGCATTCTGTACTTGAAGTGCCCATCAGGAAATTATGGCGTTTTATTCTTTAACGTTGAAGTCGCAGGAAGTGGATTCACCATCTCAAGGTGTGGTAAAGGTTATCTTTTTACAGCGGCGCTGTTAAGATTTTCGTTATGCGGTGTGGCGTGACCTGAAGACTATCATCATCATTAACTATCATCATCATTAAGAGAAAGAAAGGAAAGAAAGAGAAAGAATAGAAAGGCAGAGAAAGAGATAGAAAGAGACACAAACAAAGAAAAAGGAGAGAGCAAACATAGCCATGTATATTATAACCCAGCAAAGGTTGGGAAACGGAAGTGAGGGTGAGGAGGTGGGAAAGGAAAAGGTGAGAGGGCGAAGCATATATACCATAGTCTTGCACAGTATAGTATAGTATAGTATTGTCACGTGGTCGTGACGTCGACGAAGAAAGCAGTCGGCGTTTGCAGAATGAAACTGTTTATTTGGCCGAACTTGTGGCCGGGAAAATGAGAACTAGAACTACAGCAATACACGCTGTACAATGATAGCGGCGAACAGGGCGTCGTCCGTCGATCAACTGACAAGCGGCGAAGTGCGTCGGCTTTTATACAGGTGCTATCGAACTTTCCAGCGATATCGCTGTTGGCGGCGTTATCTCTCGACAAAGCTGGAACGTTCTCGTGCGGCGCGCAATCTTAACGGATTGTTCCAAAACAATCGCGAAGCTTCCTACACATCACGGCGAGGCCTGCGCAGCGCGTTGCCCACAGTCTTTGTGGGTGAAGCTTCAACTCATGAAATATAAGACTTGCGGCAATGCCCCCCTCTGAAAAAGCATCGTCCCGATGCTTAAAAACAGAACATGAATACATGCAATACTAAAGAAAACTAATAAAGAAAGCAAACATTAGAGTCCCCAGGTGCGTTAACGAGCATAGTACGGTTTAAGGCGCACCACATGCACGACCTCGGGTCGAGCTCGGCGCCTCTGAGAGTTCGTGATGCCGTCGGGGACAACCTCGTAGTCGAGTGCGCCGAGACGTCGAAGTACCCTGTACGGTCCGAAGTATCGTCGAAGAAGCTTCTCGCTTAGTCCGCGTCGTCGTATTGGCGTCCAGACCCAGACACGGTCGCCGGGCTGGTACTCGACGAAGCGTCGTCGAAGATTGTAGCGACGGCTGTCGGTGTGCTGCTGGGTCTTGATGCGCAGGCGGGCCAGCTGTCGAGCTTCTTCGGCACGTTGTAAGTAAGCGGCGGCGTCGACATTTTCTTCGTCGGTGACGTTGGGTAGCATGGCGTCGAGCGTCGTCGCCGGGCTCCTTCCGTAGACCAACTTGTACGGCGTCATCTGCGTCGTTTCTTGGACGGCCGTGTTGTAAGCGAAGGTCACGTACGGAAGGACGGCGTCCCACGTCTTGTGCTCAACGTCGACGTACATGGCGAGCATGTCGGCGATGGTCTTATTTAGACGCTCGGTGAGGCCATTGGTCTGCGGGTGGTAGGCGGTGGTGCGGCGGTGGCTCGTCTCGCTGTATTTTAAGATCGCCTGAGTTAAGTCCGCTGTAAAGGCGGTACCTCTGTCTGTGATGAGGACCTCTGGGGCGCCATGACGCAAGACGATGTTCTCCACGAAGAACTTGGCTACCTCCGCGGCACTGCCTTTGGGCAATGCCTTTGTCTCGGCGTAGCGGGTGAGGTAGTCAGTTGCTACGACAATCCACTTGTTGCCGGAAGTCGACGTCGGGAACGGCCCCAGTAGGTCCATCCCGATTTGCTGGAACGGCCGGTGAGGTGGTTCGATTGGCTGCAGAAGTCCCGCTGGCCTAGTCGGCGGTGTCTTCCGTCGCTGGCAATCTCGGCAAGTCTTGACGTAGTGGGCGACGTCGGCAGCAAGGCGTGGCCAGTAGTACTTTTCCTGTATTCTGGCGAGCGTGCGGGAAACACCGAGGTGTCCAGCCGTCGGGTCGTCGTGTAGGGCCTGGAGGACTTCTGGTCGCAATGATGAGGGCACGACAAGAAGATAGTCCGTTCGAAGTGGCGAGAAGTTCTTTTTCAGGAGAACGCCGTTCCGTAAGAAAAACGCCGACAGTCCTCGCTTGAATACCTTCGGAACAACGGCGGTCTTGCACTGGAGGTACTCCATAAGGCCCCCCAGTTCCGCGTCGGCTCGTTGCCTTTCGGCGAAGTCGTCAGCACTTATAGTTCCGAGGAAGCAGTCATCGTCGTCGTCTTGCGGCGGCGCGTCGACGGGGGCACGAGAGAGGCAGTCGGCGTCAGAGTGTTTTCGTCCGGACTTGTACACGACGGTAATGTCGAATTCTTGAAGCCTCAGACTCCATCGTGCGAGACGACCTGAAGGGTCCTTCAAGTTAGCTAGCCAACATAAGGCGTGATGGTCACTGACAACTTTGAAGGGCCTGCCATAGAGGTAGGGGCGAAACTTTGACGTAGCCCAGATGATGGCGAGGCATTCCCTTTCTGTTGTGGAATAGTTGGCTTCTGCCTTGGATAATGACCGGCTAGCATAACTGATAACCCTTTCAAGCCCGTCCGTCTTTTGCACAAGGACGGCACCGAGTCCTACGCTGCTTGCGTCGGTGTGTATTTCAGTATCGGCGCAATCGTCGAAATGCGCAAGTATGGGTGGCGTCTGCAGGCGTCGTTTAAGTTCCTCAAATGCTTGCACTTGCTCCGGTTCCCACCTGAATTCCACGTTAGTCTTCGTGAGAAGCGTGAGTGGTTCGGCGATGCGTGAAAAGCTTTTGACGAAGCGTCTGTAATAGGCGCATAAGCCGAGAAATCGGCGGACGGCCTTCTTGTCGGTGGGAGGCGCGAAGTCGGCGATGGCCGCTGTTTTCCGCGGGTCTGGGCGCACTCCAGACTTGCTGATCACATGACCGAGAAACAGGAGCTCGTCGTATGCGAATCGGCACTTTTCTGGCTTCAGGGTCAGTCCAGAGGTCTTGATTGCTTGAAGTACTGCCTCAAGCCGCCGGAGATGCTCGTCGAAGGTCGAGGAAACACGACGACGTCGTCCAAATACACAAGGCACGTCTGCCACTTCAATCCAGCCAGTACGGTGTCCATGACGCGCTGGAACGTCGCAGGTGCCGCGCAAAGACCGAAAGGCATGACCTTGAACTCAAAGAGGCCGTCGGGTGTTATAAAAGCGGTCTTTTCTCGGTCTCTTTCATCTACTTCGATCTGCCAATAGCCGGTCTTGAGGTCCATCGACGAAAAGTACGTTGCGTTGTGAAGTCGATCCAGGGTGTCGTCTATCCGTGGGAGGGGGTACACGTCCTTCTTCGTGATTTTATTCAGGCGCCGATAATCAACGCAGAAGCGCAGTGTCCCGTCCTTCTTCTTCACTAATACCACGGGTGACGCCCACGGACTCTTTGAAGGCTGGATTATATCGTCGCGTAGCATTTCGTCGACTTGTTTCTTTATGGCCTCACGTTCTCGCGTCGAAACTCTGTAGGGGCTCTGTCGGAGTGGTCGAGAATTTCTTCTGTTATAATGCGGTGCTTAGCAAGGGGCGTTTGTCGGACCCGCGAGGACGACGAGAAACAGTGCTTGTATTGCAGGAGCAGGGTTTTGAGCTGGTCTTGCTTGACCTTCGGAAGGCTCGGGTTGACGTCAAATCCGGTTCGGGACCTCTATTCGTCGAAGCAGGTTCGGCAGCATCGAAGAGGGCGAAAGCATCGCTGGCGGCTACACATTCGTCGATGTAGGCAACCGTCGTACCCATGTTGAGGTGCCTATATTCGTGGCTGAAGTTTGTCAGCAGTACCTTTGCTTTACCGTCATGCAGCTCGGCGATACCTCTTGCGACGCAAATTTGACGATTCAGGAGTAGTTGCTGATCGCCATCGATTACGCCTTCAAGGTTTGCAGGTTTTTCAGTGCCGACGGAAATAATGACGCTGGAGCGCGGCGGAACGGTCACCTGCTCTTCTATCACATTCAGTGCATGGTTCCCTGGCGTCGGGTGGGGCGGGAGCGCTTTGTCTGAGGTTAGTGTTATCGACTCAGACCTCAGGTCGATAACGGCGCCGTGGTCACTTAGGAAGTCCATTCCGAGTATCACATCCCTGGAGCAGTTTTGTAGGATTACAAAGCTCGCAGGATAAGTGTGGTTATTGATGGTGACTCTCGCCGTGCAGACACCAATCGGTGTTATCAGGTGGCCTCCAGCTGTCCGGATTTCGGGTCCACTCCAAGCGGTCTTTACTTTCTTCAGCTTGGTGGCGAATGGCCCACTGACGACGGAATAGTCGGCTCCGGTGTCGACGAGAGCTGTGATGCTGTGGCCGTCGATAAGGACATCGAGGTCGCTAGTTCGTCGTCTTCGTTGCGGTTAGGTCGTGGCGTCGGATCACGGCTTCGTCGATTTGTCCCGCTGTTTCTACGTTGCGTCGTCAGGTTTTCTTCGGGCCGCGAAGTTTCGTCGTGAGGGCTCCGTCCGGTTTGCGTCGTGTTCTGAAGGTCTCGTCGCGTTGTCGTCGTCTGCGGCCGCGGAGGATCTTCGGCATTTCGTCGTACAGCAACCGCACCTCCATCGGTTGCTGCCCTTAGTTTCCCGGATACGGGCTAGGCGACCGGCCCCGGTTTGGGCCAGTGTACTGCCGGCGGTGCGGTGACATGTAGCGGCCGGGCGACGGCGAGCGGGAAGCTCGTCGTTCTTCCCACTGTGTTCCGGTGAGGTAGTCGTCGATGTCGCGAGGCCGTTCGCCTGGCTGCGGGCGCGGCGCGTTAACGGCGAATCCGCGTAGCCCCATCTGTCGATACTGGCATCGGCGGTATGTGTGGCCGGCTTCCCCGCAGTGATAGCAGAGCGGCCGGTTGTCAGGGGCACGCCAAACGTCGGTCTTTCGGGGGGCGCAGCGTTGTCCTGTCGGCGGGCGGTATGGCGTCGGTGGTGGTGGCGGCGGTGCCTGGCGGCGGAACTGCTGCGGTGACGCGGCGTCTTGACGTGGGCGAGGGGGTGGGGCGTTGCGTCGGGCTGCAGCAGCATAGCTCATGGCTTCCGGCTGAGCCTGCGGTGCTTCGGGAATTCCAAGCGATTGCCGGACTTCCTCGCGGACAACGTCGGCGATTGAATGCACTTGATGCTGCGGCGAAGGTAACAGTTTGCGCAGCTCTTCCCGCACAATCGCTCTGATGGTGTCACGCAGGTCATCAGACTGCAGCGCCTGAACCTCCCCGTAGGTCGTCGTAGGAATGCGGCGGTTGTACTGCCTAGTGCGGATTTCTAGTGCCTTTTCGATTGTGGTGGCCTCTGAAAGGAATTCCGAGACAGTCTTCGGCGGGTTGCGCACAAGTCCGGCGAAGAGTTCTTCCTTCACTCCCCGCATCAGGAAGCGAACTTTCTTTTCTTCGGACATGGCTGGATCGGCATGGCGGAATAGTCGAGTCATTTCTTCGGTGTACAGTCCGACGTTTTCATTGGGGAGCTGTACACGGGTCTCGAGAAGGGTTTCAGCCCTTTCTTTCCGGATGACGCTCGTGAAGGTGTTGAGAAATCCGGTGCGGAAGAGGTCCCATGATGTTAGCGTGGACTCTCGATTCTCGAACCAGGTCCTTGCGCCATCTTGAAGGGCGAAGTAGACATGGCGTAGCTTCTCGTCGCAGTCCCAGTTGTTGAACGTGGAGACTCGGTCGTATGCCTCCAGCCAGCTTTCTGGATCCTCGCATGGTGATCCGCGGAATGTCGGCGGCTCCCTCGGTTGATGCATGACGACCGTTGTATATAGGCGCCACAGCGGTTGTCATTGTGGCTGTTGTCTTCTTCGTTGTGATCCTGGTCTTGTCCGGTAGGGGTCCGTATTGTGGGGGTAGTCCTTCCAGTCTGCGGCTGGCTCGACTGCCGCTGATGGTGTCGGTGTCTTCTTCGCGACGTGGGCTGGGTTCAAGGCTTGTCGGGGGCGTCCGGAACATGAACGAGCAGAACCTCCACCAGATGTCACGTGGTCGTGACGTCGACGAAGAAAGCAGTCGGCGTTTGCAGAATGAAACTGTTTATTTGGCCGAACTTGTGGCCGGGAAAATGAGAACTAGAACTACAGCAATACACGCTGTACAATGATAGCGGCGAACAGGGCGTCGTCCGTCGATCAACTGACAAGCGGCGAAGTGCGTCGGCTTTTATACAGGTGCTATCGAACTTTCCAGCGATATCGCTGTTGGCGGCGTTATCTCTCGACAAAGCTGGAACGTTCTCGTGCGGCGCGCAATCTTAACGGATTGTTCCAAAACAATCGCGAAGCTTCCTACACATCACGGCGAGGCCTGCGCAGCGCGTTGCCCACAGTCTTTGTGGGTGAAGCTTCAACTCATGAAATATAAGACTTGCGGCAGTATAGTATAGTATAGTATAGTATAGTATAGTATAGTATAGTATAGTATAGTATAGTATAGTATAGTGTATAGTATAGTATAGTATAGTATAGTATAGTATAGTATAGTATAGTATAGTATAGTATAGTATAGTATAGTATAGTATAGTATAGTAGTATAGTATAGTATAGCATAGCAAGGGCTGCGAAATGGAAGTGACGGTGAGGAGGAGGAAAAGGAGGAAGGAGGACGTTTTTTATTTAGTCCCTCCGAGCAGAATCTCTTGTCGTTAGCCGCCTGATGTTTTGGATACCCAGCATACAACGCTGCGATACGTCTTCATTGCAGTTTGCAAAGTTCGTGTGATTTGTGCATGTACAGGCTTTGTAATCGTATGTGCTCCTGCGCACATCTTGTGGCGCAGCTGTTCGAGGTGAGCTCCAAAGTGACGCTGCTGCGTAAATGCGACTCTGCTGTGTCATCTTCCCGACGGGGCCGTTTAGTTTGGCTCCTCCTCGCCGATATTAAACCGCTGTTTCGTGATTATTTAAGCAGTTTGCTCACTGTTGTTGCGATTATTCAAGCAGTTTGTTCACTGTTGTACAGACACAAGTCCAATCTTTCTGAGGTTTCCCACACATACGGTGTCACCTCAAGACCAGCAACGTGCGTGAGCTCAAGCAACCTGCAGGGGGCAGTGATTGTATCGACACACATTTACAAAGAAGTTGTCATCTATGTGCAATAAATTTAAGCAATCACTGTGTGTGTTATAAAAGCTCAAGGTTTTCGTTTAGAGCCTGTGGGAACTGAGTCACTGGAATTGAAGAAGCAGTTTTTGTATCAGCATTCAAAAAAAAAAATAAAAACAGTCATTTCCCGTAATAAGATTGAAAAAAAAAAAGCCTAGGAATGTAGAGCGCTGTACATACAAACGATCTCATAATAACGATCTCAGATGAAATATAGTTTAGAACATTAATTATACCGGTACTAAAGCGCAAGGAACAGGCCGACAGAGTACAAGACGACAACAGATTCACGATATGTGTGTTATTTGTGCTTTACCGGCGGTATGTCGCACCAACAGAGCCGAACTTCAACTCTTCTCAAAATTAATCAATTTTGAAAAAGCGTAATACTTACGCGAATCTTACCATGATTACTCGCATAATAGCAGCACTAATAGTAGCCAGCCATCTACTCTTATAACAAAACAATAGGATAATACATGTGTACTACCTCACTGAGTTAAGTGCTTCACACGCTGTATATGACAGTCCCCCTTAGAAAAAATATTTGTAATTAATGCTTGGTATATTTTTATTTAATGCTTGATTTTTATTTAATGCTGGCTATATTCAAAATGCAAGGTATTTGATGCCATACTTTTCGTTGAGCGTCATCGAGCAGCCACAAAAGTATACGGTCCCTTGCTTTCCGCTAAAAAATAAATCGACTATCGAGCTCCGTCACTAATTTATTTTCTTTTGACTTTTCTTTTTTTCTCAAATGTTTCACAATGGCCTGCCACAACCAGCACTATCGTGCACCTTTTGAAATCGTGCTCAAGCTCACTGTGGTTGCCCCTCGCAGAGTCGCGTGCTCTACGTGTACTGTACAGTTGTCTCAGTCGTGAAATCACGAACCCGCCGCTATAGAGCATGAACTGCTGGAAGTTTAAACAATGGTCGCAAGCGTCGGTTCACTGATCCTCTTTTGTCGGTACGGCGCTGCCCCTTCGGCTTTGCTGAGTTGGCGAATCCCATTTCCGCAGAAGAGAAGTGCAGTGTGTCATCGCGGTTACAACGAAAGCACTGCGCACTATCGTTTGTCATTTCTATCTCTTCTCGTTTATGCTCCCCACTTCCACTAATGAAATGCTTTCTTTTTGGCGTTGAATTATCTACTTTTAAACGTCCACACTGAAATCTGAAAGACTTACATCACATTCGAATGGCAGTTTCAGGCTTTGCGCTCAATAGAGCTGAGTTTCATGCATCTGAACTACAGCATTCCTTTCCTTTCTTTCTTTTTCGGAACGCAATATGAGAGTGACGTGGTAAGATTTCTTGATTGCCACTTTACGTCCCACCTCTGTGCAGTCTACTTCTAAAACTGCGTCGTCAGCACAGACAAAGGCTTCAGGAGATCTTGGACAAGTTGGAATAACATATTGTATTTTTGGACGCGCTTGAGAAACAAGGACACCACACAGGGAGCCAAAAACGTTTGGGGTTTTTTGTGTGCCTCACATGTGCCCTTATTTTTCAAGCGCATCCAAAAATACAAAAGGTTATTACTTTCGTAGGTGTCTCTTCAATTCGCGGGGTCAGCTTCTTGAACGAGTAAAGCTGGGCTGATACCAGAAATGACGTAATCAATTAAATACCGGTCCTATACTATAGCATACACACGATATAGGTTCTCGCAAAGATTGTGGCGTTGTTTGTAAAATGAGCCAAACCGATTTAGACCCTGCATGCAGCTTCACAGCATCTGATGCCATCATTACCTAAAACAGTGTTCTGATCATATCGTTGCACGTCCCTTTTATACGTTGGTTTATCCTCCTTCGACTCGTACAATGATTCTGTTTTCTGCATATTAACTACGCCAGTTTTGCTTGCTCGCTTTGGACTGAAGCAAAGGTGCCTCCGTCATGAGTATAAACTTCGTATTCGGTGGGAATAAGCGTAAGGTTTCGATAATGCTACGCATCAGCTCTTAAACTCCTGTTTTAACGCTCGCTTAAACGCAGCAGTTCCAAATGGAATAGCTGAACCCGCAGTTCGGTGTCGATGCGAAAAGTTGAAACTCGTTTGGGCCACGCAGATGCGCTGCATACAGCCATTTTGTTTACCGCAATAAAGTACAAGGTTGCCCTCGCATAATCTTCCGGCGCTCTCCCTAATTTTTCTTCACAAATTTCTGCCGCCTCTGCTTCACTCCTGATACAGCACAGTTGGCAACCCTTCATACAATTCTCCAGCACTATCCCCCCTTATCCCAGACCTCCCCATTCTTCGGCTGCTCATCATTATATACCCTACCACTCCCATCTGGTTCGAGCGTGCCCAAGCATTTTCGAAACTTCTCCCCAAAAGCGGCCGATGCATCCGAGCTTCGCTTCGGTAAATAACGCCAGCCTGCAGCCTCGTAAACAACAACTCGCCTCACGCAGCGACGGCGTGCTGTGTACGTGTGTAACGAAGTTACGCAACTTTCGAAGTGCGGCGCCCGGACGGCTCAACAATAAATGTACCTTGGTCCGCGTTGCGAACTGTCTCGGCGGGGGCGCATTCATCAGGTTCTTTTCCTCTCCGTGTTACTTCTCCGCATCGCTAAAAGGACGGCAAAGGATCGCCACACCACGCGCATTTCTTTGTTGCGAGTGTTGTTCAGCGGCGACCACTGCAGACCGAGGTGTGATGCGGAGTTCCGTGGCGTATCCGTAATGACTGCGCTCTGGCGCACACTCATGAAAGCTTTATAACGTGTCGAAAAATTACTCGGCCAGCCGCCGCTGCAGGCTTGAACAAACGGGGCGTGTCGTTACTTCTCTGTTCGCGTTTGAAGCCGCCGATGAAAAGTCCGGGTGGCGAAAATACGATCCGGGATGGGTTGCTTTCAGCGTCGAAACCAGTGGTGGAAAAAAATATGTATTTCTAAACGTCGTCTCACGGAGTGTGCGTTTGTGTGCGTACCGTTTCGAGTCGGCCTAAACTCTCGTTGCTTTTTAAGTGAAGGGAAAAAAATCGAGGGTTATTGCGAACCGACGCTCCCCTTTGTGATCGGCTGCATTGTTCAACTTGACTTCGGAAGTTTCGTAACTTTGTGGACTCCGCGAGCGTTGAGTTGGTGGCGAGCGGACGTTGGATGAAAAGTGATCAGAGTGGCGTCGAGAACTCCCACAGTTCTGTGTACATATGTGCGTCAGCATTGGGAAATGTGCCTCGGTTGATTAAAAACTGGCAGGCGTGTAGTATATATAGAACCTATACGCCAGCACATTTCAGCAGTCTTCAGCATACCGCGAAGTACCCGCGTATCGTTGCGCCCGGACATTTCAATCAATCAATCAATCAATCAATCAATCAATCAATCAATCAATCAATCAATGAGTAGGTAACTACAAACCTAAAACCTGGCTGAAACAGAAAAACGAAACATTTATTTATTTATTTATTTATTTATTTATTTATTTATTTATTTATTCCCTTCTTTCAAATATATGTCCCGCTCTCCTTAAAAACTTAAATATACATTCACCCGCCGTGTACAATTAGCGAAATTTAAAAAACGTCTGAACTCGAACAACAGTTAATATATACATTTTATTTATTATAAAAGACAGGGCGTTCACACACGGACACAAGAAATAAGCCTTAACAATTATCTTTCACGTAGACCACCGCGCGTGCCGGATTGATAGGTTCGCCTATTACCTGGGCATGCACAGATATGTTTTTGTGCCTTCTTTCTTTTCCGCCGATGTGCGCCTCTTCAGCTGTCGTTTGCGGGTCTTGACTTCTTTCTTGTGTCCGTGTGTGCACACCCTGTCTTTCAGAATGAATACTTACCAACGAGCTCCAGCTCTCTGTTATTCTAATAAGTGAAACCTCGGTGATACGATCACAGCTCATACGAATTTCGGGGTGATACGAATTTTTCTTTGGTCCCGGCCAAGGCCCATTGGCCTGCAGTGTAATGGAGTACGGTTGTTGCGAACCAATTTTCACCCAGCGACGTTTGATACGAGCGTACGCTACCGCCCAGGTACGAAGTGATGCTGCCCGCGCTGTCGCGGAGGACGCGCCAAGCACGTGCGAGCGCGGGAACGCAAGCGCGGGCATGCGCGCCGCACCGCCAAATCGTCAGAATCACGGTGCAAGAAAAACACTTTTCTTACGGTCACAATAAACCTTCAGAGACCCGTCACGGCCTCCGACACTGTGTGCGCGAATATTTGAGGCTCTTATGTGCCTCCGTGTGCTTTCGAGTTTATATTACAGAGGACATTAGCGACATGCTTTTTTTAACGCGTCGACGCGAGCTGCTGTCGTTGTACTGTGTTTACACGTGCCTGCCTCGTGCATCAGACATCCTATGAAAGGTGGACGAGGACCGAAAGAAGGCGAGGACGGTCTTGACGAAGGAGTCAGGCCTCACAACGTCAACATGCTCGACCGTTGAGGTCGCACTTGTGCGGGAACGGCTGTAAATCTCCCAAAAAACATCCCCAACACCTCCGCAATAACAAAATTATAACACAGGACCGTGGTTCTGTAATTTTGTGGCCTTGATCCATCGCGTCAAAGCGTTTCTTTTGTTACTTTCGCTGCAGTACTCCGGTGTCATGCAAAAAAAGCACACTAAAATTTGGAAGGGGCTACTGCATTCGCGGGTCACAACGCACCTGGTTCATTAATTAAATATGCCCGTGTGGGCCGTGTATTTACGAGTGCTGGTATGATTTCCGAGATCTAAAAACTTGACTGACAATCATTAAGGGTTCTTCCTGACGTTGCTGCGGCCCTGAAAAACAATAAATGAAAATGTAAGCCAGCTTTCTTTTGTCGCATGCTAATTATCCATGCTTTCTGGTGATACGAATTTCGGATGATACGAATATTTTTGGTGGTCCCGTGAGATTCGTATCACCGAGGTTTCACTTACATTTTATGTGTCCCTTCCACTTTGTGCTCTTAATCAGCACCATAATTTCTCTTCCTGGAAGCCGGTTAAAAATTTCACGTCTCACTACCTCTTTTCCGAACGGTTTCCGGTTAATGCATGGAGTCACTTGTAATAATTTTCTTGTGTCATGTCATTTGTAATCATATCGCGCATCTTTGCATCACCCCTTATACGAGTATTTATTTATTTATTTATTTATTTATTTATTTATTTATTTATTTATTTATTTATTTATTTATTTATTTATTTATTTATTTATTTATTGTTATACCGGTTTTAATATGAATTCAACCACCCTATAAGGACATATAGTGGTCCATAAGCGCTACTTTAATTCTTTGCCCTTCCATGCATCTTCCTCCTCATCACTGCGCCTCTTGAATGTGTACGGATATGTTGTGTATACTTCGTAGTAATAGCTCCACATTCAAACAGTACTGCTGGTCTTTATTACAGTATCGCATATCAGACTGTTTTTCCATCTCAGTCGACATTTTTTTGCACCGCACCACTGCTGAAATGTGTTCCTAATTACTCAATCATGCCCGAATCCGATTGCCGACTTCACTCTCCACGTTCCTTTCCTCTTCTATACAGCTTCCTCGAAGCATAACTGAGAGGCTGTCTAAACCGCAGTAATTTGCATGGCTTTCAATTGAATTGAAAACAACTTTATTTGGTCCTGCGGAAAGCGATGGGGTTGGGCACCCGGCTCAGTCCCACGTATAAGACCGGCAAGCCGAGCTTGCCGGCCACCTCGCGGGCCCGTTGGACAGCCGTGAGCTGATAATTGGGAGAGGCTTCTCTAAGGTGAAGCTCGAGTCCAATGCTTAGCATGTGCTGGGGATATGCTCTAGTGTGGGCGGTCTCACCACATGCCGAGCACAGACCACTGGGGAAGACGTCCGGACAAATTTCGTGAAGGAACGCAGGACTGGGATAAGATCTGGTCTACAGTATAGTCGAAGGGAGATGACTTGGGGTATATTGACTTTAATGGGGAAGTTGCATGACTTTCAGTACTACACTTACCGGCACAATTAAGCTGTTGGTTCGTGTGCAATTCGCCGGCCGCTATCGCCCCAAGTGCAACATAACGACTATGATTGGGGTACGCCCATTGCCAACAGTTCTTGAGTGAGAAATTGTACGTGAATGCGGGTCTTGACCTTCAAGCTTCGCTCTGTATATAGACTGCACTGTTTTCCTTCTTTGCCGACTTCTTTAGGGAAAAAGTTTCGCGTAGACGACGAGGACATGCAGAGAGAGAGGAGGTCCAAGGCACACTTCTTTTTCTTTTGCTTTGCCATCTTTCTTTGTCCGCTTCGCTTAGCAGGAAAGCTTTTCGCTCTGCATAACAAACTCTTTTTTTTTCTCCTGGTCTTAACCTTGCGCCGCGTGTTTCAAGTAACTAGCCCAACTTGCCACATTGCCTGTTTTTGGAGTTTCCTCCAACGTTAGATATAGGCCAATATCTGATGCTTTGCAGTGCTCACCCTCACCCTGTTGTCATCTTTCGTTCCCGAATCTGTTCTCCCCAACGTCTCTCTTTCTCCTTCTCTCAGCAGGGTAGCAAACGTGAACCCCCCCCCCCCCCCCCTCCCTTCCTTGCTGTCCCTTCCTTTCTCCTGGCTGATACGTTCACTGATAATTTCACCGACGACTCAGTCAGATGACAAAACAGGAGATAAATACCACAGATTAGATTGGTATTAATCAGAATTAGTTTGATGCGTTCTCTCTGTTTCTCTTTTATCTTATATATACCGTGCCCTCCTCATGCGTCTTGACACAGCCGTTTCTGTGGAGTGAGTCTTTGAGTCCACGCTTGTTCCCTTGTGGGGTCTCCTTCCCTTCGTGCTATAGAACTGCTAACATCGAATCAGTAACGCTTTGTCAATGGACAGTTCCGTTTCGCACTCGACCGTGCTTTTATCGCAACCACTTTCCTGTATCTTGTACCCGTATGAACGTTGATAGCACGCCCAGCAGGGTTCTTTGTGCACCTAACTCGGCTTCACATAAGTAACACAATTGAGGCGCATTTCGCACTCCATAAGCTTTTGCACGACATATTTAAATAGTCATTGCTCGCTCTCTGTATTCCCAACCACTTGTTGCCGATTGAAAATCGTGTAACGCGGCGGGAGTGCGTATTTCTTTATTGTGCACCCCTAATCCGGTCACAAAAATAACCTTTACTTTGCGTATCGGGATCCATTGTTGGAGGAATGGGTCGCCTTTAAACGCGCGGAGGGCGGCGACGGCCCCCGAAAGTGGTCCGCTTTTCAATTCCCAAAGAACACCCATCGTGCCACTTACTCGGTTTTACAAGCGCCCATGGAGGCCAGCTTTACATGCGTCTTTCTTTCATTGGCCTCTTCAATGGCTTGTTCTTTCTTCTCACTCGCTCTCTCTTTACCATCGTTTCGCCGCGTGCGTGTCACTATACCGGCAGCAGTTCACGCACAATGGACTCCGAGACCCAACGTCGCGACGAACCACGCGCCCTCTCTTGTCGCTCGCCCACTTTCATTTTAAAACGCACCTCGAGCTCATTGCAAGTATATAGTATACGTATACCTGCATACGTGCTCGTACGTTTCGAACCAAGTATGCACACACAGAAGTCGATCCGCATGTTAACGCTTTCAGCTCAAACCTCTCTCGCATGAGTATAAGGCAGCTCTTTTTCCGTTAATGACAAAAAACATGGATCGAACGTTGAAAGACCGCCATTCCCGCCCTCTCTCCACCCATGTACCCGCCCTCTTTCTCTATACAGAGAACATGGCTTCCCGCTGCGCGACGGATGTCAAGTATAATATCCGAGCAAAATATGTATCCCTCGCGCTCCGCCTCTGTACCGTCGAGGTGTCGCTTGTTCGCCGTCCCAAGCGAACTTGCGGTTTCCACCAACGCGCCGCCCTCCCTCAACACCGCGGGTCGCACACCTCACCGCGTGCGCGCGCCACTCTCGCAATATAGTTGAAAGGCGGCAGCTTTTATTTCCGCCCGGTTGGCGACGCCGAGGTTCCCATTCGGGCGGTAGTGCGGCCACAATGGCAAATCCACTTAGAAAGCGTTTCTTCACACGTCACAACAGAGCTGACGCCTGTTGCACACATAGAGCACATGTGTACATGTAGTGTATACTCCGGAGCAGGCTGCCTCGATCGCACCCAAGGCTGCTTTCGCAGCTGATTCTGCAGTATAAAGTATAACCGAGTGCTTGAAAGGTGGGGACCCCCCGGTGATGAAGCCGGCGATGCGGAGATGAGAGGGGCGTTCGCGTCGCATTCGTTAAAGGAAGAACGAGTGTGGGGCGCGGTGGACGCGGGCGCAGTCGTGCAAGAAAAATGGAGCCCTGCTCCTGGAGCGGAAGCCATGTCTACGCAGCCGCTGCTGTATGGTACAGCCTACAGCCAGATACACATATTGAAGAACACATATATGGACGTGTTATAAGAGCTACAATCGAGTTAACCATACTCTTTAGGCCAGCAGAATAGGCGGGAATTTTCAGCCTTAGTGATCAGCCTCTATGTATTCTTTGGTTGCGCAACTTAGGCT